>NW_021703768.1:152309142-152348865 GCF_005190385.1 Monodon monoceros
GAACGTTGACAAGCCCCCGTTACTTTCAGGGGTCTGGAGTGTAGGAGGAATGAAGGGCGCACAAAGGCGTTCTCAAAGGAGTGCGCTCTCAAACCGAAGGTCTCCCTGGTGGCGGCGGTGAGCCTTTCTGCAGATCAAGATAGGGACGTGGGCTGTAACGAAGGGCCGCCTCCGACAGCCCATGTGCTCGGAGGCTGCCCGTGCAAGTCAGGGCTGTGGCATCCGGCGGCTAGGCCAGTGCTTTGGCGCCAGGTCGCTTGCCACAGGCGATGGGCATACTGCACATAGGTAGTCCCTTAGTGAGGTCATCGGTAGGTAAGAGTGGTTCTTAAGTGAGTGGACTCCGCAAAAATGGAGCCAAGGAGCTCGGTGGGAAAAGGCTTTGAGGTGCCAACGGCCAGCGCGAGGTCGACAGATGCAATGGCACAATTCATTGCTTAGCCGAGGAAAGAACTCCTAAGCAGCGCATTCCTTCCTGGGCTGGAAGACATCTGTGAACCCTGTGGCAAGACAACTTTTGGACTGAGACGTCCCTGAGCTCTCTTGACCAGGCCTCTACAGCTGCACTCATTTCTCTGTGGCCTATGCCAAGCAGAAAGCGAGCCTCGTCCATCACAGCAGTAGCCTGTTGCCCCGGCTTAGAAAGGATAGAGGACGGTGAGGGAAAACGAGAGAGGTGTGCTAACAAGACGGGGCCCTCTGCAAGCGTTACAGGAAACCCTGCGTTGGACTCTCTCGGCTAGGGGAGTGGTAGCAGCTCTGTCCACACGCCGTTTGCAGAGATGCAGGCCGAGCCAGGCGGCAGGCTGCGTTCGGAGGGGATGTGGCAGCAGTACGTCTGTGACGCCTGTGGAGGCTTTGGAGTGTTGACGTGTGGACATCGGGGGTCAGAGCGTGCACTCGTGGTTAGGCACTTTGCACCGGGGACGAGGGCAGGTAAAGTCGTTAGTTGAGAGAAGCAGAAGGCCGTACTATTTGCACGGGCTGCGCTGCGTGTACCCCCTCAAAGCAGCCTCTCGAAGAGCAGGGAGGCGGAGGGCATCTCGGCCGGCATCACCAAGGGCGTCCTGTCACGAAATGTGCAACTGGCAAGCAAGGCTGCCAACGCGCAGCTTTCGCGGAAGGCACCTCCTCGCCAGGAGAGTGATACCTTGAGCGCGATCTGGGCAGCGATGTGTTCCCCCGGAGAGTGATTCTAGCACGTACAGATGCTAAGTGAGCTTCGCGGCACAACGTATGCCCCACAATGGCGAGGCAAAAACGTTTGCAAAGGCAGGGAACAGGCGCCGCTGCTTCCTCTCAGAGGACAAACAGTTCCCATTGCAGTGCGTGCCCTCCTCGAAATGAAAGTGCGGTTTAGTGTGTGCAAAGAACAGTCATGATCGAGAGCGCTGCAGGAGTACACTCTCAAAAGTTAATGGGAAGATGCCCTCCCACGAGTGGCTATAGGCCGAACGCCGTGAAGTCCTTTTTTTCCTGCGTGCCGAAGGAGACAAGGAAAAGGCCATCTCTGCGAAAAGAAAAGGGACCTATGGTGCTCCAAAACAACGACAATATTTTTCAGGTACGGCCCTTTCACAGTATGGGACTGAACACCATGACTCGCTGCGCCTGGCGTACTCGTAAGAGGTCCTGCCGAAGATTTGTGTGGTTTCCAGGAGAGCTACCGGATGCCTTCGTTTCAGAAGCCAAAGGAACATGAACTGGATGCAAGCAGCCCGGCTTAGGCTGCCTCGCTGCACAAGCATGTGTGGTCCGCGCGAAGGGACTTCGAACGTCGAATGAGTGGCCCCCGTTACTTTTAGGGGTCTGGAGCGTACGAGGAATGAAGGAACCACAAAGGCGTTTTCAACAGACTGCCCTCTCAAACTAAAAAATTCTCCCTGGTGGCAGTGAGACTCTCTGGAGATCAAGGTACTATGGGCTCTACAGCTAGCCAGATGTTGGCCTGAGACGTCGCTGAGCTCTTTTGACTAGCCCTCTAGAGCTGCACTCATTTCTCTGGGGCGTATGACAGGCAGTAAGCAGACCCCGTCCACCGCAGCAGAAGACTGTTCCCCCCACCCCCCCACCCCCCAGCTTAGAAAGCACAGACAAGGGTGAGGGAAGAGGAACAAGAGAGGAGCACCAGAAAGTGCTCTCTGCAAACGTTACAGGAAACCCTGCGTTGGACTATCTCGGCTAGGGGAGTGGTAGGAGCTCTGTCCACACGCCGTTTGCAGAGATGCAGCCCCAGCCAGGCGGCAGGCTGCGTCCAGAGGGGAAGTGGAAGCAGTACGCCTGTGAAGGCTTTGGAATATTGACGTGTGGACGTCGGGCTCAGAGCGCGCAATTGTGGTGAGGCGCTTTGCCCCGGGCACGAGGGCGGGTAGAGTCGTGAGTTGAGAGAAACAGAAGGCGGAACTTTGCACAGGCTACGCTGAGTGTGGGGCTTCTCAAAGCAGGGCTTCTCAAAGAGCAGAGAAGCAGGCGGCCGTCTCGATCAGCGTGACCTAGAGCGTTCACGTCAGGAGAGGAGCACCTTCAAACAGGCTACCAATGCACAGCTTTCGAGGAAGGTACCTCCACGCCAAGAAAGTGAGACCTTGAGGGTGATCCGGGCACCGATGTGTTCCCCCGGAAGGTAATTCGACCACTTGTAATTCCTAAGGGAGCTGAGCCGCACAATGTATGCCCCACAATGGCGAGGCGAAAACATTTCAAAAGACAGTGAACCGCAAAATACACAGGCCCAGTAGTGCCACCTACTTCTCTCAGAGAACAAAGAGTTCCCATGCAGTGCGCTCCCTCCTCGAATGGAAAGTGCAGTTTAGTGTGTTCAAGGAACAGTCATGCTCGAGAGCGCTGCAGGAGGGCACTCTCCAAAGTTAATGAGAAGCTGCCCTCTCTCGAGTGGGTAAAGGCCGAACACCGTGAAGGTATCTCTCTGTGTGCAAAAGGAGAAAACAGAAAGGCCATCCCTCGGAAAAGTTCAGGAACCTACTGAGCGCAAAAAGAGCGACGGTATTTCTCAAGTACGGCCCTTTCAGTGTATCGGACTTAATAACCACGACTCGCTGTGCCTGGCAAACTTGTAGACGTCCTGCAAAGTTTAGTGAGTGTTCCAGGAGAGCTGCCGGACGCCTTCGTTTCCGAAGCCAAAGGAGCCCGAACTCGCCGCAAGCAGCCTGCCTTAGGCTTCCTCGCTCCACAGGTACGCGTCGTCCCCAGGAGGGAGCTTGAACGTTGACAAGCCCCCGTTACTTTCAGGGGTCTGGAGTGTAGGAGAAATGAAGGGCGCTCAAAGGCATTCTCAACGGATTGCGCTCTCACACTGAAGGTCTCACTGGCGGCGGTGAGACTTTGTGCAAATCAAGGTAGTGACTTGGACTGTAAGTAAGGCCTCCTTCAACAGCCCATATGCTCGGGAGACTCCCAGTGCAGTGAAGACTGTTTTATCCAGAAAGTAGGCCCGTGTTTTGGCTGCAGGGTGCTTGCTACAGGTGATGAACATACTGAATATAAATAGTCCCTTATTGTGATCCTTGGGTAAGTAAGGGTAGTTCTTGAGTGGCCGCCACAAAATAGAACCAAGGAGATTGGTTGGAAAAGGCTTTGAGATGGCAACAGTCAGCACGAGTTGGACAGATGCAATGCCACAATTCATTGCCTATGCTAGGAATAAGTCCTAAGCAGCACATTCTTTCCTGGGATAGAAAACATCTATGAACTCTGTGGCAAGACAACTGTTGGACTCAGACGTCATTGAGCTCTTTTGACTAGTCCTCTACAGCTGCACTCATTTCTCTGTAGCTTATGCCAAGCAGTAAGCAGGCCTCATCCACCGCAGCAGAAGCCTGTTCCCCCAGCTGAGAAAGTAAAGACAATGGTGAGGGAAGAAGAAAGAAATGTGCCACAGACAGTGCTCTCTGCAAATGTTACAGGAAACCCTGCGTTGGACCACCTATGTTAGGAGAGTGGTAGGAGTTCTGCCCACAAAGCGTTTGGAGAGATGCAGCCCCAGTCACGTAGCACGCTGCGTTCCGAGGGGAAGTGGAAGCAGTACCCCTGTGAAGCCTGTGAATGCTTCGGAATATTGATGTGTGGACACGGGGTCAGAGCGTGCACTTGTGGTTAGGCACTTTGCACTGGGGACGAGGGCACGTAAGTTGTTAGTTGAGAGAAGCCGAAGGCTGAACTTTGAACAGGCTATAGTGAGTGTATCCTGAAAACAGCCTTCTCAAAGAGCAGAGACGCAGAGGCCGTCTCGACCAGCATCACCGTGTCCAGTCACAAAAGGAAGGCCTTGGAAGTAGGCTACCAGTGCTAAGCTTTCGAGTAGGGTATGGCAAGGCAAAGAACGTGTGCCTTGAGGGTAAGCCAGGCAGCGATGTGTTCCGTAGGAAAGGAAATCTAGCAAGTGTAATTCCTAAGTGATGTAGGCTGCACAACATATGCCCCACAATGGGGGGAGGTGAAATCATTTCAGTCGGCCAGTGAACCATCAGATACACAAGCGCTGTATCACCACCCCTTTCTCTCATAGAAGAAGCAGTTCTGATGCATTGCTTTCCCTCCTGGAGTGGGAAATATATTTTAAGTATGTTTACAGAAGAATTCTATTCAAGAGCGCTGCAATAGTACACTCTCAAAAGGTAATGGAAATCTGCACTCACCTGAGTGTGTAAAGGCCGAACGGGGTGAAGGCTTTTCCCACCGTCAAAAAGAAGAAAACAAAAAGGCCCCTTTCCCAAATAGAAAAGGTGCCTGTGGTACACAAAAGAAGGACAAAAATTTTTCAACGATGGCTCTTTCAGTGTAGGGAGCTGAATACCATGACTTGCTGTGCCTGGCAAGGTTCTAGAGGTTCTAGCAAATATTTGTGAGGTTGCCACGAGAGCTGCCAGAAGCCTTGTGTTCAGAAGCAAAAGGACCGTGAACTCCTGGCAAGCATCCTGCCTAGGCTTCTTCGCTCCTCAAAGTATGCATTGTTCCCCAGGTAGGAGTGTGAACGTTGAAAGGCCCCCTTTGCTTGCTCGGGTGTGGAATGTAGTAGAAATGAATGAAGCAGATAAGGATTCTCTTTAAATAACCTATGCTCTGTGAAAGACACTGTTAAGAGAATGAAAAGACAAACTATTGACTAGGAAAAAAGTATCTGCAAAACGCATAAAAGGCTTGTATCCAAAATACAGGGAGAACTCTTAAAACTCAACAAGAAAGAAAACAACCAATTTAAAAATAGGCTAATACTCTGAACAGACACGTCATCAAAAAAGATATAAAGATGAAAAATAAGCATATTATAAGTTAATCCTCAGTATATGTCATTAAAGAACTGGAAATGAAAGTAGCAATGAAGTATCACTACGCATTTACTAGAATCACTAAAATCTAAAATACTGGCAACATCAAATGCTGGTGAGTACATGGAGCAATAGGAAAACTTATCCATTGCTGTTAGAAATGCAAAGTGGTGTAGCCCCTTTGAAAGACAATTTGAGAAGTTATTTAACAGCAAAGCATAGTCTTACCATATAATCCAGTAATCAAGATCCTTGGTATTTGCCCAAATGAGTTGAAAATATGTCCACACAAAACTTTGCATGGGAATGTTAATAGCAGCTTTATTCACAATTGCCAAAACTTGGAAGCAACCAAGATATCCCTCAGGAAGTGAGTGGATAAATAAACTGTGGGACATCCAGAGGATGGAATATTATTCAACACTAAAAAACAATGAGCTGTGAAACCATGGAAACATGTAGAGTGGGGGAGTGTCCTTAGGAGTCTGTGCCCTTCTCTCCAGGATCCCCCTTCAGGGTGTTTTCATTCTGGACAAGCGGAGCTGGGCAGGAGTCTCCTCAGTTCCACCTCTTGGAGCTTCCATTGCTCTGCTTCCCATGCTCCCTTCTGCCCTCAGTGCTGACTCCAACCTCCCAGAACCCCCAGTACTGCTCCCTCTAGAGGCTGTGGGCACTGTCTACCTCTGCCCCAGACCCAAACTTGTCTCTTTTCTTGACTTTTCCTCTCCCTGCCACCCACTTCCAAGAGCATGACTCCAGCTACAAAAGGCTGGTCACTCAGACCATCGAAGCTTGCCCCTTCCAGCTGCAACTTCAAGGTGGCCTCTGAGTGGCCATGCCCATGGATGGGGGCAGGCAGCTCTGGCTTTATTTTTCCCCCTGCCCTTTTCACTCTCACCCTCCTTTTTGTCCTGTTGTCTCCATTTTCTTCCCTAGAAATTTTCCATTTTTATCCATTTCAAGATGTTTTAAAAATGTGTTTATGGAAAGGGGGGATTGAGGTCCCCGAATGGACCTCTTCCCTCCTCATGTCCTTCTAGCAAAGCACTTCCACCTGGGAACTGGGCTTTTGCCCTAGCAGGAAATTCTGCACCTCCTTTGTAAGAGTGAGAGTGGAAGGAGGGGCTCTGAGGGGGCGGGGTGTATGCAAATGAACAGGGAGCCACTTTGCGGGATTTTTTATATTTTACTTTTATTTTTAATTTTTATTTATCTTTTTATTTTATTTTGAAATATAGTTGACTAACAATGTTGAGTTAGATTCAGTTATACATATACATGCATCTATTCTTTTTCAAATTCTTTTAAGTTGTTACAGAATATTGAGCAGAGTTCCCTGTGTTATACAGTATATCCTTGTTGGTTGTCTATTTTAAATATAGTAGTGGGTATATGTCAATCCCACACTCCCAATATATCCCTCCCCCTTTGGTAACCATGTTTGTTTTCTAAGTCTGTGAGTTGGGTTCTGTTTTGTAAATAAGTTCATATGTATCAATTTTTTTTTAGATTCTGCATATGAGCAATATCCTATGATATTTGTCATTCTCTGTCTGACTTACTTCACTTACTATGATGATCTCCTGTTCCATCCATGTTGTTGCAAATGGCATTATTTCATTTTTTTAATGGCTGAGTAATATTCCATTGTGTATATGTACCACATCTTCTTTACCCATTTATCTGTCAAGGGACATTTAGCTTGCTTCCATGTCTTGGCTATTGTAAACAGCATTGCAATGAACATTGGGGTGCGTGTATTCTTTTGAACCATGGTTTTCTCTAGATATATGCCCAGGAGTGGGATTTTTGGATCATATGGTAGCTCTACTTTTAGTTTTTTAAGGAACCTTCTCCATAGTGGCTGTACCAATTTACATTCCCACCAACAGCATAAGGAGGGTTCCCTTTTCTCCACACCCTCTCCAGCATATATTGTTTGTAGACTTTTTGATGATGCCCATTTTGATTGGTTTGTGGTGATGTCTCATTACAGTTTTGATTTACATTTCTCTAATAATTAGAAATGTTGAACATCCTTTCATGTGCCTCTTGACCATTTATATGTCTTCTTTGGAGAAATGTCTATTTAGATCTTCTGCCCATTTTTTGATTGGGTTTTTTGTTTTTTTTTTCTTTTTTTCTTTTTTTTTTACATCTTATTGGAATATAATTGCTTTACAATGGTGTGCTAGTTTCTGCTTTATATCAAAGTGAGGGTTGTTTGTTTTTTGATATGAGCTGCATGAGCTGTTTGATCAATAGAACAAGATAGGCAGCCCAGAAATAAAATCAAGAACCTGTGGTCAATTAATCTACAAAAAAGGAAGCAAGAGTATACAATGGAGAAAATAGAGCCTCTTCAATGAATGGTGCTGGGAAAACTGGACAGATATATGTAAAATAATGGAATTAGAACATTATTTAACACCATATACAAAAATGAACTCCAAATCGATTAAAGACCTAAATTAAGACCTGATACTATAAAACTCTTAGAGGAAAACGGGCAGAACACTTTTTGACATAAATCACAGCAATATCTTTTTTGATCCATCTCCCAGAGTAATGGAAATAAAAGCAAAACTAAACAAATGGGACCTAATTAAACTCAAAATCTTTTGTACAGCAAAGGAAACCATAAAAAAAATGAAAAGACAGCCCACAGAATGGGAGAAAATATTTGCAAAGGATGTGACCGACAAAAGATTAATCTCCAAAATTTACAAATGGTTTGCGGGATTGATGCCTCTCCCAGTGCTGCCTAGTCATGCACCAGGGGAACCCAGGGAGGAGGGAGATAGAAGGGACCCCAAGCCCCCAGCCTCCAGCCCCCTCCTCCTGTTCAGACCCAGACTTGCGGTGGGGGGATGACTCTGGACTGTAGGGCACCCTGTCAGATCCTTCAGTTCCTTCTGTCTCCCAGTTCCTCTGTCTTGCATCCCCTTCCATGCTCCTGTTGGGGCCTAAGGCAGACCATCCCAAAATATGCCACAAAGGCATATTGATTATTTTGAATTAAAGTTACTTGAGAAACAGCCTGTGGGTGGTTAAAAATCCACTCCGACACCCCCTTTCCGCCTGAAAGCAGGAGATAAATCACCCATGTGAAGGTATCTACCCTGTACCAGGAGGATTAAAAGCATCCTTATCACCAGAGTTAAGGAATTCTAGACTATGAAAGATGTATAAACAAACTTTGTTACTTCTTCAATAGTCTGCTACCCCAAACACAAGCCCCTTTGTTTTGTTAAATCTTCACAAATTGTTTGTCTAAAACGATCTGTAAACAAACAGCCTATTTTGGTCCCTTTGGTCCACTCAGAGTGGAGTCCCATTTCTTTGAGACCTCTGTGCTTATGAATTAAAGTGCTTTTTTCTCCTGTTAATCCATCTTGTGGCAATTTAATTGTTATAACTAATCAAAAGAACCCAAAAGGGGCAGGAGGAAAATTTCCCCATCCTGATACTCCCTTTGACTTATTTCTGGCTCATTTTGGCCCCCTTCTTTCTTGAAAAATTCACCCCTTTCTCTCTTGGCTTTCCCACCCCCAGAGAAACAGGTATGCTCCAGTTTTAATGACTAACTCATAGAAGCAGCTCCTGTCCACAGCACCCCCTGACCTGATCCCTCGAGTCAGGCTCATTTTGGACTCCAGAAGGTTGGACCTTGGACTTATGCCTCAGGGCATAAGTCAATAAGAGCTCAGAGTCAGAGACCTTGCTCCAGGGTCACACCAGGAGACTGTCCTTCTCCCTCATCCTGTGATGACCCAACAGCCTGTCTCTGTCTGAAAACCCGTAGGTCCTCACTTCTGGGGGTGGGACCACAAGGACCCTCTGGAGAGGCTAGCATGGGAGGTGGAGCCACCTATTCCCAAGTCCCCTTCCGTATATATGCTGTCTACCAAAGATCTGCTTCAGATCTAGGGACACATAAAAACTGAAAGTGAGGGGATAGAAAAAGGTATTCCATGCAAATGAAAATCAAAAGAAACTGGATAGCAATACACATATCAGACAAAATAGACTTTAAAATAAAGACTGTTACAAGAGATAAGGAAGGGCACTACATAATGATCAAGAGATCAATCCAAGAAGAAGATATAACAATTGTAAATATACATGCACCCAACAGAGGAGCCCCTCAGTATATAACACAGATTCTAACAGACTTAAAAGGGGAAATCAACAGTAACACTATTTTAACACCCCACTTACAACAATGGACAAATCATTCAGGCAGAAAATCAATGAGGAAACACAGGCCTTAAATGATACATTACACCAGATGAATTTAACTAATATTTATAGAACATTCCACCCAAAAGCAGCAGAATACATTTTCTTCTTAAGTGCAAATGGAGCATTCCCCCAGATAGATCACATCTCGGACCACAAGTCAAGCCTTGGTAAATTAAAGAAAACTGAAATCATATCTAGCGTCTTTTCCAACTACAAAACTATGAGATTAGAAATCAACTACAAGAAAAAAACTGTGAAAAACACAAACACGTGGAGGCTAAACAGTATGTTACTAAACAAACACAGGATCAGTGAAGAAATCAAAGAGGAAATTTAAAAATACCTAGAGACAAATGAAAATGAAAACATGATGATCCAAAACCTATGAAACAAAGCAGTTCTAAGAGGGAAGTTTATAGCAATACAATCTTATTTCAGGAAACAAGAAAAATCTCTAACAACCTAAAGTCACACCTAAAGCAACTAGAGAAAGAGGAACAAACAAAACCCAAAGTTAGTAGGAAGAAAGAAATCATAAAGATCAGAGCAGAAATAAATGAAATACAGATGAAGAAAACAATAGAAAAGATCAATGAAACTAAAAGCTGGTCCTTTGAAAAGATAAAAAATTGATAAACCTTTCACCAAACTCATCAAGAAAAAAAGGAAGAGGGCTCAAATCAATAAAATTAGAAATGAAAAAGGAGGAGTTACAATGGACACCACAGAAATACAAAGGATTATAAGAGACTACTACAAGCAACTATATGCCAATGAATAGGCAACCTAGAAGAAATGGACAAATTCTCAGAAAGGTACAATCAACACTGAACCAGGAAGAAACAGAAAATATGAACAGCAAAATCACACATACTAAAGTCAAAACTGTGATTTTAAAACTTCCAACAAAAAAGGTCCAGGACTAGATGGCTTCACAGGCGAATTCTATCAAATACTTAGAGAAGAGCTAACACCTATACTTCCGAAACTCTTGCAAAAAATTTCAGAGGAAGGAATACTCCTAAGTTCATTCTATGAGGCCATCATCACCCTGATTCCAAAACCAGAAAAAGATACCACAGAAAAAGAAAATTACAAGCCAATATCACTGACCAACATAGTTGCAAAACCCCTCAAAACATACTAGCAAACTGAATACAACAATACATTAAAAGGTTCATACACCCTGCAAGTGAGATGTATCCCAGGGGATACAAGGATTTTTCAATATCCACAAATCAATCAGTGTGATACACCACTTTAACAAACTGAAGATTAAAAAACCATATGATCATCTCAATAGATGTAGAAAAAAGCTTTTCAAAAATTCATCACCCATTTATGATAAAAACTCTCCAGGAAGTGGGCATAGAGGGAACCTATCTCAACATAATAAAGCTTATATATGACAAACACACAGGTAACATCATTCTCAACAGTGAAAAACTGAAAGCATTTCCTCTAGGATCAGGAACAAGACAAAGATGTCCACTCTCGCCACTTTTATTCAACATAGTTTTGGAAGTTCTAGCCATGGCAATCAGAGAAGAAAAAGAAATAAAAGGAATCCAAATTGTAAAAGAAGAATTGAAACTATCACTGTTTGAAGATGACATGACACTATACATAGAAAATCCTGAAGATGCTACCAGAAAACAACTAGAGCTCATCAATGAATTTGGTAAAGTCGCAGGATACAAAACTAATTCACAGAAATGACTTGCATTCCTATACACTAACAACGAAAAGTCTGAAAGGGAAATTAGGGTAACAATCCCATTTTCCATCACATCAAAAAGAATAAATACCTAGAAGTAAACCTACCTAATGAGGCAAAAGACCTGTACTCTGAAAACTATAAGATGCTGATGAAAGAAATCAAAGATGACACAAATAGATGGAAAGATATACCATGTTCTTGGATTGGAAGAATCAATACAGTGAAAATGACTATACTATCCAAAGCAATCTACAGATTCAATGCAATTCCTATCAAATTACCAATGGCATTTTTCACAGAACTGGAGCAAAAATTTTCACAATTTTTATGGAAACACAAAAGACCCCAAATAGCAAAAGCCATCTTGAGAAAGAGAAACGGAATTGGAGGAATCAGGCTCCTTGACTTCAGACTATACTACAAAGCTACAGTAATCAAAACAGTATAGTGCTGACACAAAAACAGAGATATAGATAAATGGAACAAGATAGAAAGTCCAGAGATAAACCCATGCACCTATGGTCACCTAATCTATGACAAAGGAGGAAAGAATATACAATGGAGAAAAGACAGTCTCTTCAATAAGCTGTGCTGGGAAAACTGGACAGCTACATGTAAAAGAATGAAATTAGAACACTCTCTAACACCATACACAAAAATAAACTCAAAATGGATTAAAGACCTAACTGTAAGACCAGATACTCTAAAACTCTTAGAAAAGGCATAAAATAGGCAGAACACTCTCTGACATAAATTACAGCAATATATTTTAAAATCTACCTCCTAGAGTAATGTAAATAAAAACAGAAATAAAACATGGGACCTAATTATACTTAAAAGCTTTTGCACAGCAAAGGAAAACATAAACAAAACAAAAATACAACCCTCAGAATGGTAGAAAATATTTGCAAATGAAGCAAATGACAAGAGTTTAATCTCCAAAATATACAAACTGCTCATGTAGCTCAATATCAAAAAAACAAACCCAATCAAAAAATGGGCAGAAGATCTAAATAGACATTTCTCCGAAGAAGATATACAGATGACCAACAAACACATGAAAAGATGCTCAACATCACTAATTATTAGAGAAATGCAAGTCAAAACTACAATGAGGTATCACCTTACACCGGTCAGAATGGCCATTCATCAAAAATTCTACAAACAATAAATGCTGGAGAGGATATGGAGAAAAGGGATCCCTCTTGCACTGTTGGTGGGAATGTAAATTGGAACAAGCATTATGAAGAACAGTATGGAGGCTCTTCAAATAACTAAATATAGAACTACCATATGATCCAGCAATCCTACTCCTGGGCGTACATCTGGAGAAAACCATAATTCAAAAAGATACATGCACTCCAATGTTCATTGCAGCACTAGTTACAATAGCCAGGACATGGAAGCAACATAAATATCCATCAACCAAGGAATGGATAAAGAAGATGTGGTACATATATACAATGGAATTATTAGCCATAAATCGAATGAAATTAATGCCATTTGCAGTAAACTTGGATGGACCCAGAGATTATCAAACTAAATGAAGTAAGTCAGACAGAAAAAGACAAATATATGTGTAATCTAATAACAAATGATACAAGTGAACTCATTTACAAAATAGAAACAGACTCACAGATCTCGAAATCAAACTTATGGTTACCAAAGGGGGAGAATGATAAATTAGGAGATTGGGATTAACATATACAGACTACTATATATAAAATAGATAACTAATAAGGACCTACAGTGTAGCACAGGGAACTATATTCAATACTCTGTAATAATCTATATGGGAAAATAATCTGAAAAAGAAGGGATATGTGTATTTGTATAACTGATTCACTTTGCTGTACGCCTGAAACCAACACATCATTGTAAAGCAACTATACTCCAATAAAAATTTCAAAAAATAGTGAGTACATTGCAGCTTAATTCCACACGGATTAGGGCCTCAGAGTCAGTATTAGAGTTTATAGGGTCTGGGGAATAGGGTTCTGGTGAGGACCCTAATGTTAGGGCTGGAGTTAAGGTTGGGGTAATGCCTCAAGGTTAGGACATTTTAGATTTAAGAATTAGGGTTAGTGTTTGGGTTGGTACCTTAGGGTTAGGTGACTATCAGGATTAGGATCTTAAAAGGAATGATCCCTATCAGCTCTAAGAGCAGAGCTCTTAGACATGCTGTTAAGGAAGAAAAGAAATGCACAAAAGTGCATATTTTATAATCCCATTTTTGTAAAACTAATGGTACCAAATTTTTCTGTGTGCCATTTATGTTTATACATGTACATTCATAGGAGAATATCATTAACATTGGATAAAGGCAGGGAATGGAGGGAAAAAGACTTTTAACTTTTAACTGCATTTTCAAAGAAGGGATACCCACCTCTTTTGACCCCACTGATTTAATAGGGAAAGAATCATGGGTCCCCAAGCTTCCATCTTCTGCCTGGCTCCTGTCCACCTTTCCATATCCAGTCACTTGTCTGTGGACACCTTCATTTACAAGATGATGAATACAAATGATATCCACATCCTTAGGAAAGAGGCAGACCCTGCCTTTTATGGCCACAAGAGGCAAAATAGAATACAAAACACAAAATTCAAATATCTCTGATAATAAACCTAAGGCCTCTGAGAGAAGAGTCTCACATACAGAAGTCAGAGTATCATCTTTGCAGCAGACCATGCTGAAGTGGAAGCAGTGGATGTCCCTACCCCAGGTCAGCACTTGTCTCATCCAGGAGGCTGCCACTCCATAAGCCCATGGTCTCTTAAGTTATGCTAGACACTCCCCTTGCACTTAAGCCTGTGAAATTTGGCACGTGTCCCCTGAATCACCTATCATATCTTGAGGCCCTGAGCCAGCCTGCTGTGTATCTGTCTGACCACTTCTAGGGGAAGGAAAAGGAGTCTTGACCATAGCCAACCTTCTTAGTACCCTGGTGCTGCCATACCCTGATGCTCAGCATTGGCTGTAGGAAACAAATGCTAGGCTTCAACCCTAAGCAGCAAGGGTCATATTTTGCCTGTCCAGTGTCTATCATTGCACAATCAGTGACTCTCTCCCAGGACAGTCTGCTGTGGGAATTCCTCCTCCTCCATATCCATGAAGGGGCCTATAGAAAATGGTTAGGGTGGGATCACTTTTCTCTCCACCTAACACTAGGTTCTCTTTCCCTGTCCCAATCTAGAACAGTGTAGTCTTCCTCTGGCACAGGTCTCACAGAGCCCTCTGCTCCAGTGTTGGTGTCACATCTTGTCTCAGCCTTCTCGTCCTCATTTAGGACTTATCTCTGATTCAGGTCTCAGGCCCCTATCCTCTTAAACAGTTGAAGCTCTGCCCCGGCTCTCACTATTCTAGAATAGGAAACTAAGTTGGATTTTATAAAGCTGGTGATGGAGAAGATGAGTGGCTGGAAGTGGGATGGGAAGACAGGTGAAATCTGAGGGGAAAAGAAGCAAGAGAGAAGGAGGAGTGTGTGTGCGAGACAGTGGATTGGCATCTGTCCTTGACCTGGTCTCACGTATCTGACTTGAGCACTTATGCAGAGAGGGAGGTCAGAGGTTGAAGTTGATGGTGCCACTGACAAGGGGTTTTATGATGCTCTGGACACACAGACGCTTCAGTGGCATGACACAGAGAGTGTTCTGGAAGGAGGAAGGGGTGCTTCCCCCAAGCTTGCATGGAAACTGGAACTGCTTGTGGCTCCTTGGGAAATGAAGGGTTGAGGAGCGTCGTGAGCCAGCACCTTAGCTGAAACATCAGCATTCTCATGACAGTCAAGTGAAGCAGGAGGATTCTCTAAGGGGGGACAGATGTAGTCAACAGAGGGGGGAACTAGTCATAATAAGAGATAAAATGTACCAAACACTTAAGTATATGTCACACACGACAGTTCACACTTTTTAGATGATTATCTTATTTATGTATAAAAATAAACCTACATGGAATGTGATATTGCACTACAAGAACAGAGTATAGCCTAGGTGCTCGTGTTTGAGGGTCAGCTCCTATGCAGATGAGTCATGATGTCACCATTCTCAAGTTATTTGATTGTTCAGGGTCTTAGCTCCATCATCTGTAAAAGACAAAAATAGTTGTGATTACATGAAGAAGAATAAAAGGGATAATAAATGAAAAGCACTTGACATCATAGAGGACTTACATAAACACAGTTTAACTCTCACTTATGATTATCTCCATTTTATCTGTAAGTAAACAGAGGATCAATACCTCACCCAAGACACATACTGGAGTGTACAAGTCCACATTTGAATGACTGACCCTGAAACAAGAACAGAAAATCTTATCCTTGAAAATGCATTTCCCAACAGACGCAAAACTTGCAGTGCTTAATATCAAAGTGGTGAGGTGATTTATGTATCAGTCCAAAAACTTTGTACCTATCCATATCATCTTTCAAAAGTAAGTGCCAGAGACCTTCAAGATGGTGGAGGAGTAAGACAGGGAGATCACCTTCCTCCCCACAAATACATCAGAAATACATCTACATGTGGAACTCCTACAGAACACTTATTGAACGCTGGCAGAAGACCTGAGACTTCCCAAAAGGGAACAGATGCCCTCAGGCGACCTACACTCAGAGGCAGGGCCAAATCCAAAGTTGAACCCCAGGAGCTGTGCAAACAAAGAAGAGAAAGGGAAATTTCTCCCAGCAGCCTTGTGGAGTAAATCTCCACAATGATATACCCTGCATCTGTGGAATACCTGAATAGACAATGAATCATCCCAAAATTGAGGCGGTGGACTTTTGGAGCAACTGTAGACCTGGCGTTTGCTGTATGCGACTGACTGGTTTCTGGTTCTATGTTTATCTTAATTTAGTATTTAGAGTTTATTATCACTGGTAGATTTATTGATTTGGTTGCTCTCTTCCTTTTTTTAATATGTTTATGTGTATATTTTTTCCTTTTTCTCTTTTTGTGAGTGTGTATCTGTATGCTTCTTTGTGTGATTTTGTCTGTATAGCTTTGTTGTAACATTTGTCCTAGGGTTCTGTCTGTCCGTTTTTTGGGTTTTTTCTAGTATAGTTTTTAGCACTTGTTATCATTGTTGAATTTATTTTCTGGTTTGGTTGCTCTCTTCTTTCTATTTTTTAATTACTTTTTTATTTTTAGTTTTAAATAATTTTTAATTTTTATACCCTTATTTCTTTTTAATTAATTAATTAATTTATTTATTTATTTCTTTATTTTTCTCTCCCTTTTCTTCTGAGCCATGTGGCTGACAGGGTCTTGGTGCTCCAGCTGGGTGTCAGGTCTGTGCCTCTGAGGTGGGAGCGCCAAGTTCAGGATATTGGTCCACCAGAGACCTCCCAGCCCCACATAATATCAAACGGTGAAAGCAATTAGGAATTGAGGAAAGTATATCACCTCCTACCTTAACGATATCAGAACTATAAGAAAATACCACAATTTCATGCCAACAAATTATACGACTTAGATGAAGTAGGCAAAGTCCCCAGAAAGCCACAAATTATTGAAACTAACTCAAGTAGAATTAGAAAACCTTACACCTATAACAAGAGACCTATAACAAGAGACTGAATTAGTAAATGAAAATTTTCCCATAAATAAAAACCCAGAGCCAAATGGCTTCACTGGTGAATCCTCCCAAATATTTTAAGAATAAATTGTACCAATCCTTCTACAAATTCTTCCATAAGTAGAGGAGGGAAGGAAGCTTTCCCAACTCATTCTGCATGGGCAGTATTAACCTGATACCAAAACCAGACAAAGGCATCACAAGAAAACAGAATTTCAGACCAGCATCGCTCATGAATACAGACACAAAAATACTCAAAAAATGTAAGCAAACTTTATTCCACAAAGAGTGTTTTACTTTGCAAATCAAAATCAACCAGGTTGTTGGAGGAACCCAAAATGGAATGCAGACTATGACAAATGAATCTAAGTGTGGTACAAATTGATGACATAACCTTGCTGCAGGGTTGCTGAAAGGAGTTAAACCAAGTAATTTTTTAAAGCAATGTTTGCCTGGATGCTGCAAAGCTAAAGACAGAAAGAATTGTACACAAACACTTCGGTAAGTTGCTCACAGGGTTGGAAATTGTGAAACTACGTGCATTTTTAATTGGACAAATAAGTAAATATACTGTAGATAATCAAACCAGGTTTCTCTGGAGAAACTGTTGAAGAAGTTACACATAAGCCAAGGGGAACATTTCTAGAATGAACCCTGGTTCTACACTATATTAGAGTCTGAGGTATCAGTATGAACTCATTTACACACACACACACACACACACACACAGATGCATACACACCCACAGAAGCATAGAGAAATACAGAAATATATGTAAGTGTGTGTAAATGGGAACATATATTTCCAGTTCTGTCCGCTGAGAGGACCTAGAAAAAAAATACTCCCTAGTAGCCATGAGCACACCAAAATGCCCAGATTTTGTTTTCTAAATTTCTTCTCCAATAAAAGGAACCAAAGCTCCTTGGAAAAGTAGTAGACTCCAGAACTGGGGCAGGTAAAATACAAGATAACCCTGGAGCATCTTGTGGGGCTAGACAGTAAATAAATCCTTGGGAAAAGCGGGGAGGAAGATGCAGCCATGTTAAAAGGACTCAGTATCTCATCTGAAAGAACTTATAATGGTCAAATCTGGAACAATTTGAGCAACAAAATTAACAGTGATAATAATAGATATAGCCCAAATAAAAA
Source organism: Monodon monoceros (assembly GCF_005190385.1). Taxonomy (NCBI): domain Eukaryota; kingdom Metazoa; phylum Chordata; class Mammalia; order Artiodactyla; family Monodontidae; genus Monodon; species Monodon monoceros. Next base: position 152,327,111 of record NW_021703768.1, read on the forward strand.
AATAAATATTGATGAGTCCATACAGATATAAATGACTGAATAAATAAATAAATGCAGAGAACTCTTCCTTAGAGAAGAATTCTAATTAAATGTAGAAGAACAAGAGAGGCAGAAAATCACCATTAGAACACCACAATGATAATTGCTGCAGGCAAGATCCACTGGTGATGGCAAAATTAGTGGTGAAAGTTTAAGGATAAACAGGAGTTTTGTGTAGCATCAAAGTATGACTCACTTAAATATGTATTAAATAGGGAGAAATAGTAACTACTCAGTGGAGAACGCTGGCGGATTCCACCTTAATCAGGTGATCAAGATTAATATTTCCCATATGCTGAGGAGGACACATCACCTATGTGGGATTTTTTCTTAAAAATCCATAAGCTCAATGTACTCATGAGAAAACAGCAGACAAATCCAAATTGAAGAAAATTCTACAAAATACCTAACTGCTACTCTTCAAATGTATATAGGTCACAAAAGATATTAAGATAGAAAAATGGTCACACTTTGGAGTAGACTAAGGAGACAGGACAACTAAATGAAATGTGGGATTCTGGACTGATACAGACGGAGAAAATTTTACTGGAAAAATGGGGAAATCCAATTAAAGTCTGAAGTTTAGCTAATAACATTGTAACAGTGTTAATTACCTGGTTTCAATAACTGTTCTGTAAGATGTTAACTTTAGGAGAAGCTACATGAAGACTAGTTGGGGATCTCTGTACTATCCTGCAAGTCTAAAATTATATCATATTTAAAATTTTTTAAAAGACTAAAGTTATCACATCATTCCCTAACATACACTAGGCATGATCCAGCCCATAGTGAGGTCAGGTAGGCAGGTGACAAGCAGAGAGAGAAAAGGCAAGTGCCTTTCCAAAACACAGAAATCAGGACTCAGCATCTAGAGGTGTAAAGTGGTTCCAGATTTCCCAGCTGGGCCACAGAAAACCTGAAAAGTTAAAAGTCTGGCCACTCATACAAGCCAATTCTTCCTCCACTGTGAATTCAAAAAGCAAAGATAGGAATATTTGACAAATTAGCAAAAAGTCACATATGTATTCAACATATATTATTATATGTAATGTAATGTAATATTATATATGAATGGATAAAGAAGATGTACATATATACAATGGAATATTACTCAGCCATAAAAAGGAATGAAATTGCATCATTTGTAGAGATGTAGATAGACCTAGAGACTGTCATGCAGAGTGAAGTAAGTCAGAAAGAGAAAAACAAATATCATATATTAAAGCATACATGTGGAATCTAGAAAAATGGTACAGATGAACCTGCTTGCAAGGCAGAAACAGAGACACAGATGTAGAGAACAAATGTATGGACACCAAGGGGGAGGGTGAGTGGGATGAATTGGGAGACTGGGATTGACATATACACTAATATGTATAAAATAGATAAAAATAGATAACTAATGAAAAAATAGACAACTAATGTATAGCACAGGGAACTCTACTTAATGCTCTTTGGTGACCTAAATGTGAAGGAAATCCAAAAAAGAGGGGATATATGTATACATATAGCTGATTCACTTCCCTATCACAGAAACTAACGCAACATTGTAAAGCAACTATAGTCCAATAAATAAATAAATAAAAATAAAAAGCAATAAATATGTGAGAAAAATAATAAATGTTATATTATAATTCTAATAAAATAAAATATGCAAAATCAAAAATATATATATTCTATACATAACGTATTAAACATGTATATGTATATGTTATAAAAATGTAATATGCACTGTTATACGTATTACATATGAATATGTAATATATACATGCAATATTACAAATATTATATATTGATATTATACATTATAATCACATACTAATTATACAAACATATATACATATATATTATACATATATACATAGTATATTATACATATGTAATATATAATGTATATATACTGTGTATTCTGTTACATTATATAATATATAGTATACACATAATATATTACATTATATATGACTTTATATATAAATATATGTGATTATATGTATGTGACATATATGACTTTGTTCATCAACTGAGTGTTCATGCGGTACCAAATGTTCAGAGAGAGAGAGAGAATATATAGATTCTAAGAAAGATGGACCAGGGCCCAATTAAGAAAATGGAGAAGGTGGGAAGAGGCAACTATAGCAGCAGTGGGTGTCCTGCTTGCTCCTGCCTGGAGGAACACTGGTCCAAAGTGTCCCTCTTCTGTTGCAAGGATCCTGACCACTGGGGAACCACTGAGGGGCCAAGCAGCAAAGTACTGGGGAACAGACCCTGGTGGGCCAGGGAAAAGGAACAAAATTTTTTTAAGCCAGGTGGAGCAAGACAAACAGGGAAAACCAGGACAAACAGCCCATAGAAGTGGCTGCTCCAGCCAGCTACGGGAAGACCACTGGGCCTGGGGAGCTCTACATCTTCCAGAAGCTCCTCAGTTGTGAATTAGTTCTGGGGGCTGGCAGAGTGGAAACAGGAAGGCTGAGGGGCTCTGCAGTCTGAGATAGCCTCTGTCTTACCCTTCCAAGACCTTGTTGATCCACTGGATCGCAGCTCTCTTCTCCATGTCAAGGTCTTCAGCAGTGACTCGATAACCTAGCTGGGGTGGTGGGGGCAAAATCAGTGGGCCATTTCGTCTCGAGGGCATCAGCAGAGGAATCTTGCGTTTCTGTTTCCGGGGTCTGGAGCTATCAGATGGCTGTGAGCAATATAAGTTTTGTTTCTGCTCTAAGGGGCCATCCACAACCTTTTCACGCTTGGTCTTCTTCTGTGGTTCCACTGAGGCTGAAGGGCTAGACTGACAGCCTTCCTCACTGGCTTTCTTTGAGAGCACACGAGGATGCAATGAGGCTGGGCCCAGGAGCCCCGCTGCACCTGGACCACTCTTCTGCAGCTGTGGGAAACCTCTAGTGGAGCTGTATGAACTGGAGATGGCATTTCGTTTGCTGCATGAGCTCAAAAAGTAGGTCTGGGATTTCCTAATCAGGATATCTTCAGAGCTCTTGGAACAGAAGTCTCTCTTCAGAGGCCCAGGCCCAGGCACAAAGGAAGAGAGGACCCCATTGGCCATCGGCCCTCTAAACACAGACTGCGCATTCCCACCGGGGTTCGAGCCACTTCTCTGTTCGTCCTGACTCTCGGGAGCTGAGTGTCCTTTCTTTTGCTTCATTAGCCCTTTCCTGCTCTCAGCCAGGGCTGTCAGGTCCTTCTCTTCCTTGGCTCTCAGTTGACTGCTTTCTTCGAGGGCCCTCACCAGGATCTCCTTTCCACAAAAGTTTGGGAGGTGAACAGACAGTGAAGACCACATACAGATGATTATCTGCTTCAGAGCCAAAAGGAGTGTCAGTTTGCCCTTAGCAGGTGCCATCTTCGGGATCAGTGAGGTACAGAACATCTTGGAGCTGTAAGCAGACAGCAGTGGCTTCTGATGGCCACTCCGGGGCACCGAGGAAAAGACCCCCAGAAATAAACACCAGGCTTGCTGGATTGGATATTGCCACCGATGGGCTATGATAAACAGCCGACGGTGCCAACGACGACAGGGTGAAGCCACAGGATCCCCGTATGACAGCCTGCGAGCCAGGTCCAGGGTTGGGACCGCCAAGTGAAACCGGAAAGGGAGGGGAAAACGGCGGGCGGATTGCGCAGGCCCGAGGAGCTCGGGTCTCTCCGGCTGGTCCCCGCCTCGCAGAGCAGGTGACTGCTGGCGTCGGCAAGGCCGGCTGAGGTAACCGCCCATGAGGCACAATACTGAACGGTCGGGTCCTTCAAATGGAGTCAGTGGCTCAGAGAGGTTTCCATTAGCTACTGACTGTTGGGCGTGCCGCCTGTGACGCGTTGTTGGAACGAGTGAGTGAATAAAGGGGGCGCGAGACCTGCGAGAGGCCTCGCCTGCTTCCGGACCGCTGCTGCGGGGCTCGGGTGTTGGCACGTGGAGGACCGGCTGCCTGGGGTGCAGCCGCCCTTCCCGCGGCCAGTCCCCAGCTTCTTCGCGGGAAAGTGACGGGCGGTGTTCCCCCAACCGGAACAGCTCCGGGCTCAGCAGCGCTCACTGTATGCTGGAGCTCTGGGGTCAGCACCGGATGCCCCAGGTGAAAGCCATTCAGAACCTGTGCTACCGAGATCCTGGGGGATGGCATAGCCACCCAGGCGTCTAGGGGGCAGGAGGACCACAGGAGGGAACCCACGGGATGCGGGAAGCCAGAGTGGATGTGCTGTCCCCCATCTTCCTCTCCTTCCCAGAGAATCTTACTTTCCAGGTGCCCCTTCTTGGCTCCTCGTCCCCTTCCCTGGGAAGTAAGGTTTCCAAGACAGTTTATAATGACCAGAAAGAAGTCAGAACTTACAGGTAGAGAACTGGTATCTTTTTAGGCAGCTCTATGTCCAGGAGCTGTGTTATCTGGGACCTAAAACTTGAATTCCTGTTTTGAAGGTCGTGCTTTACCTTCATCCTAGTCTCTGTTTTCTACCTCTTAGCAGATCCTGTAGGCCTTTGTGTCATTCCTTTTCAGTAAGTTTGTGTCTATGGGATGGGAGAAGTGACCTGGCAATTTAAATTTGAACTCAGAATTTGGCTCCCTATAAATATTCTGACTGAAGTTAATATTTTTAGTTGAATGGTGAATACATTATTGAATGGTGAATATTCAGACTATATAAAAATCTTTGATGTTTTAGTAATTACCCCCACTTCTTTGGTTTTGTTTTTTTTGTTTGTTTGTTTTGAAATCTTTTTGCCTTATTTTGAATTGTTATCACTTAGTGAATGACCCGTGACCTTTTACCAGGCCAGGTCATTTTTCAAAGGAGTTATTCCAGTCATTGCTGCTCTCAGCAGGCAGAGGAGGGAAGTATGATTTTGTGTAACCAACATCTAAAGGGCTATACTTAAATATTCTAGTGGGTTCTAAAATTCAGGAGTTTGACTTTCATTTTTATGCAAAAAATTTTAACAAGACTGACTTAACCTCCCAGTGTTTTATCTGCCTGCTGTGCTTCAAAGCCCTTTTTTAAATGAAATAAAAGAAAACTTCATGGCGGGTGGATATTCTACCACAATATGAATGGAGTTGTTCCAGGTATTTGAAGGTTCTCAGTTAAAGAATAAATCCTAATTATAGACACATTAAAATTTGTTATCCAACGAGTATCATCTTAAGGAATTTTTTCAACCATTAATTTTTAAAACAACTTTATTGAGATATAATTTACGTACTATAAAATTCACCTGTATTAATATTACACTTCAAGAATCTTTAGTAACTTTGTAAAGTGTGTAACTTTCACCAATATCTAATTTTATCACATTTCTATTAACCCAAAAAGAAAACTCATGCCTATTTGCAGTCACTTCCCATTCTTACTCACAGGCCTGGGCAACCACTAATGTACTTTTTGTCTCTATAAATTTGCCTCTTCTGGACACCTTTCATATAAACAGACTCTTAAAATATATGGTCTCTCGTGCCTCGTTTCACTTAGCATGTTTTTAAGGTTCATCTGTATAGCAGCTTGTATTAGTAGTTCTTTTTTGTTGTTGTTGTTAAACAACAGAAATATATTTTCTCACAGTTCTGAGATCAAGTTGTCAGCAGAGTTGATTTCTCCTGAAGCCTCTCTCCTTGGTTTGTAGATGGCCTGTGTCTTTTCTCCCTGTGTCTTCATATTGTCTTTCTTTTCTCTGTGTGTGCATGTTCTGATCTCTTCTTTTAAGGACACAAGTCGAATTGGGTTTGGGCCCACTCCCAATAACCTCATTCAACCTTAATTGCCTCTTTAAAAACTCTGTATCCAAATACAGTCACATTCTGAGGTACTAGGGCTTAGGACTTTTAACATATGTATTTTGCAAGGATACAATTTAACCTATAACACTCCACCCTCTCAGCCTCCAAATTTCAAGTCCTCACATGCGAAATATATGTCCCATTCCAACAGCCACAAAAGTCAACAGCCATTCCAGCAACAACTCTAAGTCTTAAATTTCATCTAAATAGCATCTAAATCAGATATGAGTGAGACTAGAGGTTGATTCATCCTGAGGCAAAATTCCTCTACAATAGTGAACCTATGAAACAAAACAAGTTATGGGCTTCCAAAATACAATGGTGGAACAGGTATTGGACAGATATTCCCATTCCAAAAGGGAGAATTGGAAAGAAGAAGGCTGACAAGTCCTAAGCAAGTCCAAAACCTAGCAGGGCAAATTCCGTTACATTTTTAATTTATTCAAAGATTTAGTTTATTATATCAACATCAGTACTAGAACTCACAACTTTTACTCTCCAGTCTGCAATATTTCTACAGCACACATTTGCGTGCTGACATTTTTTGTGTGACATTAACATATGTGGCTAATTTTAAGAAACTTCTGTGGAAAGTTCCATCAGATTTTAAGGAAATCCACTTTGGCTGAATTTTCTGTCCAACAAGGGTGGTGGCTCTGCCCTCTTCTCCCAGAATTTTATCCCCAAACCCTCTGGAACGAATGAGGAAACAGTCCTGCTGCCTGGGCCTGTGCGTGCGGGACCCATGGTGGTAGTAGCAGCTCTGCTGAGACCCCTGACCCACCCTTAGAGTCATTCCTCCCTGTACTCGAAGGATGATGCATGTTTGCATCCAGATATCTCTATCATCTAATTTTCTGCTTGTAGAACCCCAGAAGTCTGACAGCCTTCCCTCATTTCATCCCACCTCTGTCCTCTTCAGTCCAAGCTGACTGTGCTTCTGCTGTGATTGGATCCATGTCACACACCCATAATCTCTTTAGTAAAGACTGTCCAGCCACATCTTTGGTGTTCTCTCCTGAACACACTTTCTCATTTTTTTGCAATATGAATAGGCTGAGAATTTTTGGCCTTCAAGTTCTGGTTCCTTTTTGCATAATAATTTCTTTTTCAGTTGTCTCCCTCTCACACTTTACTGTAAGCAGCAAGGAGAAACCCAGTCACAGCTTCAACATTTTGCTTAGAAATATCCTCCGTTAAATACCCAAGTTCATTACTGACAACTTTTACTTTCTACAAAACACTAGAACACAATTTGGTCAAGTTCTCTGCCACTTTGTAACAAGGACTGCTTTTCCTCCAGTTTCCAATAACATTCCTCATATCCATCTGAGACTTCCCCAGAAGCACCTTTAACATTCATATTTGTGTCAATATTCTGTTCATGATGAAATATATATAAACATATATATAGCATGTATATATATATATATATCTATCTATATATAAGCAGATATAGTGATAGGAGCTTTCTGTACAGTTCTCTCTTTCTGAGCTCTCAGAAGAATCACCTTGAATGACCATATTTAGTCTCTTCAAGACAATCTAGGCTTTTCTAACATGCACCTCAAAACTCTTCCCATTACCTAGTTCCAAAGCCACTTACACATTCTTAGGTATTTGTTACAGCAATACCCAACTTCCTGGTACCAAAATCTGTTGGAGCTGCCATAACAAAGTACCTCAGAATGGGTGGCTTAAACAACAGAAATTTATTTTCTTACAATTCTGGACGCTACATGTCTGAGATCAAGGTGTCAGACAGGGTTGATTTCTTCTGAGGCCTCTTTCTTTGGCTTCTCCCTGTGTCTTCATGTGGTCCTTTGTCTTTATTACTTGTTTTGGCTGAAAAATATTCCATTGTATGTGTATATCACACTTGTTAATCCATTCATCAGTTGATGGACATCTGAGTTGTTTCCATTTTTGGGCTATTGTAAACAATGCTGCTGTGAACATTTGCATACAACTCTTTGTGGGGACACATTTTTTTGGGAGAGGATTGTCAGATGATGTAGTAAATCTATGTTTAACATTTGAAGAAACTTCCAAACTCTTTTTTCAAAGTGGTTGCTGCATTTTAAATTCCCACCAGCAATGCATCAAAGTTTCCATTTTGCTGCTTTCTCACCAGCAGTTGTTACCGTCTGTCTCCATCTGTAGCCATTTCAGTGGGAGAGAAGTGGTATTTTATTGTAGTTTTAATATCCATTTCCCTAATAACTAATGATATTAAGCATCTTTTCATAATATTGGCCATTCAAATTTCTTCTTTGGCAAAAGGTCTATTCAAATATTTTGCCCATCTTTAATTGGATCATTTTCCAAGTTTCAGTTCTCCATGAATTCTGGATACAAGTCCCTGATCAGACAAATAAGTTGCAAATATTTTCTACCAATCTGTGGCTTATCTTTTCACTTTATTGATGGTCTCTTTTTGAAACACAGAAGTTTTTAATTTTGATGAAGTCCAATTTATCATTTTATCACCTGTGCTTTTGGTGTTATATCTAAGAAATCTTTGCCCAACTCAAGATGTGATATTGTGATTTATAGTAAGAAATATATATTTGGTCTTTGTCTCTATTCCTGACACAGAGTTCTTGATAAGAGCATCTTTTTTTCCAATGCGGTGACTGGGTGGACTCGTGGATGGTTCCTGGATGGGGACTAGTCACCAGAAAGACCAAACCATAATTAGAAGTTTGGGATTTCCAGCCCCACCGCCAGTTCTCCAGAGAGGAGAAAGGGGCTAGAAATGGACTTAATAATTGATCATGCCTATGTGAGGCAGCCTCCGTAAAATCCCAACAGCATGGGGTTCAGAGAGGTTCCAGGTTGGGGAATACATCCATGTACCAGGAGGGTGATGTACCACAACTCCACAGGGACAGAAGCTCCTGAGTTTGGGACACTTCCATACCTCACCTGATATATCTCTTCAGCTGGCAGATCATCTGTATCCTTTATCATATCCTTTATTGTATAATAACCAGTAAACATAAATACAGTCGACCTTTGGAAAACACAGGTTTGAACTGTGTGGGTCCACTTATATGAAGATTTTTTAAAGTAAACACTACTACAGTACTACAAGATCTGCAGTTGGTGTATGTGAAACCATAGATACAGAGGGCCAATTGTAAAGTTATACTCAGATTTTCAACTGTGCAGGGGTCACCACCCCCAACTCCCACATTGCTCACTGTTTAACTGTGTTTCCCTGACTTCTGTGAGATGTTCTAGCAAGTAAGTGAATCCAAGAGGGAGGAGGTCATGGTAACCTCTGATCTGCAGCCAAGTGGGATAGTTGTGGGGAAACTTGGGACCTATTACTTGTGATTGGCACCTGAATGTGGGGCAGTCTTGTGGGACTGAGCCCATAATCTATGGGATCTGAGATGCTATCTTCAGGTACACAGTGTCAGAACTGAGTTAAATTGTAGGACACTCAGCTGGTGTCACAGAATTTCTTGGTGTGGGCAAAACCCTCACACACCTGGTGTCAGAAGTGTTGTGAGTGTAATAGTAGTGTGACAGTAAAGAAGAAACACACAAGAGGCCGGGTGAGGTTTTTCTTACACACAGGTCTCAAAGATTTATTCCTGTATTTTTCTTCTAGGAACTTTATAGTTTTAGCTCTTACATGTAGGAATATGATGTACTTTGAGTTAATTTTTGTGTATTGTGTGAAGTAATGGTCCAAATTCATTCTTTTGTGTGTGGCTATCCCGTGGTACTAGCATCATTTATTGAAAAGACTGTCCTTTCCCCCATTGAATTGTGTTGGCACATTTGTCCAAAACTAATTAACCATAAATGTAAGGGTTTATTTCTGGAATCTCAATTCTGTTCCATTGGACTATGTGTCTTATGCCACTATCACTCTGCCTTAACTACCATAGCTTTGTAGTAAGTTTAAAAATTGGGAGATATATGTTCTTCAACTTTATTATTTTTTTAAGATTGTTTTAGCCATTCTTGGTTCCTTGCATTACCATGTGAATTTTAAGATTAGTTTGTCAATTTGAAAAAAAAAAAAAAAGACCAGCTGGGATTTTGATAGGGATTTCATGGATTTGTAGAATCAACTTGGGAAATACTGCCATCTTAACAATATTAAGTCTTCCATCCATAGACATAAGATATCTTTCCATTTATTTGGGTCTTCCTTGGCTTTTGGTACCAATGTTTTGTGGTCTTCCGTGTATAAGTCTTGCACATCTTTTATTAAATGTGTTCCTATGTATTTTATTCTTTTTGTGGATAAGTGAATGAAATTGTTTTTCTTACTTTCATTTTCAGACTGTTAATTGCTGTTTTATAGAAATGCAATTAATTTTGGTATATACATCTATCCTGCAACATTCTTGAACTCCTTTTTAAGTTGTAGAAGCACACACACGTGTGTGTGTGCATGCATGTGTCTCTTAGGGTTTTTCTATATATAGGAACTTGTTCTATGTGAATAAAGACTGTTTTACTTATTTTCCAATCTGGATTTTTTTTTCCTTCTCTAATCTCACTGGATAAAACCTCCAGCGCAATGTTGAATAGAAGCAGTGAGAGTAGACTTCCTTCTCGTGTTCCTGATTTTAGGTCGAAAGTGTCTAGTATTTCACCACTAAGACCACCACGTATAATGTCACCTGTGGGTATTTTGTAAACACTCCTTATCAGGTTCAGGAAATTCCCTTCTATTCCTAGTTTATGAAGGGTTTTATTATGAGAGGGTGGTGGATTTTGTGAAACATTTTTATGCATCTGTTGTGATGATCATTTGCCCTTTATTCTATTATTATTGTGAATTATGTTCACTGAGTTTCAGATATTAAACCAACTTTGCATTCCTGGGGTAAATCCTACTTGGTCATGGCATATAATTTTATATTTTGCCAGATGTGTTTTGCTTTTATTTTGTTTTTTTGTTTGTCTGTTTTTGTTTTTGTTTGCGGTACACAGGCCTCTCACTGTTGTGGCCTCTCCCGCTGGGGAGCACAGGCTCCAGACGCGCAGGCTCAGCGGCCATGGCTCACGGGCCCAGCCACTCTGCGGCATGTGGGATCTTCCCAGACTGGGGCACGAACCCGTGTCCCCTGCATCGGCAGGTGGACTCGCAACCACTGCGCCACGAGGGAAGCCCTGCTTTTATTTTGTTGTTTTTGGGTGATATGAAGAATATTGGTCTGTAGTTTTCTTTTCTTGTGATTTGTTTATCTGAGTGGTATCAGGATAATCCTGGCCTCATAGAATGAGTTGAAAAGTGTTCCCTCCCCCCCTATTTTCTGGAATAATTTTTTTAACTTTTTCTTTTCAAATAATTATACATTCACAGCAAAAATATATATACATACAGGAATATTCCATGTACCAGTTTCCCCAAATGGTGATGTGCATGTGTGTGTGTGTGTGTTTGTGTATCTCTATGAGATTTTATCACACGTGTAGATTCACGTAACCAACACAACCAAGATTCAGAACTCTACCATCACCACAAGGCCTTCTAATGCTACTCTTTTTTTTTTGCGGTATGCGGGCCTCTCACTGTTGTGGCCTCTCCTGCTGCGGAGCACAAGCTCCGGACACGCAGGCTCAGTGGCCGTGGCTCATGGGCCCAGCCGCTCTGCGGCATGTGGGATCTTCCTGGACCAGGGCACGACCCCGTGTCCCCTGCATCGGCAGGCGGACTCTCAACCACTGCGCCACCGGGGAAGCCCTAATGCTACTTTTAATAACCACATCTACACTCACTGCTTTGAGAAGATTTTTAGTTATTAGGTTTTCTGTTTCTTCTGGATTCAGTTCTGGTAACTTGTGTCTTTTATTCTAAGAATTTTCCATTTCATCTTAGTAGTCTAATCTGTTGGCATGAAGTTGTTTATACCACTCCCTTAAAATCCTTTTGATTTCTGTAAGGGTGGTGGTGATAGTCCCTCTTTCATTTCTGACTTTATCAATTTGTGTCTTCTCTCATTTTTGTTGATTAACATGGCTAAAGGTTTGTCCGTTTTTAAAAATGTTATCAAAGAACTAACTTTTGGTTTTATTAATTTTCCCTATGTTTTTCTGTTTCCTATTTAACTTACTCCCACTACCATCCTTATTAGTTCCTTCTTTCTGCTTACTTTGGTTTAGTTTCCTCTTCTTTTTCTAGTTTCTTAAGGTGGAAAGTTAGGTTATTGATTTGAGATTTCTAATATATGTGTTTTAAGCGGTACATTTTCCTCTAAATATGACTTTATCTGCATTTCATAAATTTGGTTTCTTGTGTTTTTTATTTAATTCAGCTCAATTTCTTAATTGTCAATTTCCTTTGTGATTTATTCTACTCATTGGTCATTTGAAAGTGTGTTAATTTCCACATATATGTGGATTTCTCAAATTTCCTTATGCTGTTGACATCTATACATTAATTAATTTATTAAATTTATGAGAATTGTTTTATTGTATGGCATATGGTTTATCCTGGAGATTATCCCATGTATACTTGAGAAGAATTTGCATTCTGGTGTTGTTGGATGGAATATTTAATAGATGTCAGTTAGGTGTAGTTGACAGATAGTGTTGTTCAAATCTTCTACATTCTTGCTTATTTTCTAAGCAAATTGTCTAGTTGTCTTATTGATTATTGGGATTGGGATTGGAGCTCCAACTATTATTGTTGAATTGCTTGCCTCCCTTCAGTTTGGTCAGTTTTGCTTCATGTATTTCAGGGTTCTGTTGTGTTCATATATGTTTATAATTGTTATATTTCTTGATTGTGACTTTAATTGTAATAAATTTTCACGGTCTCTAGAAACATTTTTTGTCTTAACATCGATTTAACCTGATATTAATATAGGCTTTCCTGCTTTCTTTTTGTTACTGTTTGCATGATATATCTTTTTCTATAATCTTACTGCTAATCTATTTGTATATTTGAATCAAAAGTGTCTCCTTTAGAACCCTCTAGCACAGTTGGTGGGAATGTAAATTGATATAGCCACTATGGAAAACAGTATGGAGGTTCCTTAAAAAACTAAAAATAGAACTACCACAGGACCCAGCAATCCCACTACTGGGCATATACCCTGAGAAAAACATAATTCAAAAAGAGTCACGTACCACAGTGTTCATTGCAGCTTTATTTACAATAGCCAGGACATTGGAGCAACCTAAGTGTCCATCGACAGATGAACGAATAAAGATGTGGCACAGATATACAACAGAATATTACTCAGCCATAAAAAGAAATGAAATTGAGTTATTTGTAGTGAGGTGGATGGACCTAGAGTCTGTCATACAGAGTGCAGTAAGTCAGAAAGAGAAAAACAAATACCGTATGTTAACACATATATATGGAATCTAAAAAAAAAAAAAAAACAAAAAACAGTTCTGAAGAACCTAGGGGCAGGACAGGAATAAAGATGCAGATGTAGAGAATGGACTTGAGGACACGGGGAGGGGGAACGGTAAGCTGGGATGAAGTGAGAGAGTGGCATGGACATACATACACTACCAAATATAAAACAGATAGCTAGTGGAAAGCAGCCGCATAGCACAGGAAGATTAGTTCGGTGCTTTGTGACCAGCTAGAGGCGTGGGATAGGGAGGGTAGGAGGGAGACGCAAGAGGGAGGGGATATGGGGATATATGTATACATATAGCTGATCCACTTTGTTATACAGCAGAAACTAACACAACATTGTAAAGCAATTATACTCCAATAAGGTGTTTTAAAAAAATGTAACAAACCGACAAAACTTTAATTACAATGACTAAGAAAAAAGGCAGAAGATTCAAATTATTACAATCACAAATGAAAGTGGAGACATTAAATGACCTTACACATATAAATAAAAAGGATTCCAACAAATTCTGTGAACAATTATATGCCAACAACTTAGATACATGGATGAGCTGGAAACATTCTTAGAAACAGAAAAACTACCTAAATTGACTCAAGAAGAAATAGAAAACCTGAACAGACTTTTAAAAAAGCAAAGAGTTTGAGTCAGTAATCAAAAACTTCCCAATAAAAAAGCCCAGGACCAGATGTTTTCAATGATGAAAACTACCAAACATTTAAGGAAGAATTAACACTATTTTCAAACTCTTCCAAAAAATAGACAAGGAAAGGCTTCCTAACTCATTCTATGAGGCCTGCATAACCTTGATAGCACAACAAGATAAAACCACTGAAAGACAAACCGCAGAACAGTATGCCTTATTAATATAGATACAAAATTCTCTACAAACTTTTAAGAACCATATCCAGAAGCTTATAAAATAATTACACATCATGACCAACTGGGAATTATCCTAGGAATGCAAGGGTGGCTCAACATCCAAAAATCAATGTAATACAACACATTAATAAAGTGAAAGAAAAAATACTTGATCATTTCAATGGATGAAGGAAAAGCATTAGACAAAATCTAAGAAATTTTCATGACAAAAATATGCAACAAACTAGGAATAAAAGGGAACTTCCTCAATATGATAAAGGGCATCTATAAAACCTCAGCTAAAATCATACTTAATGATGAAAGACTGGAGGGAGATCAAGATGGCAGAGTTAAGAGGACAGAGAGCTCACCTCTCCACTGCCCCAGCCCCAAACACATCAAAAATACATCTACATGTGGAAGAGTCCTCACTGAAAACTGGCAGAAGGACATCTGTACAACCAAGCTGTAAGAGAGATACACATGTAATTGGGTTGGAAGGAAAACATAGCAGTTGGATTGGGACCTGTGCCCCTGGGATGGGACTCAGAGGAAAAGGGAAATTGCATGAGCAGACATATGCCCTGGGGAGTGAGCAGGTCAAGCCACAGACTGGGTGTCCCATTCCTGACATCCTAGATGGAGGAGACAAGTCCCCTTCACTGGTTGGAAGACCACTGCAATAAATAAAAGGGTGGAATAAGCCTGGACTCTGCTCATGAGGAGTGCAGGCATGCTGGCTGGCCCCCAAGGCAAGGCAAAGAGATGTTCACAACAGAACGGCCTCACAACAGAACAGGGGTAGCAGAGGCAGGGTGCAGTGTTTAGCTATGAGAGACAAAGGGGGTTTGCACCTGAGATTGTGTCTGAATAGAGCCATAGATACCTACAAAGGCAGTGCATCAAACCTGTCTGTGCCCAGACCCAACTTGCTTTAGCACTCCCCTCCTCTGGGGCAAAAGCTCCAGTGCAAGGAGAGGGAAAAAAACACACACTTAAAGGGAACAGAGCCAGCTCAAGACTGACCCTCAGGGCTTCTGCTCCAGCAACTTGGGCTCAGACCCCTGACAGGGTGCTGGTGGCCACCGAGCAGAGAGGAAGTCCCACATCACACCGGGCTCCAGCTCTAGCAACTCCATCTCCAGCCTCACCCTCTACCATGGTGATAGTTGCCCACACACCCTGAGGAAAGATGTGACAGCCATCCACGTCAAAGCCAACCCTCCCACTAAAGGTATTAGGCACACACAGTTTGCATAGGGATGCTCCCACATAAGAATATCGCTTCAAGACTGAAACTGGTAACTGATTCATGCAACTCAGAAAATAAAAAGGCAGGGGAGATACTCTCAATTAAAAGATCAAGAGAAACCCTGAAAAAAATGATGAAATAAATAAACAATTTACCAGATAAAGAATTCAAAACATTGGCAATAAAGATGTTAACAGAATTAGGGGAAAGAATTGATCTAAACACAAAACATTTTTTGTGTGTGTGTGGTATACGGGCCTCTCACTGTTGTGGCATCTCACTGTTGTGGCCTCTCCCGTTGCGGAGCACAGGCTCCGGATGCGCAGGCTCAGCGGCCATGGCTCAGGGGCCCAGCCGCTCTGCGGCATGTGGGACCTTCCCGGACCGGGGCACAAACCCGTGTCCCCTGCATCGGCAGGCGGACTCTCAACCACTGCACCACCAAGGAAGCCCTAAACACAAAACATTTTAACAAGGAACTAGAAAATATAAAAAAAAAAAAACCCAATTAGAAATTAATAATCCAATAGCTAAAATAAAAACACACTAGAAGTAATGAATAGCAGATTATGTGATACAGAAGAATGCATAAGTGATCTGGAAGAAAGAATAATGGAAATCACAGAATCAGAACAGCAGACAGAAAAACAAGTTTTTTAAAATGAAAGTAAGAGATTACTGTAATAACATTAAGCATTCCAACATTTGTATTATTGGGGTTCAAGAAGGAAAAGCGAGAGAGAAGGGGATCAAAAATCGATTTGAAGAAATTTTGGCTAAAAACTTCCCAAAACTAATGAAGGAAATAGATATCTAGGTACAGGAAGGACAGAGGGTCCCAAATAAGGTGACCCCAAACAGATCCACAACAAGACATGCCGTAATTAAAATGGAAAAGGTTAAAGAGAGAATTCTAAAGGCAACAAGAGAAAAAGAGTCATATACAAGGGAACACCCATAAGGCAATCAGCTGATTTCTCTGCAGAAACTTTGCAGCTAGAAGGGAATAGCATGACATATTGAAAGTGCTGAAAGGGAAAAATCTGTAACCTAGGATGCTCTACCCAGCAAGATTATCGTTTAGAATAGAAGGAGAGATAAAGAACCTCTCAGACAAGCAAACACTAAAAGAGTTCATCAATACTAAACCTACCCTTAAAGAAATGCTGAAGAATATAATCTAAATATAGAAGAAGTAAGAATCTACAGGAAAAGGAAAATCACACTAATAAAGGCAAATATACAGTAAAGATTGAAGATCAACAACTTAAATAAGCCAGTACATTGAATAAAAGACAAAGAAGTGTAAAAGCAACTATAACTACAATAAACAGTTAAGGGATAAGCATTAAGATGTAAACCATGACATTGAAACCACAAAATGTGTGTGAGGGGAGTAAAAAAATGTAGATATTTTAGAATGTGTTTGAAAGTAAATGACTACCAGTTTAAGGCAAGTAGATACAGCTACTAAGTAAATATATGTCAATATATATGAACCCCATGGTAACCAGAAATCAAAAACCTATAACAGGGACACAAAAACCAAAAAGAAAGAAACACAAGCACACTCTTAAAGAAAGTAATCAAACCACAAGGGAAGAAACAAAAAAAGAAGAAATGAAAGGAGAAGAACTACAAAAACAACTGGGAAAAAAGTAATAAAATGGCAATAAGTACATACTTATCAATAATTACTTTAAATGTCAGTGGACTAAATGCTTCAATCAAAAGACCTAGGGAGGTTGATTGGATTAAAAAAAAAAAAAGAGATGCTTCAATATGCTGTCCATAAGAGACTCACTTAAAGGCTAAAGACACACACAGACTGAAAGTGGGGGGATGGGAAAAGATATTTCATACAAAGGTAAATGACAAGAAAATGGGATGGCAATACTCCTATCAGATAAAATAGGCTTTTAAAGAAAGTCTATAAAGAAAAACAAAGGCATTATGTAATGATAAAGGGATCAATATAAAAAGAGGACATTACAATGTTGAACCAATACAGGAGCACCTAAATATATAAAGCAAATATTAACAGACATAAGGGGAAAAATGGGCAATAATACAATAATAGTAGGGGACTTTAAAACCCCACTTATGGTGGTGTAGTCGTTAAGAATCCGCCTGCCAATGCAGGGGACATGGGTTCTATCTCTGGTCCAGGAAGATCCCACATGCCATGGGGCAACTAAGCCTGTGTGCCACAACTACTGAGCCTGTGCTCTAAAGTCCGTGAGCCACAACTACTGAGCCCATGTGCCACAACTACTGAAGCCCATGGCGCCTAGAGTCCATGCTCCGCAACAAGAGAAGCCACCACAAGGAGAAGCCTGTGCACTACAACAAAGAGTAGCTCCCACTTGCCACAACTAGAGAAAGCCCATGCACAGCAACAAAGACCCAACACAGCCAAAAAAACAAACAAACAAAAACACCACTTACATCAATGGATAGATCATCCAGACAGACAATCAATGAGACAACAGTGGTTTTAAATGACACAATAGACAAGTTGGGCTTAACAGATATCTATAGGACATTGCATACAAAACCAGCAGAATACAAATACTTTTCAACTGTACTGTACGTGGAACTTTCTCCAGGATAGAGCACATGCTAGGACATAAAACAAGCCTCAACACATTTAAGAAGACAGAAATATCAAACATTTTTTTGACCACAATTGTATGAAACTGGAAGTCAATTACAAAAAGAAAAATGGAAAGAGAACAAACACATGGAAGCTAAACCATATGGTACTAAAAAAAAAGTGGGTCAACAAAAATATTGAAGAGAAAATCAGAAAATACCTCAATACAAATGAAAACAGAAACACAACACTCCAAAATCTATGGGATACAACAAAAACAGTTCTAAAATGGAAGTTTATAAGCAATATGAGCCATCCTCAGGAAATAAGAAAAATCTCAAATAAACAACCTAACCTACCACCTAAAAGAATTAGAAAAAGAAGAACAAAGCCCAAAGTCAGCAGAAGGAAGGAAATAATCAAGATCAGAGAGGAAATAAATAAAATCAAGATTTAAAAAACAATAGAAAAGGTCACTGAAATCAAGAGGTGGTTTTCTGAAGATAAACAAAATTGATAAGCTCTTAGCCAGTCTCACCAAGAAAAAAAGAGAGAGGACCCAAATAAAATAAGAAATGAAAGAGAAGAAACAACAACTAATACCACAGAGATACAAAAAATCATAAGAGAATACTATGAACAGCTATATGCCAACAAACTGGACAACCTAGAAGAAAAGGACAAGTTTCTAGAAACATACAACCTGCCAAGACTGAATCAAGAAGATACAGACAATTTGAACAGACTGATCACTAGCAGTGAAATTGAATTTGTAATTAAAAAAAAAACAGCTATCAGAATCAAAAGTCCAGGACCAGATGGCTTCACAGAAGAATTCTATCAAACATATAAAGAAGAATTAATACCTCTCTTACTCAACGTATTTCCAAACATTGAAGAGGATTCAACACTCCCAACTCATTCTATGAGGCCACAATTACTCTAATACCAAAACCAGACAAAGACACTACAAAAAAAGAGAAAATTACAGGCCTATATCTTTGATGAATATAGATGCAAAAATCCTCAACAAAATATTAGCCAGCAGAAATCAACAACATATAAAAATCATCAAATATCTTGATCAATTTGGATTTATCCCTGGGTCACAAAGATGGTTCAACATTGGCAAATCAAAATGTGATAAAACATATCAACAAAAGGAAAGATAAAGATCACATCATCTCAATAGATGCAGAAAAAGCATTTGACAGAATTCAACACCCATTTATGATAAAAAAGAAAACTCATCAAAGTGGGTATAGAGGGAACATATCTCAAAATAATAAAGATAATTTATGACAAACCTACAACTAATTTAAAACTCAAAGGAAAGCTTTTCCTCTAAATCCAGGAACAAGACAAGGGTGCCCACTCTAGCCACTTCTTTTCAACATAATATTGGAAGTCCTAGCTGCAGCAGTAAGACAAGAAAAGGAAATAAAAGGCATCCAAATTGGAAGGGAAGAAGTAAAACTGTCACTATTTGCAGATGACACAATAGTATATATAGAAAACCCTAAAGCTGCCATCAAAAAAACTATCAGAATTAAAAAATAAATTCAGAGGGCTTCCCTGGTGGCGCAGTGGTTGGGAGTCCGCCTGCCGATGCAGGGGACGTGGGTTCGTGCCCCGCTCTGGGAGGATCCCACGTGCCACGGAGCGGCTGGGCCCGTGGGCCATGGCCGCTGGGCCTGCGTGTCCAGAGCCTGTGCTCCGCAACGGGAGAGGCCGCAGCAGTGAGAGGCCCGCGTACCACAAAAGAAAAAAAAAAAAAAAAAAAGAAAAGTTGCAGGATAGGAGATTAATATACAGAAATCTGTTGCTTTTCTATACACTAAATGAACTATCAGAAAGAGAAAGCAAGCAAACAATCCCATTTACAATTGCATCAAAAAGAATAAAATACATAGGACTAAACTTAAACCAGGAGACGAAAGTCTTATACTCTGAAAACTATAAAACACTGATGAAGAAAACTGAAGATGATACAAAGAAATGGAAAGATAGCTCATGCTCCTGGATTGGAAGAATTAATATTGTTAAAATGACCGTACTACTCCAAGCAATTTACAGATTTAATGCAATCCCTATCAAAATACCCATGACATGTTTCACAGAACTAGAACAAATAACCCTAAAATTCATATGGAACCACAAAAGACTCCAAATTGCCAAATCAATCTTGAGAAAAATGAAAAAAATTGGAGGTATCACCCTCCCAGACTTCAGACTAGACTACAAAGCTACAGTAATCAAAACAGCATGGTACTGGCACAAAAACAGACACATAGATCAATGGAACAGAATAGAGAGCCTATAACTAAACCCACACACCTATGGTCAATTAATCTATGACAAAGGAGACAAGAATATACAATGGAGAAAAGACAGTCTTTTTGACAAGGGGTGCTGGGAAAACTGGACAGCTCCATGTAAAACAATGAAATTAGAACATTTCCTCACACCATACACAAAAATAATCTCCAAATGGATTAAAGACCTAAATATAAGACCTGAAACTATAAGACTTCTAGAAGAGAACATAGGCAAAACACTCTGATATTTTGACATGGAAGCAACCCTAGTGCCCATCAGCAGACAAATGGATAAAGCAGATGTGGTATGGAATGGAATATTCCTCAGCCATAAAAATTAATGAAATTCTGCCATTTGCAGCAACACGGATGGAGCTAGAGAATATTATGCTTAGTGAAATAAGTCAGAGAAAGGCAAATACTGTATGATATCACTTACATGTGGAATCTAAAAATAAAACAAACAAATGTATATGCAAAACAGAAACAGACTCACAGGTATAGAAAACAAACTAACGGTTTCCAAAAAGGAGAGGGAAGTGGGGGAGGAGAGGAAGTTAGGGGTATGAGATTAAGAGAAATTACAATGTGTAAAATAGATAAGTAACAAGGATATATTGTATAGCACAGGGAATTATAGCCATTATCTTGTAATAACTTTTAATGAAATATAAATCTGTAAAAATTCTGAATTACTATGCTGTATGCCTGAAACTAATGTTGTAAATCAACTATATTTCAATTAAAAATGATGATGATGAAAGACTGAAAGTTTCCCCCTAGGGTCAAGAACATGATAAGACTGCCACTGTCACCACTGCTATCCAACATAGTACTGGAAGTTCTAGCCAGAGCAGTTCGGTCAAAAAGACAAATAAAATGCATTGAAGTTAACAAGGAAGAACTGAAATTATTTCTATTCAAAGGTGACATGGTCCTATTTATACAAAATCCTAGAGAATCGACACAAACACACAAAGAAGATATTGATGCGAATAAGTGAATTTAGCACAGCTGCAGGGTACAAGATCAAGACACAAAAATCAGCTGTATTTCTATACACTAATAATGAACAACCCAAAAATGAAATTTAGAAAACAATTCAATTTACAATAGCATCAAAAAGAATACATAGGGAAAATTTTAGCTTAGGAGGTGTAAGTTTTGTACAATTAAAACTGAAAAAAAAATGCTAAAGAAACTAAAGACCTAAGTAAATAAAAAGATGTCTGGTGTTCATGATATGGAAGACTTAATATTGTTAATATGCCAGTACTCTTCAAAGCAATCCTCATAGTCTATGAAATCACTACCAAAATCCCATGGCAGCTTTTTTAAAAAGTAATGGAAGAGGGCTTCCTTGGTGGCGCAGTGGTTGAGAGTCCGCCTGCCGATGCAGGGGACACGGGTTCGTGCCCCGGTCCGGGAAGGTCCCACATGCCGCGGAGCGGCTGGGCCCGTGAGCCATGGCCGCTGAGCCTGCGCGTCCGGAGCCTGTGCTCCGCAACGGGAGAGGCCACAACAGTGAGAGCCCCGCGTACCGCAAAAAAAAAAAAAAAAAAAAAATTAATG
>NW_021703768.1:152349265-152681765 GCF_005190385.1 Monodon monoceros
GGAGGAGGAGGAGGAGGAGGAGGAGGACATGTTGTTTTGGCGGCGGCGCCGGCTGCTGCGGAGCCCGCCGAGTCCCAGCGCCTCACCTGCGCCCGCTGCGGCGGGCCCACTGACCGCCTCGCCACAGCTTTTACTAGTGTCTGTCTGTAGATAAAGTGACCATCATGGACTTCAGAAAGATGCCATTTTATAGAACTACCATACGACCCAGCAATTCCATTACCGGTCATATACCCTGAGAAAACCATAATTCAAAGAGTTATGTACCACGATGTTCATTGCAGCTCTATTTACAATAGCCAGGACATGGAAGCAACCTAAGTGTCCATCAACAGATGAATGGATAAAGAAGATGTGGCACATATATACAATGGAATATTAGCCATAAAAAGAAACGAAATTGAGTTATTTGTAGTGAGGTGGATGGACCTAGAGTCTGTCATACGGAGTGAAGTAAGTCAGAAAGAGAAAAACAAATACCGTATGCTAACACATAATATATATATGGAATCTAAGGAAGAGAAAAAAAAAAGGTAATGAAGAACCTAGGGGCAAGACGGGAATAAAGACACAGACCTACTAGAAAATGGACTTGAGGATATGGGGAGGGGGAAGGGTAAGCTGTGACAAAGTGAGAGAGTGGCATGGACATATATACACTACCAAACGTAAAATAGATAGCTAGTGGGAAGCAGCTGCATAGCACAGGGAGATCAGCTCGGTGCTTTGTGACCATCTGGAGGGGTGGGATAGGGAGGGTGGGAGGGAGACGCAAGAGGGAGGGGATATGGGGATATATGTACAGTATAGCTGGTTCACCTTGTTATACAGCAGCAACTGACACACCATTGTAGAGCAATTATACTCCAATAAAGGTGTTAAAAACAAACAAACAAAAAACTTACTACAAAACAACAGTAATCAACACAGTGTGGTACTGGCATAATAATAGATACAGAGATATATGAAATAGAATTGAGAGTCCAGAAATAAACTCATATGTCTGTAGTCAATTGATTTTCAACCTGGGTGCCCAAAAGAATTCAATGGGGAAAAATAGTCTCTTAAATTAATGGTACCAAGACAACTAGATATTCAACATGCGAAAGAATTAAATTGGATTCCTGTCTCACATGATAAATAAAAATTAACTCAAGGTGGATCAAAGATCTAAATGTGAGAGCTAAGACTCTAAAATTCATAGAATAAAAGGGGTCATTCTTTGTGACTTTGGATTTAACTATGGTTTCTTAGAAATGACATCTAAAGCATAAGCAACAAAGAAAATATAAACTGAACTTCATCAAAGTTAAAAATTTTGTGCTTCAAAGTACATTATCAAGAGAGTGAAAAGACAATCCTCAGAATGAGAAAAAATATTTGCAAATCATATATCTGATAAGGTTCTTGTAGCCAAAATATATAAAGAACTCCTACAAGTCAATAACAAAAAGACAAACTACTCAATTAATAAATGGGCAAGGGATTTGAATAGGCATTTTTCCAAAGAAGATATACAAATGACCAACAAGCACATGAAAAGATGTTCAATGTGATTAATCATTTGGGAAATGCAGATCAAAAT
Organism: Monodon monoceros; assembly: GCF_005190385.1. Classification (NCBI taxonomy): domain Eukaryota; kingdom Metazoa; phylum Chordata; class Mammalia; order Artiodactyla; family Monodontidae; genus Monodon; species Monodon monoceros. The sequence goes on from NW_021703768.1 coordinate 152,350,851, forward strand.
CACGAGACACTATGCACTAGGATGACTATAATCAACAAAACAAAAAATAACATACGTTGGCCAAGACCTGGAGAAATTAGAGCCCTCATGCGTTGCTGGTGGGAATGTAAAACAGTGCAGCTGCTGTGGAAAATAGTTTGACATACCTCAACAAATTAAGCTAGAATTACTAGGTGACCCAGCAATTCCACTCTTAAGTATGTACACAGGGGAATTGAAAACAAGTAATGAAACACATACAAGTGCACACTTGTTCAGAGCAGCACTATTTTCAATAGCCAAAGGTGAACACAAATCCATCAATGGATGAATAAGTAAACAATATGTGATCTATCTATACAATAAAATATTACTTAGTCACAAAAAGGAATAAAGTACTGATACATGCTACAACATGGATGAACCTCAAAACAATATGTTAAGTGAAAGAAGCCAGGCCAAAAGGTCACAAATTGCATGGTTTTTATCTGTATGAATATCTAAAGTAAGCAAATTACAGAGATTAAAAGCAGATTTGTAATTGCCAAGGGATGAGGAGAGGGCGGAAGGAGATGACTGTTTCATAAGTAGAGCATCTCCTTTTGGGTAGATGAAAATGTTATGGAACTAGATAGTGGTGATGACTGCACAACATTATATGGTACTAAACCCCACTGAATAGTACACTTCAAAATGGTTAGAACAGTCAATTTTGTTGAGTGAATTCTACCTCATTAAAAAAGGAACTAATTACTGATATACACAATAAGTTAGATGAAACTCAAGAGCATAATTCTAAGTAAAAGAAGCCACTCCACATATTACCTACCTACTGTGTGATTGCATTTATACAATATTCTGAAAAAGGCAAATTAGATTGGTGGTTGCCAGGGGTTGGGGCTAGGGGACAGAATGAAAGATTTGGGGAACTGATGGAATTGTTGTGTGTCGTGATTCTGGTAATTGATACACCCATGTATGCATTTGAAAAACTTATAAAACTATATATCACAGAATTTATTACAGGTAAATTTTAAAATAATTTAAAATGGATATGGTATTACTCATGTCTTTTATTTTCTGGATTCTGATGCTTTGATATCTGAGGTTTTGTTGACCCTGGAGGGACTGTCCCTCCCAGGGTTAGCCAATTCCTAGAGATAATAAACACCACACCTGAGAGCATTTCTTTCATATTCAAATGACCCAATCCACCTCCTTTATAGGCTCTCACACTCTGGTCCACTTGCCCTAATCACCCAGAGCTGGTACTGTACAACTAGGGGAACCCCTATGCTCCAGAGCTCACTGAAATTATTCAAACTAGCCAATCCTAAATCTGCTTATCCTGCTTTACCGATTTCTTTCTGCAAAAACTACAATAAAGGCTCGTGTCCACAGTTTCTCCCCCTCTTTCTGCCTCCTCCCTGATGCCCGTGCTTCCCTCTGTAGCCCCCATGGTGTGGCAGTGTGTTCCCTCTTCCTGGGATCTTTTCAATAGCAGTCATCTCATCATAGGTAAATAATAATAAAACCTATATTAACACAGACACACAAAATTTATTTGAAATCACCAAGAGACTTCGCAAAGAGAAAAATAAAGAGGTGCGATTTGCTCTGTCAGATATCAGGATATATTCTGAAGCCATAATAATTAGGATAGTTTGGTACTGGCACAGGGATAGATGAATAGACCAGTGGAATAGAACAGAAGGCCTGGAAATAGACCCAGCTCATATGCAACAATTCCATCAGTTCCCCAATATATAGTAGATGATAGATCTTGACAGTTCTGAGGGTCTGAAGGGACTACTCAATCTATATGTTTTAAGTATTTGGCATTTTAGGCAAAGAAATATGTAAGTCTTAATTTCACGAGTGGATAAAATGCTAATTGAAATTGAAGATTCACTTCTTTATAGGACTTCTGTGTTTTTCTTCAAACATAAAGGGAAGCTTGGCTTGTTTCATCCACTGCTTTACAAGAGCTGAGTCCTCTAAAACTGAACATACGCAGGCCAAAGCAGAAGCCCCCCTGCAGTGGACGCTGTGCTAGGTTGGAGGGAGAACTGAATCACCTCTCAAGGCCCTTCCAACTTAAGGTTCCCACTAAGTAGCCCTAATTGATTGTTCATGTGTGTCTTCAAGAGCTCCTTATACAGAAGCTAATGAGTGAGTGAGTGAGTGGAGAATCCACAGAAGATGGAGACATGGAGATCGCCTGGCGTGCCAGGCAGTGCTCCTCCCATGTGTGGCCCTTCCGTCCCCCAGGAGATGGCCTCTGCTGGAGACCATGGATGGCAGAGGCATCTCCCAACCACTGATTCAAGTCAGTGCTCCATGACACAGTTTCCCAATACAAAAAGCAAAGATTAACATAGTACATACCTCACAGGGTTGTGGTGAATCCAGTAGATTATATAGTGTATATTATATACACGAGGAACTCCTGTTGATTCTTCCCTGTATCATGAGTGCCTGTCACCTGGTAGGAATGCAAGAAATCACAGTTGAATGAATAATTAAATTATTAAATAAATGCATGGAGTGCTTAGCATGGAGGCTGGCCACAGTCAGTACCTGATAAATATAATGACCATTACTGGATCTGTCACATGCTCTAATGAAGGGTTTTCTTCTTTGGACACCCCAGCACAGGTGGAAAGAGGAAAAACAGATCCTCTTGACACACTGTCTACACAGCTCTTCTCAAAGTTCAAGTCTCTCCTTGTGCACTCTTCTTTTCTAAAGGTATAAAGTATGTAAATTTGAAATTTCATACTAAAAGTCATTCATAAATCCTCACCTTGTGAACAATTTTTGAGGGTAATGTGAATCCCTCTAAATTAAAAAAATTAATTGGGGTTATGATCTTCAAAGATCACCAGTATTCAGCACATTGCCACAGGGCACAATATGGCCACACGGTGGCACCATTTAGGCAGTAACCAAATTGTTGCCATAGTTGTTTAGAATCTTGTAAGCCAGACTGTTGGGTGTATCCCTGCATCTCACGATCTGTAAGTGGTTTCTGTGACTATGCAGTTTTAAAATTCTTATCACAGTGTAAGCTTGGTATCCATTAGTGGCAGCGCTCGTGCCAGAGGTGAGAAACACAATCAGCGCTTGAAATTACATGTGGTAAAATGTTATGAAGCAGACAAAACTTCTACCACAGTAAGCCATGCTATAATCCAAGAAAGAGAGTCTGTAAGGTATAAGAGACAATGTGGAGAAGAGGAAAGACAGTACTAAAGTAGAAATGCATGACAATAGCCTCAGATAAGTGAGCACCAAGAGCACACACATACACAAGTCTAAGGGAAAAATTAGTCTTGAAAAATGTATATTTTTGTTATGCAGGGTCTTCAAAAGCACGTTACTTCAAACAAAATGGAACCACTTGAAAACCTGATTGTATTCCAATTGGTCGCCCAAAGCCAGGTAGAAAGAATCAAATCTAGTTCCCCACAACAAACCATTAGCTATCTGAAGATGGGGTACTGTGGGCCAATCTTGGGGGAAATGAAGTCATAGGCATGCCCTCTGCAGTGGAAGGGCATGGGGACCAACAGGCAGGGTGGCCTGTGAGGGTGGGGTCAGGGTTGCTGGTATGTGCGGGGGCTCTACTACGGGGGTCTTCCTCTTCCTCCACTCAGATGGGCCCAAGGCCTGGAGCAGCAGCACCCTGACTATGCGGCAGTGGTAGGTCCTTATCATTCATCCTCCCCACCTGTCTCCCTCCCTCTCTTCCTTCCGTTTTCTTACTTAAAGGGGATCACACTATACATTTTTCTCTGCCATTTGCTTTTTATCACCAAACAATATCTCATGGGCTTCTCAGCGCATATAAAGCAATCTCCTCCATTTAATGGCTGCCTGGTATTCCATGCCATGCAGCTATATTAATTTATTTAACAAAAATCTCTTCTTGGGGCTCCTATCTTGAAAATGTGGAGGTTTTGCCATACACAGATTGTAACTCAGAGGCACAGAAATATGTTTTTTTTACCCATAATTGGATGAAATTATTCTCAAGCACCATCCCTCATTTCCACAGACGTTGTAAACAAACCTGTGCCTACGCGTTTGTTAAACCATTTCTAGACTGACTCTCAGATCCTCCCCCAAGCTAACTCAATCTCCTTTTAGTAAATGCTTGGTCTGTCAAGGTTTCCCTCACTCTCCATCGTCTCCCCTCCTGCCTGAAGGTGATCTAAGTTTGAATGTCATAGAGGCTCCCTGAAGTTCATGCTTCAGCAGCAGGCTTAAAATCTCCTGTCTTGGACCACTGGCATGTGGCTGGCCAGTCCAGTTCTCCGCTGTGGCTTCCAACTGTGACCACAGCTCCTCCAGGCCATACCTGCTGGGTATGTGCTATGGTAACCAGTCCCGGGACCTCTGTTTTGCCCTCCTGGCATGCACCGTACAAAGCTATCTCTGGGAGGCTACCTTGGGCCTGTTGTTGCAGGCATCTCCCTTGGCCCTCGCTTGTCTACTCTGCACAGGCTGGGGTCTCCAGCACTGTGCTGGACATGGGCATCTCTGTGGTGTCCACATTATTCCTGGGCCAGCCCTAAGCAAACAAGGCACTGCCTCTGTGCCCTGAGATATCCCCCCAATAATCATCTCGTGACCCCTTCCTGGGGTATGGCCCAAGTATTGGGGACATCAAGTCCCTCTGAGGACCCAGGACTCAGGAGACTCCTACTCCAGTCCCTCCTCTTCCTCCTGTCTACCTGTGACACACAGACCTTCCCAGGACAGTGAAACTACCCTGTAATGGTGGATACATGTCATTATACATTTGTCTAAGCCCATAGAATGTACACCACCACAAGTGAACCCTAATGTAAGCTATGGACTTTGTGTGATAATAATGTGTCAATGTATGTTCATCCATCGTAAGAAATGTGCCACCCTGGTGGGTAATACTGATTATAGGGAAGGCTATGTAGTGCGGGAGCTGGAGGTATAAGGGAAATCTCTGTACCTTCCACTCAATTTTGCTGTGATCCTAAAATTCCTCTTCAAAAGTCGATTTAAAAAAAAATTAATCCATAAAAAGTAAGAAAGAAGAAATAAATCAACAGTAAAAAGATTAAACAAATAGGAAACAAATAGCAAGATGGTGGACATAAACCTAAATATATTAGTTATTATATTAAATGTAAATGAACTAAAATCAAAGATTGTCAGTCTAGTTTTTTGTTTTTGTTTTTTTTGGTACGCGGGCCCTCACTGTTGTGGCCTCTACCATTGCGGAGAACAGGCTCCGGACGCGCAAGCTCAGCGGCCATGGCTCATGGGCCCAGCCACTCCACGGCATGTGGGATCTTCCCGGACCGGGGCACGAACCCGTGTCCCCTGCATCGGCAGGCGGACTCTCAACCACTGTGCCACCAGTCTAGTTTTTTTTAAGCTAACTATATGATTACCAAAGACATTTTATTTTTTACTTTTTTCACATCTTTATTGGAGTATAAATGCTTTACAATGTTGTGTAAGTTTCTGCTGTACAACAAAATGAATCAGCTATATGTATACATATATCCCCATATCCTCTCCCTCTTGAGCCTCCCTCCCACCCTCCCTATCCCACCCCTCTAGGTCGTCACAAAGCATCAAGCTGATTTCCCTGTGCTATGCAGCAGCTTCCCACTAGCCATCCATTTTACATTTGGTAGTGTATATACGTCAATACTACTCTCTCACTTCATCCCAGCTTCCCCTTCCCCCCAAGCCCTCAAGTCTGTTCTCTACGTCTGCATCTTTATTCCTGCCCTGCCACTAGGTTCATCAGTACTGCTTTTTAAAATTCCATATATACGTGTTAACATACGGTATTTGGTTTTCTCTTTCTGACTTAACTTCACTCTGTATGACAGATTCTAGGTCCATCCACCTCACTACAAATAACTCAATTTCGTTCCTTTTTATGGCTAATATTCCATTGTATATATGTGCCATATCTTCTTTATCCAATCATCTGTTGATGGATATTTAGGTTGTGTCCATGTCCTGGCTATTGTAAATAGTGCTGCAATGAACATTGTGATACATGCCTCTTTTTGAATTATGGTTTTCTCAGGGTATATGCCGAGTAGTGGAATTGCTGGGTCATATGATAGTTCTATTTTTAGTTTTTTAAGGAACCTCCATATAGTGGCTATATCAATTTACATTTCCACCAACAGTGCAGGAAAGTTCCCTTTTCTCCACACTCTCTCCAACATTTATTGTTTGTAGATGTTTTGATGAGGGCCATTCTGACTGGTGCAGGTGATACCTCATTGTGGTTTTGATTTGCATTTCTCTAATGATTAGTGATGATGAGCATCTTTTCCTGCATTTGTTGGCCATCTGTATGTCTTCTTTGGAGAAATGTCTATTTAGGTCTTCTGCCCATTTTTGGACTGGGTTGTTTGTGATATTGAGCTGCATGAGCTGCTTGTATATTTTGGAGATTAATCCTTTGTCAGTTGCTTCATTTGCAAATATTTTCTCCCATTCTGAGGGTTATCTTTTCATCTTGTTTATGGTTTCCCTTGCTGTGCAAAAGCTTTTAAGTTTCATTAGGCTCCATTTGTTTATTTTTGTTTTTATTTCCCTTACTCTAGGAGGTGGGTCAAAAAGGATCTTGCTGTGATTTATGTCATAGAGTGTTCTACCTATGTTTTCCTCTAAGAGTTTTATAGTGTCTGGTCTTACATTTAGGTCTTTAATCCATTTTGAGTTTATTTACCAAAGACATTTTAAATATAAGGGAATAGCTACAGTCAATTGTGTTATAATGCTTGCTGTAAATATTTGACTTTGATCCAACACAATTGATATATTAGGGAAAAATTTGAGTATAACATGAATTTTGCATTTGCCCATGTATGATTTCATTTGCAAGAAACAAAAGTGAATGCAGAAAAGTATACCCAGTTTCAGCTGATTCAGTCATGTAGAAGTGCACAAAAAGCACAAATGCACATACCTCCATTGCCCACCAGCTGTGTTATGTGTATGTGTTATGAACTACAGCCATCCACATTTGGTACAACAACTCTCCATCCCATCTTATTTCAGATAACCTTCCTTCAACCACTTCCAGAAGCAACCTTAAAATTTTGTTCATGGTAAAATGCCATATTTATTATACTGTTACTTAACCATTTATTTCTTAACCATTCAATGTGTGCAAAACTGTGCTATTAATTCACATGTCATACAGTTCATCCATTTAAAGTATATAATTCAATGGCATTTGTATATTCAGACAATTATACAACCATCACTACAGCCAATTTTAGAATATTTTCATCACTTTGAAAAGAAACCATGTAGTCTTTAGCTGTCACTCTCCTATGCTCCCAACCCCCAGCCGTAAGCAACCTCTACTATACTTTCTGCTGTTATATATTTGTCTACTCTGGACATTTTGTATACAAAGAGTTATATAATATGTGGTCTCTTGTGATTAGCTTTTTTCATAGCATAATGTTTCAAGGTTCATCCATGTTGCAGCATGTATCAGTACTACATTCCTTTTTAGAGCAGAATAACATTCCATTGTATGGATATACCACATTTCACTTATCCATTCATCAGTTGAATATTTGAGTTGTTTCCATCTTTGGGCTTTTCTGAATAATACTGCTCTGAACATTTGTTTACACAGTTTTGTGTGGACATATATTTTCATTTCTTTTGGATATACATCTAAGAGTAAAATTGTTGGGTCATATGGTAACTCTATGTTTAACTTTTTGAGGCACTGGCCAACTGTTTCCAAAGTGGCTGCACCATTTAATGTTCCCACTAGCAGGGTATAAGGATTCCAACTTGTCCACTTTCTCACCAAAACTTATTTTCCATTGTTTTGATTATGGCCATCTTAATAGGCATGTCTTTGATTTGCATTACCTTGATGGCTAGTTATGTTCAGCACCTTTTCATGTTCTTAATGGCCTTTTGTAGCTCTTTTTTGGAATAGTGTCTATTCAGATCCTTTGCCATGTTTAATTATTTGTCTTTTTATTATTGAGTTATGAGGTCTTTATAGATTCTAGATACAAGTCCCTTATCAGATAGATATATGCTTTGCAAATATTTCCTCCCATTCAGTGGTTTGTCTTTTCACTTTCTTCGTAGTGTCTTTTGATGCACAAAATTTCTTAATTTTGATGAAGCCCAATTTGTCCATGTTTTTCTTCTATTGCTTATGCTTTTGGTGTCATAACTAAGAATCCATTGCCAAGTCCAAGATTTATCCCTATGTTTTCTTCTAAGAGTTTTATAGTTTTGGTTGTTATATTTTAGTCTTGGTACGTTTTGAGTTAATTTTTGTATATGATGTGAGGTAAAGGTTCATTCTTTTGCATGTGGCTATCCAGTTATCTGAGCACCATTTGCTGAAGGGATTACTCCTCCCTGCATTGAATGTCTTGACTACCTTATCAAAAATCCATTGACCATGGATAAATGTTTATTTCTGACTCTCAATTCTATACCATTGATCCTTATATCTACCTTATGCCAGTGCCACACTGTCTGGATTACTGTTGCTTTGTAGTAAGTTTTGAAAACAAAGTTGCGAGTAGTCCAACTTTGTTCTCTTTCAAAATTGGCAATTTTGGATACCCTGGGTTTTCATGTAAACTTTAATGTCAGCCTGTCCATATATTCAAAAGAGCCATTTGAATTTTGACAAGGATTACATTACAGTTTGCAGAGTACTGTCATTTTAACAATTTAAGCCTTCCAATCCCAGAACATGAAATATCTTTCTTTCCACTTATCTAGATCTTCTTTAAAGTTTCAACAATGTCTTGTAGTTTTAAGAGTATAAGTTTTCCACTTCTTTTGTTAAATTTATCCCTAAGTATTTTGTTTATTTTAATGCTATTGTAAATATAATTGTTTTCTTAATTTCATTTTCAATTGGTCATTGGTAGTTGATTTTTGTAGAGTGAACTTATAATCACTTGTACCTTATAACCTTGCTGAACTTGCTTTTGGTTCTAATACATTTTTTTTTAAGAAGAGTACTTAGGCTTTTCTATGTACAAGGTCATATCATCTGTGAATAAAGAAAATTTACATCTTCCTTTACAATCTGGATGCCTGTTGTTTCATTGTTGCCTAATTTCCCTGGCTAGAACCTCCAGTACAGTGTTGAATAAAAGTGGCAAGAGCAGACATCTTTCTCTTATTCCTGATTTAAGGGAGAAATTATCCAGCATTTCACCATTAAGAACAATGTTAGTTGAGGGATTTTCATAGATGCTCTTTATTAGGTTGTGGAAGTTCACATCTATTCCTATTTTTTTAGTGTTTTTATTATGAAAGGGTGTTGTATTTTGTCAAATGTGCATTCTGCATCTATTAAGGTGACATTGTGGATTTTGATTTTTAGTGTCTTTATATGTATACTACAACAATTGATTTTCAGATGTTACACTTTGCATTGCTAGAATTTATATCTCTTGTCATGGTATATAGTTATTTTAATACATTGATGGAGATGATTTGCTAGTATTTTGTTGAGTATTTTTGCATCTATATTTGTAAAAGACATTGGGGCATAGTTTTCTTTCTTTGTGATGTTTTTGTTGTTTGGGGACCAGGATAATAATGGCCCAATAAAATGAGTTGGTAAGTGTTCCTTCCTCTTCTATATTCATAAGAGTTTCTGAACTATTGGTATTAATTCTTCTTTAAATGTTTAATTGAACTTACTAGTGAAGCCATCTGGGCTTGAGTTTTTTCTTTGTGGGTAGTTTTTTATTCCTCATTCAATCTCTTTACTTATTATAGGTTCTGAAGTCAGTTTTGATAGTTTGTGTCTTTCTGGGAAATTTTCCATTTCATCTCAATTATCTAATGGCATACAATTATTCATAATATTCCTTCATAATCCTTTTTTTTCTTGTAGTTCAGTGGTTATGCCCCATCTTTCATTTCTGATTCTACTAATTTGCATTATCTCCTTTTTTCTTAGTCTAGCTAAAAGTTTGTCAATATTGCTGATCTTTTCAAAGAATCAACTTTGGTTTCATTAATTTTCTGTTGTTTTTCTAGTCTTAATTTCATTAATTTCCACCATAATCTTTATTATTTCTTTTCATCTTCTTGCTTGAGGCTTAGTGTATTCTTATTCTAGTGTCTTAGGGTAGAAGGTTAGGTTACAGGTGAGATCTTTCTTCTTTTCTAATATGGGCATTAACAGCTATAAATTTCTTTCTAAGCATTCCCTTAGCTGCACCCCATAAGTTTTGGTGTGTTGTGTCTTCACTTTCAATCATTTCAAATTAGTTTCTAATTTCCCTTTTGATTTCTTCTCTGACCCATTGGGTATTTAGGAATGTGTTGTTTAATTTCCACGTTTGTGAGCGTCCCAAATTTCTCTCTGTGATTGATTTTTAATTTCATTTTATTGTGGTTAGAGAACATAATTTGTATAATTTAAATCATTAAAAATTTTATTAGTATATCACCTCTTCTAAAGACTCTTACATCTGATCTTGAGAAGAATGCATGATTCTGCTGTTGTTGGGTAGAGTGTTCTATATGTTTTATGGGTCTAGTAGGTTTATAGTGTTGTTCAGGTCTTTTATTTCCTTGTCGATCTTGTGCTTACTTGTTCTACTCATTATTGAAAGTAAGTTATTAAAATTGTTAACTTTGCCATTAATAGTCCCTTTATTGCTGCCAGTTTTTTATTTATATATTTTGATGTTCTGATGTTAAGGGCCTCTATGTCTGTGATTGCTATATCTTCCTGATGGATTGATTCTTTTTTAAAAAATTAATTAATTAATTAATTAGGCTGTGTTGGGTCTTCATTGTTGCGGCTTTCTCTAGTTGTGGCGAGTGGGGGTTACTCTTCATTGCGGTGTGCAGGCTTCACATTGCAGCGGCTTCTCTTGTTGCAGAGCATGGGCTTTAGGTACGCGGGCTCAGTAGTTGTGGTGCCCAGGCTTAGTTGCTCTGCAGCATGTGGGATCTTCCCAGACCAGGGCTCGAACCTGTGTCCTCTGCATTGGCAGGAGGACTCTGAACCACTACGCCACCAGGGAAGTGCCTGGATTGATTCTTTAATCATTCTAAAATGTTCCTCTTTATCTCTGGAGACATTATTTATTGATTGATATTTTAAAGTCTGTTTTGTCTATTAGCATAGCCAGTTCAGCTTTCTTATGGCTGCTATTTACATGATATATCTTTTTCTATCCTTTACTTTTAATCTATTTGTATCTTTGAATTTAAAGCATGTCTCCTATAGATAGCATACAAGTGAATCTTATCTTTTTATATAGCCTGACAATCTCTGCTTTTGGCTGGATCATTTAATCTATTCACAATTAACATTATTATTTATACAATTGGATCATGTCTGCCATCTATTTTTTTCTATATGTCTCATGTCTTTTTTGTTCTTCTATTCATCCTCTACTTTCTCTTGCATTACGTGACTATGTTACGTTATGTAATATTTAAGTTACATGCTTATATATGTTACATAATTATGTAACATTTTAAGTTCTTTAATGATTTTTTACACTATATTTTTATTTCCTTAGTGATTGCCCTTGGGCTTACATATACATCTTAGTCAATCAGAATCTATTCAGATATATAGCAACTTAATTCCAATGAGATATAGAAGTGTTACTACTATATAGCTCTATTCCTTTTCCCCTTTTTTATGGTATTATTTTTATACACAATTTCATCTATAAATATTAAAAATATAACAATATATTGTATAATTATTACCTTATATAATTTTATGTCTTTTAAACAAGCTGAGAAAAGAAAGGAGATCAAAGATATAGTTAATAGGGCTTCCCTGGTGGCGCAGTGGTTGAGAATCTGCCTGCTAATGCAGGGGACACAGGTTCGAGCCCTGGTCTGGGAGGATCCCACATGCCGCGGAGCAACAAGGCCCATGAGCCACAACTACTGAGCCTGCGCGTCTGGAGCCCATGCTGCGCAACAAGAGAGGCCGCGATAGTGAGAGACCGGTGCACTGCGATGAAGAGTGGCCCCCGCTTGCCACAACTAGAGAAAGCCCTCACACAGAAACGAAGACCCAACACAGCAAAAATAAATAATAAAATTAATTAATAAACTCCTACCCCAACATCTTCTAAAAATAATAATAATAAAAAGATATAGTTAATAGCTTTTGTCATATTAGCCTTCTAATTTACCACTTCTGGTTCTCTTATTTGTTCCTGTGGCTTCAAGTTAACATCTGCAGTCATTTCCTTAGCCCAACAGATTTGTTCCCATACTCCTCCTGTGAGCTATTGTTTCTATATGCTAAAGGACCAAAACACAAATATATACACATTATTTTATACAAGTTTTTTTAGTTCTGTTAGGAGTAGAAAGAAAAGGAAATATGCATTTATACTATCTTCAATATAATTACCTTTACCGGTGTTCTTTGTTTTTTCATGTGGAATTAAATTACTGTCTGAGATTACTTGCTTCCAGCCTGAGGAAATTCCTTTGGTATTTCTTGTAAGATGGTTTTTCAGGAAACAAATTCTCTCAGATTTTGTTTATATGAGAATGTCTTTGTTATGTCTTCATTTTTGAAACATAACATTCTTGGGTATATGATTCTTGGCTGACAATTTTTTTTTTAATTGAACACTTTGACTATGTTATCCAAATGTCTTCTGGCATCCATTGTTTCTGCTGAGAAGTAAAGAAATCTTACTGAGGTTACCTTGTAAGTGATGATTTATTTTTCTCTTCTTGATTTAAAGATTTTCTCTTTGTCTTTGGCTTTCAGCATTTTTCCTGTGATGTGTCTGCTTGTGAATCTCTTTGTGTTTATCCTACTAACAATTCATTGAGCTTCTCAAATGTGTAATGTTTTTCCTCAAATCTGGGAAATTTTCAGCCATTTTTTCTTCAAATATTTTTTCTGCTTTCACTATCTCCTATCCTTCCAGCACTCTCATTACACATATGTTGATGAACTTAATGTTGTCCCACATTTCTATGGGCTCTATTCATTTTTATTCTTTTTTATCTCTATTCTTCAGCTGATATAATTTCTGTTGATCTATCTTCAAGCTCACTAATTTTTCTTCTGATAGTTCAGATCTGCTGTTGAGCCTACTATGGTGAATTTTTCATTTCAGTTATTATACTTTGCTCTAGAATTTCCATTTGATTCTTTTAAATCATTTCTACCTCTTATTGATATTTTCTATTTGATGAGATATTGTCAACATACCTCCTTTACTTTAAGCATGGTTTTCTTTAGTTCTCTGAAGATATTTATAATGGCTACTATGAAGTATATGTCTGTTAAATCACACATCTGTCCTTTCTCCAAGCAGTTTCTGTTGCCTGCATTTTTCTCCATGTAATGGTCAGATTTTCCTGGGTTTTTTTTTCCATCTCATGAAATATTTTTGTTGGAAACCAGACATTTTAGGTAATATATTATAGCAATTCTGGGTACTGATCTCTGTCCTCCGTGTCCCCAGGACTTGTTGTCATTACTTGCTGTTTATTTGTTTAGTGACTCACAATTTTAGTGAAAATTTCTCCCCTTCAGTGTGAAGACTTGGAGGGTGCAGCCTTAGGCATGTGCAGACTCACCCTGGGAAAATAATGATTTTAGCCTCTTTGTCTCTCTCCCTGCCCATACCCAGATGTTGAGCTACACTAATGCTGACTGATTGCTCTGTTGTTTTTAGTAATGCCCTGGGGTTTAAATTGCTGCACAGTCTGATCAAATTAAATTTGGGTTCCTGAACAGGGATAGATTTTGAAGTCGGTGTTTGAGATTTGTTCTGACAACAAAGAACCTAAGGAGAGCTATTCTTAGTGGTCTCATTTCCTGGTTGTCTCTGTTAAACTAGGCACCCTGTGGCTTAGCTTATAGTTCTAATAAATCTAGCAGTGTCCCCTTTTATTGTTTTTCACCACAAGCTCTATTATTTTTTAGCATAATGCTAAACAGTCTTTAGGCTTGAATAATCCTACTTTCTGTTGCAAATAAGCTCAGTTCCTTTTGGACAAGCTTCAAAGTATTCTGTTTGACACCTACCTCTCCCTCTGAGAAAAATCTTTGAGCCTCAGCTCTAGAGCTGGGGGTGGGGACAGTGGCATGCTTTTCTCTGAGAAAAACATCTGCTTTAAGAAGAGGGTACTCCGTGGAAGAGGAGGGCAAGCTGCAGCCTCTGGTCTTGGTTTGCCTCTCCTGGTATGGAATCTGCACTTCACATGCTAGCTGGGGTGAGGGCCATTAGGGCCATTGTAATCTCAGTGGACCACACTCAAGGTAGAGCCCCTCTTGTACAAGTAGAGACTAAACAGAATATGGGAGCCCCCACCTCTTGACCACATTCACCAGGAACTTAGCTTCTACAATGGACAGCCAAGGGCAAGAGGAGAAATGTTGATGCCCTGCCCCTCCCGGGCCTCCAGTTGGGGGATGAGGAAGAGGGTGCCATGTGTTCTTGGCTGCACTGTCTGGAGTGGAGTTTCCACTGGGGGAAGGGGGCTGGGGGAAGGGAGGGAGGGAGCAGGTTGTGCTTCAGTTGCCATAGACTCTCACTGTTTTTACCAAATTTTAGCAGGTTTTCTTGAATAAATATTTCTTCCTTTTCTGTATGCTTCAGGCCATTTCTAAAGAATTTAAATGTTTGTTTTAAAATAATTTTCAATAGTGTCCATAGAGCTCCTCATACTGCCATAACAGTGGAATCTGTGCTACCATTTTTACTTGGTTCCTATCTTTTGTATGTATCCCTGATGAAGTTTTTGAGTGTTATGCCCCTGTCCCATTTCCCCCATACACTCTATGGTTTCAATTGTGGAATTTTTGTATGGAATGATGAATTTTAAGAACCCATATGTTGAATTAAAACAGAGTTGATTGTGGGTTGGAAGTAAAAGATAAACCACACAAATAAAAAACAACAGAAAGCAGGTGTGGCTATAACAATGTCAGACAAATTATACTTAGTTAAGATGTATTTCAAGAGTTAAAAGTTACAAATATTATACACAGCTAAAAGGGTAAATTCAATAAGAAGATATAAACAATCTTAAATTTGTATGTCTCTAATAATATTCTTTCAAAATACGTAAAATTGATGATAGGTGCTACCAAGTCACACTGTAAAGGGCATGGATAGAGAAGTAAAGGATGGTGACCACCCTTGCCATCTATCACATTAATAGAAGAGAAAAAAAATAATAAAAAATACTTGATTAATCCATTAAAAAGCAAAAAAAACTTCATTAACTCATAGAAAACAAATACATAAACATGTAATAATATAAATTGAAATTATGTAAGGCAAAAATTAACAAAACTAAAAGGAAAATTGACAAATCCTAATTATAGTTAGAATTTTAGCATACCTCTTTCAGTAATTGAAAAGAACAAGAAAACAAATAGAAAGTTAAGGAGATAGAAGATTTGGACAGCATGATTAAGCAACTTGATCTAGGAACGTGTATAGTGCCATGCTACACAAACAACCTTTTCAAGGTTGGTAAGTTTACCAAGATATACCACATACTGAGCCTAAAGGCAAGTTTCAACAAATTTCATAGTATTGAACTCAGTGAGAATACATTCTCTGATCACATAAAATTAAACTAGAAATAAAAAGTCCCCAAGTATTTGTAAATTAAACAACATACTTCTACATAACCCATAGTTCAATGAAGAAATAACACTGGAAATTAGAAAATTGTATGATCTGATTTACAATAAAATAAAGGAAAACTACAAAACATTATAGATATAAATAAAATAAAAACTAGATAAATGCATGGGCATACCATATTCATAAGTGAAAACTGTTAAGATGACAATTCCTCAAAATTCCTCAATGTAATTCCAATCAAAGTTCTAGCATATTTTTCATTTTTTAAAATTGACAAGCTGATTCTATAGTTAATACAGAAATGCAAAAAGCCAATAAAAAGTAAGACACTCTGGGAAAAAAAGCATGTATTTCAAGGACAAACACTACTACATATTAAAAGTTATTATAAAACCACAGTAATTACAGCTGTGTGGTACTGGGCAAGACAGGTAAGCAGACAAATGAAACATAACAGTCCAGAAACAGATTAATCCATATAAGGTGACATGGTTTATAATAAATGTGCATCTGCAATGCAGTAAGGAAAGGCTGGTTATTTCCATAAAATAATCTAAATCAACTAAATAGCAATACAAAAAACTCTTGATACCACTCTTACACCATACACAAATCAATTCTAGATGAGTTGTCAATATAAATGTAAAAAGAGAAAACTAACACATTGAGGAAAAAAGTTGAAGAAAATACCTTTATGAGTTTGGAGTAAGCAGAAAATTTTTAGAATAGAACACACAAAAGTGCACAACAGAAAAAATTATAAAATGTACTACATTAAAAATAACTTCCATACTCCAATAAAAATTAATTTAATAATAACTTCCATTTACCAAAGGTAATGTTAAAGTAATGCAAAGGCAAATCACTGAGTAGATGATATTTGCAATGTAAATGCTTAACAAAGCATTTGTATCCAGAATACGTAAAGAAGTTCTACAGATTAAAAACAAAAAAACAACTACATAAAAAAATATTCCAAAGAACTGAACAGAAACTTCAAAACAGAGAGTATCCAAATAACCAATATACACATAAATGCAAATTCAGCTAAAATGAGAAGACTTCCAATTCCACCATGACAAATTATCCCTCTGACTATAAACAACTAGAAAACCATACAAAATGTATCAAACAATGCTTTTCAAATATTGGACAACAAACCAGGTGAGTTCTACAAGTAGTCCAACTGTCTGACTGGATGAGTCATGCAAAATTTTCAACTTTCTAGATCATGGCACAAGGAGAAGAAACCCAAAAAAAGCACAGTAGACCTGCTGAGTTAAGACAACATACCTTAAAATTAGGGAGGCCAAGGCAGCTTGAATTTGTGGTACAGGGTTCAGGACAAGATTAAGTTATGCATAAGAAGTACTCCTTAAATCTGTAAATGAGTCACCTCAAGTTTTTTGCTGAGTGTTAAGCTGCCTTTGCCTTTGCATAGGCAAAAATCCAAGAGGCTGGGAAGAGGGCTATGAACCAAGCATTTCCAAGAACACACAAAGGGCTGGAAGCAACAGCCAGAAGAGACCTTTTTGAACACTTGAGACATTCAGTAGAAACCCGAAAATAATAAAGCCTTAGTAAGAGAATACTACATCTCCATAACAAAGCTTAAAAATAAGTGTCAAAAGAAACAAGATGATCTACAAATAACTTGACTGTCTACCAGAACAAATATTAATACCCTCAGAAGGAACATAACAAGCCCAGACATTCATAAGTATAATATATAAAATGTAAAACATCCAATAAAAATTACTAGACATGCAAAGAAGCAGGAAAATGTGACACAAAACCAAGAGAAAAACAGTCAACAGAATACAAACTCATAAATGAGAGCAATGATGGAATTAGCAGACAGTGGCTTTAAAAGTTATAAATAGAGAGGAACCAAGACGGCAGAGTAGAAAGATGTGCTCTCACTCCCTCTTGCGAGAACACCTGAATCACAACTAGCTGCTGGACAATCATCGACAGGAAGACACTGGAACTCACCAAAAAAGATACCCCAGGGCTTCCCTGGTGGTGCAGTGGTTGAGAGTCTGCCTGCTGGTGCAGGGGACACAGGTTCGTGCCCCGGTCCGGGAAGATCCCACATGCCGCGGAGCAGCTAGGCCCGTGGGCCATGGATGCTGAGCCTGCACGTCCGGAGCCTGTGCTCCGCAACAGGAGAGGCCACAACAGTGAGAGGCCCGCATACCACAAACAACAACGACAAAAAAACGATACCCGACATCCAAAGACAAAGGAGAAGCCACAATGAGATGGTAGGAGGGGTGCAATCACAGTAAAATCAAATCCCATAACTGCTGGGTGGGTGACTCAAAAACTGGAGAACAATTATACCACAGAAGTCCACCCACTAAAGTGAAGGTTCTGAGCCCCACGTCAGGCTTCCCAACCTGGGGGACTGGCAATGGGAGGAGGAATTCCTAGAGAATCAGACTTTGAAGCCTAGTGGGAATTGATTTCCCCCAGGACTTCGACAGGACTGGGGGAAACAGAGACTCCACGCTTGGAGGGCACACACAAAGTAGTGTGCGCATCGGGACCCAGGGGAAGAAGCAGTGACCCCAGGGGAGACTGAACCAGACCTACCTGCTAGTGTTGGAGGGTCTCCTGCAGAGGCGGGGGGCGGGGGGGCTGTGGCTCACCGTGGGGACAAGGACACTGGCAGCAGAAGTTCTGGGAAGTACTCCTTGGCGTGAGCCCTCCCAGAGTCTGTCATTAGCCCCACCAAAGAGCCCAGGCAGGCTCCAGTGTTGGGTTGCCTCAGGCAAAACAACCAACAGGGAGGGAACCCAGCCTCACCCATCAACAGTCAAGTGGATTAAAGTTTTACTGAGTTCTGCCCACCAGAGCAACAGTCAGCTCTACCCACCACCAGTCCCTCCCATCAGGAAACTTACACAAGCCTCTTAGATAGCTTCATCCACCAGAGGGCACATACACAGCAGAAGCAAGAAGAACTACAATCCTGCAGCCTGGGGAACAAAAACCACATTCACAGAAAGACAGACAAGATGAAAAGGCAGAGGGCTATGTACCAGATGAAGGAACAAGATAAAACCCCAGAAAAACAACTAAATGAAGTGGAGATAGACAACCTTCCAGAAAAAGAATTCAGAAAAATTATAGTGAAGATGATCCAGGACCTCGGAAAAAGAATAGAGACAAAGATCGAGAAGATGTTAGAAATGATTAACAAAGACCTAGAAGAATTAAAGAACAAACAAACAGAGATGAACAATACAATAACTGAAATGAAAACTACACTAGAAGGAATCAATAGCATAATAACTGAGGCAGAAGGACGGATAAGTGACCTAGAAGACAGAATGGTGGAATTCACTGCTGCGGAGAAGAATAAAGAAAAAAGAATGAAAAGAAATGAAGACAGCCTAAGAGACCTCTGGGACAATATTAAACTCAATAACATTTGCATTATAGGGGTCCCAGAAGGAGAAGAGAGAGAGAAAGGACCAGAGAAAACATTTGAAGAGATTATGGTCGAAAACTTCCCTAACATGGGAAAGGAAATAGCCACCCGACTCCAGGAAGCGCAGCGAGTCACATACAGGATAAACCAAGGAGAAACACACCGAGACACATAGTAATCCAACTGGCAAAAATTAAAGACAAAGAAAAATTATTGAAAGCAACAAGGGAAAAATGAAAAATAACATACAAGGGAACTCCCATAAGGTTAACAGCTGATTTCTCAGCAGAAACTCTACAAGCCAGAAGGGAGTGGCATGATATACTTAAAGTGATGAAAAGGAAGAACTTACAACCAAGATTACTCTACCCAGCAAGGATCTCATTCAGATTTGATGGGGAAATCAAAAGTTTTACAGACAAGGAAAAGCTAAGAGAATTCAGCACCACCAAACCAGCTCTACAACAAATGCTAAAGGAACTAGAACAAATCATCTCAAAATTTGTATGGAGACACAAAAGGCCCCGAATAGCCAATGTAGTCTTGAGGGGAAAAAACGGAGCTGGAGGAATCAGACTCCCTGACTTCAGACTATACTATAAAGCTACAGTAATCAAGACAATATGGTACTGGCGCAAAAACAGAAACATAGATCAATGGAACAAGATAGAAAGCTCAGAGATTAACTCATGCACCTATGGTCGACTAATATATGACAAAGGAGGCAAAGATATACAATGGAGAAAAGACAAATCTCTTCAATATGTGGTGCTGGGAAAACTGGACAGCTACATGTAAAAGAATGAAATTAGAACACTCCCTAACACCATACACAAAAATAAATTCAAAATGGATTCTAGACCTAATGTAAGACTATAAAACTGTTAGAGGAAAACATAGGAAGAACACTCTTTGTCATAAATCACAGCAAGATCTTTTATGACCCACCTCTAGAGTAATGGAAATAAAAATAAACAAATGGGACCTAATGAAACTTCAAAGCTTTTCCACAGCAAAGGAAACCATAAACAAGATGAAAAGACAACCCTCAGAATGGGAGAAAATCTATCTATCTATCTATATATATATATATATATATATTTTTTTTTTTTTTACGGTACGTGGGCCTCTCACTGTTGTGGCCGGAGCACAGGCTCCAGACGTGCAGGCCCAGCGTCCATGGCCCATGGGCCCAGCCGCTCCGCGGCATGTGGGATCCTCCAGGACGGGGGCACGAACCTGTGTCCCCTGCATTGGCAGGCGGACTCTCAACCACTGCGCCACCAGGGAAGCCCGAGAAAATATGTTTAAATGAATCAACAAAGGATTAATCTCCAAAATATATAAACAGCTCATGCAGCTCAATATTAAAGAAACAAACAAATCCAAAAATGAGCAGAAGACCTAAATAGACATTTCTCTAAGGAAGACATACAGATGGCCAAGAAGCAAATGAAAAGCTGCTCAACATCACTAATCATTAGAGAAATGCAAATCAAAACTACAATGAGGTTATCACCTCACACCAGTTAGAATGGGCATCATCAGAAAATCTACAAAAAACAAATGCTGGAGAGGGTGTGGAGAAAAGGGATCCCTCTTGCACTGTTGGTGGGAATATAAACTGATACAGCCACTATGGAGAACAATATGGAGGTTCCTTAAAAAACTAAAAATAGAATTACCATATGATCCAGCAATCCCACTACTGGGCATATACCAGGAGAAAACCATAATTCAAAAAGACACATACACCCCAATGTTCATTGCAGCACTATTTACAATAGCCAGGTTATGGAAGCAACCTAAATGCCCATCGACAGACAAATGGATAAAGAAGGTGGAATATTACTCAGCCATAAAAAGGAACGAAATTGAGTCATTTGTTGAGACGTGGATGGACCTAGAGACTGTCATACAGAGTGAAGTAAGTCAGAAAGAGAAAAACAAATATCGTATATTAATGCATGTATGTGGAACCCAGAAAAATGGTACAGATGAACCGGTTTGCAGGGCAGAAGTTGAGACACAGATGTAGAGAACAAACGTATGGACACCAAGGGGGGAAAAACTGTGGTGGGGTGGAGATGGTGGTGTGCTGAATTGGGCGATTGGGATTGACATGTATACACTGATGTGTATAAAATTGATAACTAATAAGAACCTGCAGTATGAAAAAACAAACAAACAAACAAAAAAACAACTAATACTAAAGTATCTTTGGGTTATTTGTATGGAAATATGTTAATATAAATGTTTCAGACATTACATGAAATTTCTAAAAATATTATTTGTTCTGATATAATGTTATAAGTCTTAATTCTAGTTATTACGTTAAAATGCATATCTCAGAGATAACTAAATTTCCTTGACAAGGAAAGATATATTGACTATTACATTATTATGAACTTTCATGAATTCTTTAACCGTGGTCATTTTTAAGTCTTTTGGCATTTACAGACAGTTCTGGGTGTATTCTGATGCTTTTGCAAAAATGTTCCTATAAAAGGGACAAGGAATTCATGGAAAAGACTCTTGACAAGTACAGGTGTCTGTTAACTGACTATACTGCTGAACTGCATGAATAAGCATTTTCAGAACTCTAATGGAAAACTGATGAATTCATAAAAGTGCTAACAAAAGACCAAGATGAAAAATAAATTAATTACATGGGACTGAGTGAACTGATGAGGATGATTACAATTTCTGTGACTTTCTGGGTTTTTTTCTTTTTGTTTTTGCGGTACGTGGGCCTCTCACTTTTGTGGCCTCTCCCGTTGCAGAGCACAGGCTCCGGACGCGCAGGCTCAGCCATGCTCACGGGCCTAGCCGCCTGCGGCATATGGGATCTTCCTGGACCGGGGCACGAACCTGTGTCCCCTGCATCGGCAGGCGGACACTCAACCACTGCGCCACCAGGGAAGCCCTGTGACTTTCTGTTTGAAAAAAAAAAAAAATCCCACAAGGACTCAAGAGGCAAAAAATATACAAATCAATTTTCACTGCAAAGTAAAGGAGCTGTTACAGTGGAGGATTACTGGACTGAATGTCAATATTATGACATAGTGTGAGTGTGTTTCATGTTTGGTAATTGCAATCATTGTTGCTTTTGTTGTGGTCATCCATTTACAATGCTTGGTGTCAGTTTATTTATCTCTTGTAAAAATAAAACACGGTGTGTGTGTGTGTGTGTGTGTGTGTGTGTGTGTGTGTGTGTGTGTGAAAAAATAAAAATACAACATAAATTAATTTAAAAAGTTATAAATATGTTGAAGAATTTTAAAAGAAAAACAAACAAACACAATGAGCATGGAACTCGAAGATATATAAAAATATCAATTGGAATTCTGGAGCTAATAATTATAATATCAGAAATGAAAATTTCGTTGGAAGGGTTAAATAGCAAATTAGCAGAAGGAAAAAACAGGGATCTTGAAAAACAATAGAAACTATCCAACTGAAACACTCTAGAAAAAAAAGGCTAAAGGAAAAACAAACAACCCCAATTTTTAAGGTGGGCAAAAGACTTGAATAGACATTTCTCCAAAGATGTACAAATGGCCAGTAAGTACAAGAAAAGATGCTCAGCATCACTAACCATGAGGGAACTGCAAATCACAATGACAAGAAGATACTATCTCACACCCGTTAAGGATGGATACTATCAGGGGAAAAAAAAAGAAATAATAAGTATAGACGAGGATGCAGAGAAATTGGAAGCCTTGTACACTGTTGGTAGGTGTGTAAAATGGTGCAGCTGCTATGGAAACAGTATGAAGTTTCCTTTAAAAATTAAAAATAGAATTATCATAGGATCTAGCAATTCCTTTAGGAATTTAAAACAGAGACTCAAAGATATATATATATATATATATATATATATATATATATATATATCTTTGATATATATGTTCCAGTGATCCCACTCCTGGCCATATATCTGGACAAAACTATAATCCAAAAAGATACATGCACCCCAATGTTCATAACAGCACTATTTACAACAGCCAAGACATGGAAGCAACCTAAGTGTGCATCAGCAGGTGAATGGTAGCAACAGGTAAAGAAGGTGTGGTATATATATACAGTGAAATATTACTCAGCCATAAAAAAGAACAAACTAATGCCATTTTCAGCAACATGGATGAACCTAGAGATTATCATACTAAGTGAAGTAAGTCAGGCTGAGAAAGACAAATATCATATGATATCGCTTATAAAGGGAATCTAAAAAGATGACGCAAATGAACTTATTTACAAAACAGAAATAGACTCACAGACATAGAAAACAATATTAAGGTTACCAAGGGGAAAGGGGGGAGGGATAAATTAGGAGTTTAGGATTAAAATATACACACTACTATATATAAAATAAATAACCAAAAAGGACCTACTGTACAACACAGGGAACTATACTCAATATCTTGTAATAACCTATAATGGAAAAGAATCTAAAAAATAAAATAAAATATATATATAGATCACTTTGCTGTACACCTGAAACTAACACAACATGGTAAATCAACTGTATTTCAATAAAAAATTTTTAAAATAAAAATTGAAAAAAATTCTAAATTTTCTGTTTAGTGTATTTTACCACAATTAAAAAAAAAATAAATGGTTAGAAAATAATGAAGAGACTCTCAGGAAACTATGGGGTAATATCAAGTTGTTAACATTCATAATATTCATATCATCAAAGTCCCAGAATATAGAAGAAGAAATACTTTTCAGACATACCAAAGCTGAAAGAATTCATCACTAGCAAACCCAGAGTAAAAGAAATGTTAAAAGAAGTCCTCCAGGCAGAAGGAAATTGATACCTGATGATACCTGATGAAAATATGAGATCATAAATAATAAATATATAATATTTTTCTTTTTATTTAAATGTCTTTAAAAGATAAGTGACTAGCTTATACAAAAGTAATGACAATATATTGTGGGGTTTATGATACGTACAAATAAAATGAATGACAACAATAGCATAAAGGCTGAGAGGGAAGAATGGAGGTAAACTGTTGTAAGGTTTTTATATTATACATGAAGTGGTATATTTATCAGTTTAAGGTAGACCACTATGAGTTAAAGATGTATACCATAAACCCTAAAGTCAGAAAACAAAGAGATGCACAGCAATGATAACCAGAACAATAATAATGAGAAGTGGCAAAAGACTCATATCCAGAATATATAAAGAACTACAAATAAATAAGAAAAAGGTAGTACTAAGAAGCAAAAGACTTGAAATCCAAATGGACCATTATAAAAATGTGCTCAAACTCAACATTAATTAAGGAAAAGCTAGTGAAAATCATAAAGAGATGCCACTACAAACCAACTAGAATGGCTAAATTTAAAAATTAAAACTGACAGTAAGTGTCAGCGAAGATGTGGAGCACAGGGAGCTAGTTATACTGCTGTGGAGTGCAAAATGATACAAATAATGAAAAAGATAGTTGGTACCATCTACAAAGTTGAAGATACATATACTACGACCTAATAGTGTCACTCCTAGACACATAACTTAGAGAAGAGGGCACATGTACACCAAAAAACATATAAAAGCATGTTTGTAGCAGCAAAAGTTGGAAACTGGTAACAACTCAAACTTCCATCAACAGTAGATGGACAAGTGAACTATGCTGTATCACACAGAAGACTATGCAGCAATGAAAATGAGTGAAGTATAGGTTTTCATAGCACTACACATTAATCTCACAAAAGATGCTGAGCAAAAAAATATATGTGTGATGAATCCATTTAAGTAAGGTTAAAAAACAAGTAAAACATATTTGGGCAATAAAATGATAAAAGCAGGGAAAAGATAAAGCCAGGATTTGGGGGTTAGGGAGGGCTTCTGGAAAGCTAGTGCCATTCTATATACCTTGATCTGGAGGGTTGAAACATAGGTGTTTGCTTTAAAATTTACATTTATAATACATTGATATATACTCTCCATATATTAAAACTAGACAAAAATTGAAAGAAAATCAATATATGGTTGAGAAAAAAAATCTAACTTCGTTTATTTGGTTGCCTACTTTCCCCAACATTACTTATTAAACCATCTATATGTGATTACAATTTAATATATTCCATTCTTACTTGCACTTGAGATTTGGTAACTGTTGTTATCAACAATAGTTTTTGGCAAGGATGAATGGACTTTTGCGAGGGGTGGGTAAAGGGGAGGGATAGTAAAAGTGTAAATAAAAAAGCAAGAGTGGGAGATAGTCATCCTCATGGGATTTGTTTTTAAATAGGAAAATTCTAGAGACAGAACCGAAAAGAGAGAGGAAGCCTGTGAGAGGTTTGCCAAGTCAGAGAGCAAAGTGTCACCTGATAAAAGGACTTATGAATGAGCTCAGAGCAAAACTATTTGGAGGAAATCTAAAGAGGACATGCCTGCAGGATGGAGGTTGGTTATACTGGGTGCCTGGCCCAAGGGTACAGCCTCCATCTACACCACGTAGACGGTAACATAAAGTTTGCTGAATGTTCTCAAATATTTGATATATTGCTATTTTAAAATATGTTTATTGCTCATTTTTCTTACTTTAAACATAGTATTTATTTTTTAACATCTTTATTGGAGTATAATTGCCCTACAGTGGTGTGTTAGTTTCTGCTTTATAACAAAGTGAATCAGCTATACATATACATATGTCCCCATATCTCTTCCCTCTTGCGTCTCCCTCCCTCCCACCCTCCCCATCCCACCCCTCCAGGTGGTCACAAAGCACGGCGCTGATCTCCCTGTGCTATGCGGCTGCGAGTGGCATGGACATATATACACTACCAAATGTAAAATAGATAGCTAGTGGTAAACATAGCGTTTATTGATGGAAGAAAATCACAGAAAAATACGTAGTGCCACATTTTGTCCAACCTTGACAGCAGGATTCATTCCCTTTTTAGCGCACAATTTAGGACTGGTCGGAGCAGCCCCAGGGCTGGCATGAAGGGCTGCGGTTGATTTGGAAGTGGGGCACGGACCAGCCTTCCCTCCACAGTGCAAAGCCAGCAACCCTCCTGTCTAGGCGGGATTCTCCCTAGGCTGCAGGGCGGGACTGAGAGGTGCGAGGGCTGCTTTAGGTGCCAGGCCCTTTCCCGGGAGCCCCGCCCAGGCCCCGCCCAGGCCCGGCCGCAGCCCCGCCCCGGTCCCGCCCGCGCCTTGCAGCGCGCCCACACTCAGAGCCCGAGCCGCGGTCGCTCATCTGACCCGAGCCACAGCGGCCGGAGATGCAGCGGGGTACCGCGCTGTGCCTGCGCCTGTGGCTCTGCCTCGGACTGCTCGACAGCGAGCGTGGTGAGCCCTCCGCCTGCCCCAGTGTACAGCTGGCCACGAGGGGGGACATTTTCCCTGGGCAAATGGTGGGACCTCACCGATGGGAGACGGGCGGGGGACAGGGCCCGCGGGACCCTCCGGCACGAGACAGGGTCGGGAGCCAGGGATTCAGACACCGGAAGGAGCACGGCGAGTCGGGCCGGGCTTGCCGGGATGAGGAAAGGGCGGGGACGGGGCGCGGGGCTGCACCGCAGCTTAGAGGTGGTGCTCAGTCCCCGACTGCGGTCCACAGTCTGTAGCTCAGCTCCCTTGGACCTGGGCCCCTTCGCGCTGCACCCTCAGCCTGGATCCTTCGCTTGCTTACACGCTTTCCCGCGGAGTCCAGGCACCGTACTGTTCTGTCCTCGAGCCCGAGAGCACTGGGGATTGTACCCCCGCGCAGAGGCTGCAATCCCCGCCGGGTCGTAGACCTGGGTGCGCACTTCCTGACACCTCTAGTCTGCGCTCGAGATCGGTCCTCCAGAGGGAACTCTGGTTGGTGTCTACCTTCCGCAGGCCAAGGACTGCGGGGGCAGGGGCTCGGGATCGTGGGAGATAGGCGCTGTGTGGCGGATTGGGCGCAGGTGCCTGTTGGAACTTGAGGAGAATCTTGAGTCGGCAACTCGTAAGTGATCAGCATGGCAGAAGAGGCAGAAGGCCGGCCCTCGCCGTGTTTGAGGGGTAGGACCCTGGAAGGCCAATCTAAGGATCTTGGATCATAAGGCAGGGGCCGACAAGGACGGGTCTTAAACACAGGAGAGGCAAGGTCTGATTTGTGATGGGAACATGACTGGAGGTTGCTGCTGAGGGATTGGAGGGAAGAGAGTGTGGTGGATGACGGAGGGAGCAGAGGCGTATGGTTGTTCGGAGATGTCAGGATAAAGCAGCAGGAAAAAGGGGAGGATGAGCTGGAAGCCCATGCAAGATCTGGTGACCGTGGAAATCAGAGGGTGGAGGAGGGGTAATGGGTCCCCAGTGGTTGAGGGAGGAGTTCTGGGAGGTCTGAAGGAGAGATGGGGACCTCGCTATTTTTAAACACCATGGGCATTGAATAGTGGCTTTACATGCTTCATTTCTTTTAATCCTCACAAGGGAGTGTTAGACCCGTTTTACAGATGGGAACACTTAGACCAAGGACACTTATAACTTCCCCCAAAGTCCCCGGGAAGCCAGTAGTAAGGGAAATTGTCAACCCAGGTCTTTGGAATAACAGAGCTCTGTTCTCTGTGCCTATATGGGCTGAAGAGCTGAGGATAGTGGAGGTGAGGAAGGCGTGGGTGAACCTAGGGGGAGGAGGAGGGAGGAAGACATCTATCTGGCCTCCAAGTCAGGGCAGGTCTGAGCAGAGGGGCTGCCACTTGGCCCTTCCTCGCTTCCCTGCACCCTGCCCAGGACCAGGCTCTCACAGGTGCTCAGCATGTGTTAAGTGACTGGATGAATGTGGGGAAAGAGTTGAATGGCGCCATGGCTGGGCTTTGGGGCAGAGGAGTGGGAGATCCCACCTTGAGGCGACATCCAGCAAGCACTGGGTGTAGTGTCCAAGGCTCAGGAGAGAGGCTGGGCTGGAGAGCTGGAGAGGAAGCAGACCAAAGGGTCTAGGATGGGAACCTCTCCCCCAAGGAGGGGACCAGAGAGGGAGAGGCTTCCAGGGAGACGGGAAACATTCGGCATGCAGGGTTTGAGGAAAACCAGGAGAGGCTTGTGTCCTGGTGCTCCTGAGTGGAGCAGAGTGGGAGTTGGAGGAGGGAGCGGGGATGAGGTCAGTCTTGCAGTGAGTGCAGGTGATTCTTACCAAAGTTGGGCAATGAAGGGGAAGAGAGAGAATGAAGCTAAGGGGCCCATGGAAGGGGGTGGACTAGGTCATGGCTCGTGGGGAGATGTCCCATGGAAAACAGACCATTGCCGCTGTCCCTGAGCCTTGCATTTGTACCACCCATTTCTGGGCTGAGGAGGGCCCTAAGAGCTGCCAGCCTGATGGGGGATACTGGAGCAGAAGCATAAACACTCCAGTGCAGCCAAGTGTCAGTGCAGCCAGAGTAGGAGGCCAAGTGCTGGCAGGTGAGCAGCCTGGCCGTGAAGCTGACTTCAAAGATGTGATGTTGGTCCCAGAGCGAGACTCTTGTCCTAACTCTACCCCTAAATTCCTTGCTATATTACCTGGGCTCCTCTCTTCCTTTTCTTGTGCGTCAGTTTCCCCATGCATAGGAGTGCAACAAGCTGACAAGCACTGAGGGGCTGTGCTTGGGGTTGGGCTTTTTGCCCCAGTAGTGTCCCTGTAGAGAAGGTAGGTGGCAGAGGTCACCTCCAACAGACTTTGTCTCTTGGAGCTTAGTCTAGAGTGAGGCTATTTGTGCCTCTGAACAGTGGGCAGTCAGCTCAGGGATATGTTGGGGAAGGAGGCAACTGCTGGGAAGCTTGGTTGGCCCAGCCTGAGGATGCTGGCTCCTGCCATGGGCTGAAGCACACATGACCATCCCAGCTCTTCGCTGTCCCTGCTCCTCAGCCCTGAGCCAGACCCAGGTGTGGACAGAGGTGTGGGGGTGGGGGTTGTGGATGCAAGTCAGTGCAGGCAGAATGTGGGGGCTGGGCTCATCTTACTTGGTGCCTGTGGATCAATGGCTCAGTGCTCTGGGGACTCAAGTGTAGGTGCTGCTCACATCCCCAGCATGCCGGAGGCACCGGGTCAGTGTGGCTGAAGGCTCTCTGCCTCCCCAGAGCCCAGTGCCCACGTGGCCAGGCACCAGACTGGGCATGAGGTATACAAGGGGACTGTCTGGCCAGCTCCTTGCTGTGCCATCCCCACCCTGACCCCCATGCAGTGGCACCCCAACCTGGGGAAGGGGACTGCAGTTCTGTGCAAGTTGCAAGGTATAGTGTCTGCTCTAGGCAGTCTAGGGAGGATTTGGACCAAGCACATCCTGCAGGGGTTTCCTGAGCACCAGACTAGCAGGAACACAAACATGGTATCGTAGCCCAGGGGCGAAAGTGCTCAGTGACCCAGTGGGGCCCAGCTGGTGGCTCTGGGCTGCTTCTAGCTTGGGGCTTCCTGGAGGGGTCTGCAGACTCCAGGGAAAGGGATTCCAGGTAGGGCAAAACCCCCTCAAAGGCCCAGAGGCAGAAGAGTCAGATGGTGATCAGATGAGGCTAGACTCCTAGGGGCGGAGGGATGAGATGGAGGAGACAGGCAAGTGGAGGTGGCAGGAGCCAGCAGCACACCTGGAAAGGGGAGGTCTGAGCAGGGAGTCACCTGGTCAGATTCCCCTGAAGGCATCACCGGAGGGGTAAAACCAGATGCAAGCCCACAGCAAGGAGGCTGTGGGTGAACCCAGGAGATACGCCAGGGAAGGAGGTAGCAGGGGATGGTGGAGAGAAAGGGACAAGTGCCAGTCTCTGGCTTAAGCAACAGAACAGGTCATGAAATTGTTTACCAGATGGGGACCCTGAGAAGAGGAGGAAATGTGGGGAAAGATGAGACACTCCACTAGGGAGGCAGGGCCTCAAGTTGAAGGCAGGGAGGAGGAAAGTTGGGAGCACTTGAGTGTGATGAGGCAGAGGGGAGTCGGGGAACCCAGGGAAATTAAGTGGGGTCTCAGCCGTGAGGGGAAGTTCTTCTCTTTGTCTAGCTTACACCCCCCCCGCTGCCACTTGGGTGTCCCCCCACTGCCCTGCCATTGTAGATTTCTCTCCACTAGGGCCTAGCCTGTGCCCCACAGCCCTGAGATACCCCTCAGAGAGGGGGGATGCGTAGGGAGAGGGGTCCGGAGAGCCTCTCACACTCCTTGCACCGACCTCTGAGCAAGACACAGCCGACGTGTCCAGCTGGAGCCAGGGATTCCTGAGTTTCGATCCTTTTCAGACACTGGCTTCCTCTGGGATCTCGGTTTTCCGGTCACGCCAAAGGGAGAAGCCTGGGAGCAGGAAGATGCGGGCTTTGGCTCTGGCTGCCGCTGAGGCTGGGTGTGGCTGACAGCAGGCACGCTGCTGCCTGGCTCTGGTGCCCCAGGCCACCCCCATCCCCGAGGCCTGGCTGGGGTGTGGGTGGTCCAGTGAGCAGGCACAGGTTTCAGGGTGGCAAGTGGGGGAGCCCCGCCACGTGGCCAGCGAGGTCAGCATGGGTTCATGGGAAAGGACTTGTCAGCCACAGGAGAGGACATCCTGCCTGCATTTCCCTCTTCCTGCAGCAGGAGCCCATGGCCCAGATTTAGCAGCGCTGGGGGGCCACCTCTGAGCCAGCTGGGCTGTCTGATAACACCACCCGTCCCGCTGCCACAGAGCAGAGCCCTGATCCCAGAAAGGCCAGGGCAACTGCCTGGCACAGTTGGCTGCACCCACAGCTGTGCTGCACTGGGAGCTCCACATCTACCAGGGTGCCCTTCCTCCCCATCTCACCCCCAGGGGGTACTCAGGCAGCCCACGGTCCCACTCAGCCTCTCCAACACTCCCTGCTTCCCAAAATTGCCTCTATGCTGCTTCAGCAGGACCACTCTAAAACAAAGATCTGAGCCTTCCTTGGGCCACCCGCCCCCTCCGGCCCCTCTTGGGCTGATAGTACAGGCCCTCCTGCTAGGGTCCCAAGGGCAGCCGTATGTAGCCTGACATCCACCTAGCCTGCACCCATCACATACCCCAGCCTCAGCACATGACCTTTCTCCTGCTCCAGATACGTGCAGAAGCCTACTGAGAATTCCAGGCAGAAGGTGATGCCGCTCCAAGTGGGAGGGGTCTACTAGGGCAGGAGTGGGGCTTCATTCCCACTCCCTGTGTGCCCCAGGAGCACAGAATGTAGGCTTTCAGGTAGGTTCAGGGGAAGCTCTTATCCTTATCCAACCTAAAGCACCATCCTCAAAGCTATCCTGAATTCTACCAAATGGAGTTTCGTTTGTATGAAGCAGCACTTATGTGCACACATACACGCACACACACTTGGAGTGTCTACCAGTGAAATGGTTAATCAAATTTCTTCACACTAGCGTGTGTGAAGATTTTAACCTTGTGACATAGGCTATTGTGCCCATTTTAAAGATTAGAAAATTAAGGCCAGAGGAATGAAATGGCTCATTAGATGCTAGAGCAGCTTTGAGGGAAGTGACAAGTGTCTGGTGTCTGGTGCTAGATGGCACAGGGGCTGAGGGGCAAGAAGGGGCAGGCGTGGCAGGTGTTGTCCACATTCCCCAGGGAAAGCACTAGAGAGGTGGGCATGTGGGGTCCTAAATTTCTGACCACCTCATGGACATTTTCACCTTGATGTCCTGTACAGCTTTCAAAAGCAGCATGCCACTAGACACATTGCTTTCCCCCAGGCCTACCCCTGGCAGATGTGCCTACTTCAGGGCAGGACATCTGCACCTCCATCCCTCGCCTCCACACCTGCCCACACACTGTGTTCTGTCGCTTTGTTCCCTGGATCCTCAAAGCCAGTCAAGAGCAATCCAGGGTCAAGTCCATGCTGGGGATGCCACCCTGGAAAGGCTCTCATCCTTGCACTGAGGAACTGTCAAGTGCAGTGAGTCAAGCCGCTGCATGAAGCTGTGGAAACATGCAGAGAGGCCCCTAGGAGGGGACTTAAAATTGCGACCCTGGGGCTGGAGCAGGCACCAGGCAGGTGACGAGAGTGACTGGTGAGTCCCTTGAGAAGATCAGATTCCATCCCTAAGTAGTGGAGAGGCAGGAAATTGTTTTAGGCAGAAGAGTGATTTGTGTTCTAGAAGACTCCTTTGACCACTGGGAAAGGCCTGGACCAGTGGGGAGACACTGGTGTGGTGAGCCAGAGGAGGGATTTTGAGGCTGGCCAGGCAGTGGGGTGGCAAAGAAGGGGACTGGAAAAGGCAGCCCCAGAATGTCTAGGGGTGGCACTCAGGCTGGAAGGCATCTACTGCTAAGCATCTGAGCTCTGCGAGTGCAAAGCACTTTGCCAAGTGGCAGGGAGAGGAGAGGGGCAGGCCTGGTGCTTCCAGCCACGCTGCTGTTGGTGCTGGTTCTGAGGAAGTATAGAGTAAATAGCAGCTTCCCATAATCCTGTCCCCCAGAGATAACCTCTGACTAGCAAGTTAACCTCTGTGCCTTCGTTTTCTCATCTGCAAAATGGTAAGAATAGTACCCACCTCAGGGGGGCAATAGAGGGGTGTGGTATGCACAAGTGCATAGGCTGTGCTGGCATACAGAAAATGTTTGCTCTTGTCTGTTGTTGTAACAGGGTATATTGAGGTAAGCAGAATTTGGGGGTCAAAGTATATGAGCATTTTTTTTTATTACTGTGAGTGCCTGTTTGTCCACATCCTTGCCAACACTGGGAATCCTCTATACTTTTAACACTTGCTCATCTGTGCCCTGTGGCTCATTGTTCTCCTCAGTGGGTGGTGTGGTATGAGGGCTGGGGGCGCCTGGCAGGAGACATCTGGGAAGCAGAGTCCTCTGGGGCTGGAGCTCAGGAGAGCTGCCAGGGAGGGTGGGGGGTTCAGAGGTAGGCTTGAAGCCCTGGGGTTGTGCCACCTCCAGGAGGAAGGAGTGCACCTTGAGCAGCTCCAGTTAAATGAGCCACCAAGAGCCTAAGGCTGGACCTGTGACCCGGGGCCTTTCTCTGGGGCCTCATTCCTCCACACCATGCTCCATCTGTTCCACCTACCTGACAGTCCAAGGTCACCTGCACTCTGGTCTTTGCACATGTCCCTCTGCCCTCTGTGCCCTCCTCCTGGGCCAGCAAGCTCCTGTTCAGTCTACAAAGCCTATTTCAACTCACAGGAGCACTCCCTCCCACTGGCAAGGCTTTCTCTGACCGCCCCCCACCTTGGCACTTTGACCAAAGCACAGAGTCACAGTGAGATGCAACTGCTGTGACATGCAAAACAGTGGACAGGCAGTGACAGTGAAGGTCTCAGTGTGCCTGAGCCAACAACAGTTTATCCTTACAATGGTTCTTAGTGTGGTATTATGGTGGTCTGTGGTTCCCAATAATCTTGGGGACAATTCTCATAAGTTTGGAGCAGGAGAAGTGACTTGCCCGAGGTCATAGTCAGAATGACATTGTAGGGTGTGCAGCTGGGCTCACGGGGCTTCGGGCACTCTCTCTAGGTACAGCCCCTCCCATCTCAGCCCTTTCAGTCCTGCAGGGTGGGAGGCAGGAGGACTGATGGACTATTGACCTCACCCTTGACCTCTGGAGGCACAGAGGCTGCCATCCAGGTGGTGGTTGGGGGGACTCCAAGACAGAACACCCCTGAGCCTTCTTCCAAGGTCTATGCACAAGCCTGACCCCAAGAATGAAGGGAGAGGGCCTTAGAGCCGGCTCCCCAACTCGGCCCAGCCCTGGGACTGATGCATGGAGACCCCAACCTGGCCTCACCTGCCCCCAATGCTTTCCCCTCAGCTTGCCTTCAGTTTGCAGCCATGGGCCTGGCCCTGGCTGCCTCTGTCCTCCAGGGCACAAATGCTAAGGAGAGTGTGGACCAGACTAGCAGGACTGCAGTACAGCGCCTGTCACCCACCAGGTGACCATGACATTTCCTTGAAATAAGGAATTGCAAATGCAAAAACCACTACTGCTACACTCTGCCAGAGTATGTAGGGGCACCCCTGAGCTTACACACCATCCTGACATCATCCCTGGGTTGGTTGCGCTGAACCTGAGGACAGAGCCATGGGCCAATGACATCCTGGCCCCCAGGAGCCACACAAAGGTACAAACGTTCCGCGTGTGGTGGGTGAGGGCCTGGTGTGCTCAGCAGGTGGATACTGGGTGTGGCTGGTGTCTTGACTGTGTGGCAGAAGAATTGGGAGGTGAAGCTGGTTAGAAGGGGTGGCCTGTTGGGCAGGGCATCACCCTGGAGGCCGGGCCAAGGGCATTCACAGCTCCAGAGGGCCACAAGGAGCCAGTGAAGGTGTCCGCTGGGCTGAGCGACAAATTGGAGGCCAGGAAGGAGACTGCTAGGGAGCAGAGAGGTAGGGAGACTGGCACTCGGGGTGACAGTGGGAGAGAAGGAGATGGAGAGATGTGAGGGCTGAGTCCCAGGCAGGGATGGGCCTGGACTTGGCCAGACTTGGGCTCCTGCACAGCTGCTGGTTATCACTGATGTGGAGCCTGGAGCCTCAGTTTCCTCATTGCTGACTGGACTCGTGATCCCTCCCTCCCTCCCAGGCTACGTGAGGATCAAATGAGGCAGTGACTGCTGGGCTGTGGTTCAGTGCCTAACCCACAGGACTTCCCACCCCTCCTGCCTGCCCCTCACCCAGGATCCTGGTGTGCTGCTTCCACAGCCAGCGCCTGTGGCTGACCCCAGGGTCCCACTGCCCAAGGCTGCTGACAGCACAGAGAAGAGGAGGTATGCTCTCTGGCCTCCCTGACCTCGGCCTGGCGCCTGCCCGGATTGCTCTGCTCAGGCTAGGGGGCCAGGGCTGCTGGCCAGGGGAAGGAAGAAGCCAGTTCCTGGGTCAGGAACAGGAAGGCAGGGGGAGTGCAGCAGAAGCCAGGATGACAGTGCTTCCTGCTTCGGGAAGGGAAGGACAGCGGGGACAGACAACAGCCAGGCAGGAAGGATGCGCCTTCTTTGGGGTTTCAGGTGGGGGCTGGGCAGCACAGAGCCTCTGGGCATGGCAAACCAGGCCTGAATCTGCCCCAGCTGCTGAGGAGCCTGGGGTACAGATGGTCACCAGGGAGCCTGGCCTTTAAATCCAGAAACATCTTTTCCAAAGGAACAACAAGGTTTGACAAAGTTCCAACCCAAAGAAAGACCTCAGAGGTTTGTTTAGCCAACCAGTCAGCCATTCATCCCTCCTTCCATCCACCCATTCTTCCATCCATCCATCCATTCATCCATCTATCCATCTGCCTGTCCATCCATCTATCTGTCCATCTGTCCTTCCATCTAGCCATTCTTTCTTTTTTCCACCTTTCCATCCATCCATCCATCCATCCGTCTGTCCATTCAGCTAACCATCTTTCCACCCATCCATCCATCCACTCAACCTTTCATTCGCCCACTCATCCATCCATCCATCCATTCGTCCATCTGTCCATTCATTTATTCATTCAACAAGGATCTATGGAGCCTTGACTCTCTGTCAGTGCTAGGCATGGAATGGGGTAGAAAAGAGGACTGTTTGGGTCCTAACCCCATTGAAACTGTCTAGTAGAGGAAATGAAAAAACATAACTTAAATAAAAAAGTAAATAACAAAATTACATATTGTGATAAGAAGAATGAAATAAGCAACCAGGAGGTTAAGGTGGAGCTTAAAGGAGGACTTAGGTTTTGGAGGGGGTGAGGAGGTCACGTCTAGCTGAGGCCTGAAGATGATAAAAAGCCAGCTGTTCAAGGCATGTGAGAGGAGACAAATCAGGAGGAGAGGTGTGTGTAAAGGCCCTGGGGTAGGAAGGAGCATTCCATGTCATAGAACAGCCTGGAGGCCATGGTGGCTGGAGGACAAGAATAGGACGTGAGAGTGGACCAAGAGGGTGTGGAGGCGGGAGCGGGGGCCAGGCCACGGTCAGAAGTTTGGATTTTCTTTAAAGTGTAGTGGAAAGTCACTGATGAAATTTAAGCAGGAGCATGATTTGTCTCCTTTGCGTTATTAAACTATCACTGTCAACTGTGTGAAAGATTGGAGGAGGGCAAGAGTGGGCCAGGGGCTACTGTGGGGGCGAGTGCAGTTGGTTAGGCTCCAGCAGGAGAGTGGGGGCTGGCTCTGGGATGCTTTGGTGGTGGGTGGATGGGCCGGGGTGGGAGAGGTGGGCATCCACAGGAGCTCCCATTTGGGGAGATGGGAGCTATCAAGGAGATAGCTTTGGCAGGGGTGGAGAGGATGTGAGTCTGCAGTTCAGCAACAGAAATGTGGAACTCAAGGTGTCTGTGGGATGACCAAGTGAAGTGGCAGCTGGATACTTAAGGCTGGAGTTGAGCAAAGGGGTCTGGGCTAGAGGTAGAGATTTCGCAAGTATATGGACGCTTAGGAGAGAGACTGGTAGAGAAGAGAAAGTGAGGAGCTGCAGCACTTGGTGTTGGACAGAGGGGACGGAGGACGAGGGGAGAGTGAGCTCACAGAAGCTAGCAGAAGAGGGAACAGCTCTGCTCCCTGCCCTGGAGGGCCTCCCACAGCAGCATGGAGGTCACAGGATACCTTGACCAGTGGCTCCATGAAGCAGGGGAGGGGGCTGCACCCCGTGGGAAGATGAGCAAATGTGAGAGCAAGGAGTCAGCGAGCAGAGCTTTTGCTAGGAATGGGAATAGAAAAGAGGAAGGGAATATAGGATCAAGGAATTGAAGAGTTTTTGTTTGTTTATAAGATGCGGGATGATTCCATAGAGAAAAAGTGGTAATCAGGAAAGAAAGAAATTATCCACAGTGGTCAGATCTGGGGGGTTGGGATCCCTAGCTCGATGGAGGGCTTTGCCTTGGGAGCAGGAATGTCAGAGAGTTTCCAGGGCCTAGGGCAAGGGTGTGGGATTTAGATGTGGGAAGATGAGGTGTCTCCATCTGATGGCTCTACTTCATTAGTGCTGAGAGTGAGAGAGAAGGGAACCCCCTGAACTGCAGCCCGGGGGTCATTTAGGGTCTGCCAAAAGGAAAAGAAAGGAGAGGCAGCAGCATGGGGCTCTGGCTTTGTGCTGCAAGCCGAGCCACTGAGGGACATGGGTGCTGCAGGGTTGTGGTGGAGAGCAGGGGCAAGGGAGCATTCAGAATGATGGGCCATGGGACATGCAGTGCCAAAAGAGAGGTGAGGCCAGGAGGAGGTAGCAATGCAGAGGGGTCCTTGGCCTCAGAGTTTTGATGAGGTTGAAGAGCTTAGCAGTGGTGAGACAGTAGCACCTGGCAGGAGGCAGAGGAGGCAAAGAGAGAAGTGTAAGAAGATAGGCACTCAGTGATGGCACAGATTCTGGTGGGGACCAAGTCCAGGGTATGCCCAGGAAGTGAGGGGCTGAAGGGAGGAGGGAGGACAATGGAGATGAGGACTGCAAAGGCCAGGGTGCTGGTGACTCACCCGTGTGGATGTCGAAGCTATGAGGAATGGCCTGAGTTGGGGTGGAGGGGCCTGAAGAGCCCAGAGCAGAGAATGAGGGGAAGTGACCAGGACAGCAGCTGATGGCAGCTTTAGTGGGGAGTGGTGGTGCTGCTGGAAAAGGGGAAGTGACCGCAAGGAGTTCTCTGATGTGTGCAAGGGGAGCAATAATCACCCCAGGGGCAGTGGTGTCCTCAGGAAGCCAGGTTTCAGTTAAGGCAGGAAGGATGGAGGAGGACAGTGATGTCTGCAGTGAAGACTACTGATCACACAGGGTCCAGTGGAAGTGACTGAAGAAAGAGAAGCACTGGGGAAATTCAGGGCATGTGGCAACAAAGGAAAGGCTCTCTCAGATGGGTGAGATGGTTGGCAAACACTATGGATCTTCCCGTTTAGCACACTGATGGAGATGCTTCCTTTGGTGGTATGGTGGCCTCTAGGGAGGAAGCTCCTATAGGCTCCATCCCCCATCCATCCACTCAACCCACCCACCCTCCCACATATCCATCCATTTATTCATCTGATCATCCATCTTCCATCCTACCATCCTTCTATCCATACCCTCAATCTTTGGTGTTCACCTCTTTTGTATTAAGGTTAGAAAGATGAATAACATACAGCCTCTGTTCAGGTGTGACCAGAAAACCACAGTTCAGTCCAATAAGTGTTCTAACACCATGAGCCTAGGAGGCCAACACTGCCTGAGTAACAGTGACTGCCCCATAGAGAAGGGACTCATGAACTAGACCCTAAAGAGGGAGCTCCACAGGAGGGAAGGAAGTACAAATGTCCAGGGCAAAAAAAATTAGCAGACAGAGACTTCAAGATATGAAAAGCCTGGCACTTTGGGACAATGGTGAGAGGTCTGTCCCTCTCAGATGTGTCAGGAATTGAAGCTGGAGAGAAGGGGAGTAGGCAGAAGGGAGAGGGCTGGGGTCCCCCACTTTATCTTAGAAGC
The DNA here is from genome assembly GCF_005190385.1 of Monodon monoceros. Taxonomy (NCBI): domain Eukaryota; kingdom Metazoa; phylum Chordata; class Mammalia; order Artiodactyla; family Monodontidae; genus Monodon; species Monodon monoceros. The sequence continues at coordinate 152,389,189 of NW_021703768.1, forward strand.
AAAGAGGAGTTGCACAAGGAAGCTGGGCTGACAAATGCCATAGCTCTGTTGCCAGGGTGACAGGTGTGTGCCCTGGAGGAGCACCCCAGAGAAGGGGACCCTTGCTTGGCCTCCCCAGGGGCCCCAGGGCAATGCTGCAGGCCTCACCATGCAGGCATACATAACCCAGGGCAGGTGGGTCCTGGCCGCTGCACCTCTCCTCTGGTGCCCACATGCCAGCCTCAGGCCCGACTCCTGACTGGTCCACAGGGACAGCGAGTTCTTTCATCCCCTCACAAGTCCAAACCCAAGTCCATCATTCCCCTCTCCCCCCACTTATGTAGCTCAGAGGCCAGTTTGCCTGGCATGGCTTTATTCACTTTCCACTGCCTGGAAAATCCGACTTCTCTTTCAAAGCCCATCTTAGTGGTGTCAGCCTCAGATTCCTTCCTGACCCCTCAACACCAGAGCAGAGCCCACCCACTGTGGGGCTCCTCCACCCCAGCAGCCCTGGGGGTTCATGGTGGGGAGGTGTGATGCGGGGACTGGTACCACCCTGGGGAGGAGTGGACCTGGTGGCAGAGCCCAGGGCTACTTTCCCATCTCGGGGCCCCAGGGTGGGGCCACTGTCCTGAGTGCCAGGAGTGGGTGCACTGGATTCGAGTTAAGGAGAGACTTCAGTGTTCACAGCATCTGGCTAGATGGAAGGGCTGCCTTCTTAGGGCTGTGGTGTAGTCCAGCTGGAGGGTCTCAATTTCCCTGGCTGTACTAGATACTAGTGGGATTAGATGCTGGATGAGGGCCTTCTGCCTCTGACCTACGGTGGTGGGGTACCTAGAAAAGTTTGGCCAGCAGGAGGCACAGAGGGAGAGGCCAGCCAGGCCCTGGCAGCCAACTTGTCCAGGTGATGCTGAAATGAGACCTTGGGGTGCAGAGTGTGCCGTCCTGGTGCCTCTTCCTAGGGCAGCTTGGGGTCAGGGTGGTGTAGAACCAAGTATGGTGGGGATTCCCCCAGCCTCTGCCTCCCACAATTAGCTGCCAGGGCAAGACCCCAAGCCTCAGGGAGCTGGGCTAGAAAGGGCAGAGGCGCTGAACCTGTAGGACTGGGGGCTGGGGCAGGATAGTGGGCTGTGCCCCCCAGGAGGACAGGGACTTGGGGGAGGGACAGGACGCAGCCCTGGGCCTCCGGCCACACAGTCCTCTCTTCCTGTTGTCTCAGGATGGTCCTGGCAGGATGCATCTGCTAGAGTTCCAGGTCCAGACCTCCCCTGGGGCCTGCTCCCACCCTCCCCCAGGATCACACACACACACACACACACACACACACACAAATTCACATGCGTGCACACGCAGACATGTCAATGACACACACACAAAAGTCACACACAACACTCACATATCAGTCCTATAAACACAGATCTATGCACACACAGAGACAACACACACGTGTGCATGTGCACACACACATGCAAACACTACACACACTATCCTGCTGGGAGGAGGATGGGGAGTAAGGAGCTGCGTGGGCAGCAGGGCCAAGGTCCTGGAGGGCCGCAGGAGGGTGTTTAACCAGGCGAGGCAGTTATCTGTTTGGGGATTAGCCCTTTTGGAGGAATGGGGGGCTGAGACAGGGAGAGCAGGGAGAGGAGAGCTGGGGCAGCCAGAGGGCGCCTTGGGGGTGAAGAGAAACTGATGGAACCAAGGACATGTGAGCTGGACTCAATGGGACATGGGAGAGGGCGAGGTCACAGGCAGAATTCCAGGGAGAAACCGAGGCCTGAGTTCTGGGCATGTTTGGCGGTCTGCACTGTGCAGGTCTCCCTCACAAACAGTAGCTGTGCATCTGGGGGGAGGAGCCTTCAGGCAGAAATGTGGGGGTCGCAATGCCGAGGAGATGTGCTCCAGGCCTCACCCAATGTAGGATGAGGCCTGTGGTCTCCCCTATTGACTTCACCTTGACAGCTCTGCTCATGCGGGGCTAGAGGTTCAGTCCAGGGCTCAATCAGGGCTCACTTGGGGCTCGGCCCAGTCTGCAGCCAGGGGGCAACCTGAGGTGGAGGTTACCAGTTGTCTTGGGGCCTTATAGGTACTGCTCAGGGCTGAGAGCCTAGGCAGCCCCTGCCCGGGGAGGGGCCCATCAGCACCGGATGGATGTCATCATGTGAACTCATGACCCAGTCCCATGCTAACCCTATCTCACACCCCAGGCCTGGCGAGTGGCTACTCCATGACCCCCCCAACCCTGAACATCACGGAGGAGACACACGTCATCGACTCCAGTGACAGCCTGTCCATCTCCTGCAGGTATTCAGCCCTCAGCCAGGAGGGCAGGGGACTGGGTCCCTCCTACCTGGCAGGCCAAGGAGACTACAGAAGGCCAAGCAGATGGTGGCGGAGCACCCAGAAGGCAGCCTCTCCCCAGGGCAGAGGCCTCGAGGCTTAGGGTTGCTTCCAAGTGGCTTGAGTTGTAGGTGCCTGGAGGCATAGACCATCCCCTGCTCTGCAGACACAGGCACCCTGCACCCACCCCCATTTCACCCATACCCACCCCTCTTAATTTCATATGGACCACAGATCAGTCACCCTGCATCCACCCTTGGGTCACCCCACACTGACCCCAAGCCACCCCATGCCCATGCCCAGGTCATCCTGCATGGACCCCAGGTTGCCTGCACCCACCCTCAGCCACCCTTCACTGGCCCCAGGCCCACCCACACAGACCCCAGACCTGTTATCTTCCCTGCAGCCCCAGCTATAATCTGAGGCTCAGGCTTCTCTGCAGGACAGCCTGCCACATGCAGGCCCAGGAGCCAGGCAGAGGCCCCAAGGGTCTCAGGGAGCACCCTGCCCCAGGTTCATGGTATGTGCCCAAATGCTGGTCTGCCCTGACCTCTGGGTGAGATAAGCTATGGGCCAGGCTTGGCTCCTGAGGAGGTTCCACAGGGACTGTCCCCCAGGGCTGCAGCCTGGGCCCCTCTTGATGTCCTGCATCCTCTGCCAGGGGGCAGCACCCCCTGGAGTGGGCCTGGCCAGGGGCTCAGGATGCACCAGTCACAGGGGAGAAGGACGGCGAGGACATGGGGATCGTGCGAGACTGTGAGGGCACAGATGCCCGGCCCTACTGCAAGGTTCTGCTGCTGCAGCAGGCCCACGCCAATGACACGGGCAGCTACCGCTGCTACTACAAGTATATCAAGGCTCGCATTGAGGGCACCACTGCAGCCAGCACCTACGTATTTGTGAGAGGTGAGAGGGGTCCAGCACTCACCCATGTGGCCACTCAGGAGCCACAGGCAGGGTCCTGGGTCCTGGAGGGGTGGCTGGCACCTGCACCCCCACCCCCAGCCTTTGAACCCCATGGGGCTGCCCTGCAGCCTCAGACCTGGGCAGAGACCCCCCCTGAGCCCCACCTTCCCCTCCCACAACATGCCCCCTCTCCTCAGACTTGGAGCAGCCATTCATCAACAAGCCGAACACACTCCTGGTCAACAGGAAGGACTCCATGTGGGTGCCCTGCCTGGTGTCCATCCCCGGCCTCAACGTCACGCTGCGCTCGGTACAACCCCACGCCAACACCCACCCTGGATCTGGCCCTCCAGTCCTGTCCCTGGGAAACTGCTGCTTCTCTGGCCAAGAGGAAGGGGGCAGCTGGGCGCTGACAGCCACCATGTCTCTACAGCAAAGCTCAGCACTGTGGCCTGATGGGCAGGAGGTGGTGTGGGACGACCGCCGGGGCATGCGTGTGCCCACTCCCCTGCTGCGCGATGCCCTGTACCTGCAGTGTGAGACCACTTGGGGCGGCCAGGCCTTCCTATCCAACCCCTTCCTCGTGCATATCACAGGTAGGGGCTGCCTAGGGCTGTAGGGCCCTCCCCCAGCAACCACTCCCTATGTCCTGGGAGGAGAACTGCAGGAAGAGGACAGGGACCCCCCATTTCACAGTAATGAAGCTGTAGGTGCCATGGTTTGGCTGGTCTCAGTGGGTGCCCTGTACTCTGTGCACGTTGTCCTATGAGGGACATGGGGGTCACTGTGTGTGTGTCACCAGGAAATGAGCTCTATGACATCCAGCTGTTCCCCAAGAAATCACTGGAGCTGCTGGTTGGGGAAAAGCTGGTCCTGAACTGCACTGTGTGGGCTGAGTTCAATTCGGGTGTCACCTTCGACTGGGACTATCCAGGGAAGCAGGTGAGGTCAGCAGCCCTGCCAGGGGCTGTGACTGAATCATCCCCAGGAATCCCCATCACTACCCACACTCACCCTGGTCAGGCACACACTTACCTCTGTGTAGAAGAGGTGCAGACTCAGTCCTGCCCCAGGAGCCCCTGTCTGATACAGAAGTTTTCCTATCCTGAGGAAAACTCTGGGTCTGGGTCCAAGGCTTCTGGAGCTATTGCTGGCTGGGCTGGGGTGTGTGCCTATGGGGGTTAGTTCTCTCAGAGCCAGCCTGCTCTGACCCTATGCTTCCCCTGGTCCTGGGCAGGCAGAGCGGGGTAAGTGGGTGCCGGAGCGGCGATCCCAGCAGACTCACACAGAGCTCTCCAGCATCCTCACCATCCACAACGTCAGCCAGCACGACTTGGGCCCATATGTGTGTCTGGCCAACAATGGCATCCAGCAATTCCAGGAGAGCACTGAGGTCATTGTGCATGGTACGGCCTGTCAGGTCATTGTGCCCAGCATGGCCTGGGCTAGGTCAGTTGTCAAGCCTGGGGAACAAGGGTTCTTGTGCAGTGTGGGCCCAGGGTCATAGGTCATGGTGCACCTGAGCAGTGTGGCGTCCAGCCAGAGGGAAGGGAGGGCCGTGAGTGGACGGACTGCCCGGTTCCCACACCCCAGAAAGCAGGACATCTGGCCACTGGGGGTGGCTGTGAATCCCTGGGTGGTGGTGGGTCAGCGATGCTGGCCCCAGCTTTACCCTGATGCCTCCCGTCTGGCAGAAAAGCCCTTCATCAGCGTCGAGTGGCTCAAGGGTCCCATCCTGGAGGCCACGGCAGGAGACGAGCTGGTGAAACTGCCCGTGAAGCTGGCAGCATACCCCCCGCCGGAGTTCCAATGGTACCTCCCTCGCTCCTGCCCCTCACTACCCACCAGGTCCAATGCAGAAAAGAACCACAGGGAGGGAAGGGCAGCATTCTCCCCATCACGGCCTACTCCTTGAGACTTGGATGGGGAACTGTCCCCGCTATCAGGGCCTGCACCCTGGGCAGGGAACCCTTATGAAGATTCTAAGGAATATGCACATAATGCGATATTTTGGCTAGAGGAAAGTTTGGCCTGAATTGCCGCTAAACTGTGAAAGAGTGTAAATACCGGTCTCCTGTTATGTGTGGGTGTGTGTGGGCACAGCATAGGGCTTTATCTAACTGTTTCCTGCACCCACTCAGCCTCTCTGAGGGCCCCCGCTGGAGGGTGTCATAGAGGGATGACTTCAGGTTTCCTAGGCCCCTCTCCAAACAGGTTGCCACACCCAGGATCCTTCTAACCAGAATTTTGGAGATGTCACAGGGGTTTCACAAATTATTATGGTGCTGGGCCCTGGGCTGATCTGTGTGGCAGTGAGCTAGAACTTCCGGAAGGCCTTCAGGCTCCAGATCCCCAGTTCTGATGTGTGACCTGAGAGTATGGTCTCCCTTGCAGGGTATGCCAAGTGTCAGTGAGGGGTCCCTCACTGGTGGCTTCACCCTCACCGGGCACTCCCGGAGATCTCCCAGAGAGCTCAGGAAGGCATAGCACCCCACCATGCACCCTTCGGCCATCTGAGCAGTCCACTTGGCCTGACCCTGGGAGGTCACACTCTAGCCTGACCCTTATCGTACACATGAGGAAAACAGGCCAGGAAAGGGGAATGGCATTCCTGCCCAAGCCCTGAGCCTCCTGGGAGGAGTCTGCTCCATTCTTTCACAGTTGGCCAGAGGAGCCTTGCCTTCCCAGCCAGGAGCACCTCCCACCAGGCAGGATGACATTTGCTGAAAGCCTGGAGCTGGGCAAGCAGAAGCCCAGACATTCTCAGCCAGCATCCCACTTCATTGGCCATAGGCTGGAAACAGGCTTCTCCTGGGAGAGCCCCCAGATGCCCTGGGCCTGCGCCTTCTGTGACCCTACCTCTGAGGCCACAGGCTTTGGGGTCCATCAGGGGCATCTGATGCAGGACCGGGACCCTTGAGACAGGGTCCGGAAGGGCGCTGATGCAGTCTGGAGCCTCCCTCACAGGTGCAGTCTCTTGGAGATGCCTAGGGCCCAGTACCCTGCCCTCCAAGGCCAGTAGTACTGACCCTGTCTAGGAGGGTGGCCAGCTCTGTTGCATCAGAGATCTGGCCCAGGCCTGATCCTCTGGCAGCTGACTGCCTCTCACCATTCCCACCACATCTGGCCTTTCTTTTCTCATTTGGCCAATACCTTCCTCCAAGAAGTGCTCAGCTGGGCCCACTGTTCACTGAGACACCTGCCCCAGGGCACTAACGGTGACCATAGCTCCACAGGGGCCAACTCTTCCAGGTAATCGTGTGATGATTATGAGTAAGTGAATGGATGGATATCTAGTGGACAGACAGACAGGCTGGTCCTGGTTCCCAAAGCAGCCTCTGTGTGTCCGGCATTGGGCTGACCCTAAAGGCCATATCTTGGGTAGGCCTGATGACACCTGCAAGAAGGTTCATTTGGTTTCCCTGGTTTTCAGATGAGGACACAGGGGCTTGGGTCAGTGAAGCAGTTCACCTTGGATCACAAATGCGGCAGGTGGCAACCAGGATTCTGCACCAGAGACCAGCAGGCCTCGCAGCCTTGGTCCTGCTCTGCCCTGTTGTGTGACTCCTGGCAAGTCACGTCTCTTCTGACTGGGCTGTGGTGTTGCAGCTGAGGGTCAGACCCCCGCATCCCCCTCACTGTTACTCTCTGCCCCGAGGGCTGTGCTTCTCCTAGTGATCCTCTGGCTTAGTAAACCAGGGTAAGGCACCTGCCTAAGGGAGGGCAGCTTCCAGGCAGAGTCCAGAGCTTGGGTTGCAGGAGCACTGCCTGCAGTACTGGGGAGGAGTCTCCTTTGGGATGTGAGTTTATTTATTCATTCACATGTGCGTCGAGCACCTACTTGTGCTGGGCGCTGCTGTGCGTGTAGGGGATATGGCAGTGAGGTGACAGTCCCGGTGCAGCTCAGTAGGGGAGACGGACAGTTAACAGACATACGTGTGAACACCAGCGTGCAGATGAGCAGGCACAGGCCCGAGGGCCGGCTCCCGGTTCACACAGCTTCTCTGACGAGGGGGTGACATGAATGTAGGAGAGAGGGAGACTTGCAGGTGTCTAGCATCCAAGCAAGGCAGGACAGTGAGTTGCATAGCCCTGGGGAGGGGGCAGGGCAACAAGAAGTCCCCATATCTGGAGAGCTCCTAAAAGGGCAGAGCCAGGGTCAGGGCTCCTGGACCCCCATGTGGTAAGGAGCTGTGCCCCTTGGGGACTGCACCTCCACCCCTTCACAGCACACACCGGTGAAGCCTATGAGAGACAGACAAGGCCCCCTGGGGACTGCAGTCGTCCCTGAGCCTATAGGTGTTGTGAGACCCGGTAGGTTGAGCCCGGAGACCATCCCCATAGCATTTAGGCCATCTGTTCCCCAGTCCAGAGTCAGCTGCCGCAGCCCGCACCCCTACTGCTCTTCCCAGCAGCCTGGTCTGGTACAGGAGGGGCCTCTTGCTCCTGGCCACTCCTGCCTCCTGACAGTATATCTCAGTTGTAGGGGCTGGGGTGCTTCATGGAAGGAGTGCCAGGACAGGGCCAGGGTGGTGTCCGCAAAGCCCCCTGAACTCCCTTCCTGGTCCAGGTACAAGGACAGAAAGGCAGTGTCAGGGCGCCATAGTCCACACGTTCTGGTGCTCAAGGAGGTGACAGAAGCCAGTGCGGGCATCTACACCCTCGCCCTGTGGAACTCCGCGGCCGGCCTGAGGCGCAACATCAGCCTGGAGCTGGTGGTAAATGGTATGTGTGGGCAGGACAGGAGAGGAGATGGTGGATAGGCGGGTGTGGTGGGGGAGGCTGACTGATTGGCTGTCTGCCTGTGTCCCCAGTGCCTCCTCACATCCACGAGAAGGAAGCCTCCTCCCCCAGCATCTACTCCCGCCATAGTCGCCAGGCCCTCACCTGTACTGCCTATGGAGTGCCCCCTCCTCTCAGCATCCAGTGGCACTGGCGGCCGTGGACGCCCTGCAAGACCTTCACCCAGCGCAGCCTGTAAGTGTGGCTCCACCCTGTCTCCCCTTACTTCCCAGCCCAATCTCCAACCTCAGTCATAACCCCCACTTACTGTCCACAGCCCTCCCCAGACCCCTGCTCTAAACCCGAACCCTATCGCGATTCAGGGATTGTAGCCAATCCCTGACCTCACCTCGCCTGAGCAAGGCTCGCTTATATCAGTCAGGCCGGGCTGGACACTGGGGATGGTCCAACCCACCCACCTCCCTTGAAAGCAAAGCCCTCCTGACACACAATTGCATATCTGGAGAGGACCTCTGGGCACCAGGGAGGACACCTCTCACGAAACAGGCAGACCTAGGCTAGTTTTGTGAGACTTGTACCAAGCCCCAAGGCACACTAAGTATGTCCAATGCTCATCAGCTCATCTGTGCAGCGCTCACCATGATCCCTTAGAGAGGAGAAAAGTAAGGTCAGAGAAGGGATGTACCTTTCCTGAAGTCATGGAAAAATAAGCAGCAGATCTTGCCCCACTGCTGGGCCACACTGCCCTACCTGACTGGGCTCCAACAGGACAGTCTGGGAGAACAGAGAAAACTTGGACAAACAAGGACCTGGAATGGAGGGGCCAAGGTGGTCAGTGGTCTGGAAGGCACTAGAGAACCAGTGAATGGTGTTGAGCAGGGGAGTAACTAGTCACATTTGCCTTTTAGCAAGAGATCCTAATGGGCAGGGTGCAGGGTCACAGGCTAGGGAGAGACAGGAGCTGGGAACCCAAGGGAGACAGGGTGGCTTATACCGGCAAAGGGGCTGTGGCCCTGGCATGATCAGTTAGGAAGGTTCAGTCAGGGTGGCCAGTCCACAACATTCAAGGCTCATAAGAGATTCTTCTAGACCACGAGGTTGCAGGTCCCTGGCACCTCCAAATGTGCTTCCCTCTTACGCTCTACCGTTATGCTCTGCATGATTACAGAACCCTGGGGCCAACTCTGCTCCATTAGGGACAGACAAGAGCCTCCCTTGGGCCACCCCTTCCCCCCAGACCCCCATCCCAGCAGGAGACCAAAGGTGCTGGGATGCACAGCCAGCCCAGGGAGGGGCTGCAGCTCTAGAAGGGGTAGGGAGGGAGAGGGCTTCCTGTAACAGGATTGGTGACTTTGCTGCCCTAGGAGATCTGGGTGGACTTTGCAGGAAGGGACACATGCAGGTAGAAGCAGGAGGCACAGCAGACTAGAGGATAACCACAGAGCCACGGGCTTGTGGTGCTCTGCAGGCGCAGGTCCTGGCTTACTGGGGAAGGCTGTCTCTGGCAGCTCATGCAGGATGGGTCGCCAGGCCCTGAACAGTGTCCCAGGAACAAAGCCCCCCCACCTCACTTCAGCCCAAGGGCCAGCCTTACCCACCATGATGTGAGATGAATCTGAGTAGGAGAAAAGCTTGACCCTACCCCCAGTGTGGGCCCTCTCTGCCTGTATCCCTGACCTGCCCTTGCCCCTTCTTGTCTTTGGCAGCCAGCGGCGGCAGCAGCGAGACCAAATGCCACAGTGCCAGGACTGGAGGGAGGTGACCATGCAGGATGCTGTGAACCCCATTGAGAGCCTGGACACCTGGACTGAGTTTGTGGAGGGCAAAAATAAGGTATGGGCCAACCAGGCCACTGAGTGGCTGGGGGAGAAGAAGAAAGGAGGTGGGGTGGGGCCCTCTCCTGGCCTTCTAGGTTTCCACTGGGCTTGCAGAACTCTTGCGATAGTAGCTGAGAGTCAGTAACCTTTCTGCAGTGTCTCTGGGCATCAGTTTCCCTGCCTGCATGTAGACTGTGGGGGCCAAACCTCCAACTGCTTCCTAGACAGGGAAGCTGAGATTCAAGGCCATGGGCCCAAGCCACCCAGGGCTAGGAGGGTTGGGGCTGGGGGCCGGCTCCATCCTTACCAAAGGCTGCTGAGCTGCTGGCTCAGGCTGGGGGCAATGCCTAGAAAAGGCCAGGCAGGGGAAGGACTGAACAAAGGCACCCACTTCCTACAGTCACTTCCTGTTTTCCTACACACCTCCAGAGCCTCTTCCTGTTCCAGGCTGGCCAGGAAGTGCCCGGCTTGGGGTGGGGGGGGTGGGGTCTTTGGATGGTAGGCAGGGCCTATGGCCCTCTCTCCTCCTCTGCTTCCAAGCTTCCTACTCCCCCAGGCCAGAGTCCTTCTGGAGCCCTGGAACCCAGCCCCTCCCCTTGCCACTACCCAGGGCACTTGTGGGCACATCACAAAAGCCCTGGGGCATTCATGGGCACATCACAAGGATCTCACACAGTGACCAGCTTCTCCCCTTGGACCACAGGCTGACCCTTGATGTGACCAGAGCATGAATCCTAACTCTGGCTTGGACCATCCCAGTGCTACCAGGCCCCTGTCCCCTCCTCGATATGGCCACAGCCTGAGCCCATCCACAGCCAGAGGTCTCTCTGGTCCTGCCTAATGCTGCCCTCTGACCTCAGCCACAGTTGAGGCCAACTGTCCATAGTGCTGTTCCTTGGGTTTTCTGGGGAGCCACCTCTTGCTGCTGCCCAAGGGTCTCACCACCTTTTCTCTGCCTCACCATTCCTGGTACTGTCTCTGAGCTTTGGTCATCTCCAGCTCAGAGCCTCAGTTTTCCCCATTACTCTGGTGGGCACAGCAACCTCCATGCAGAAAAGGAGGTTGGGGTAGGGGAACTCATGCAGGAAATGGATCCTTATGCCTGACACATGTCCTGTCCAGACGGTGAGCAAGCTGGTGATCCAGGATGCCAATGTGTCTGCCATGTACAAGTGTGTGGTCTTCAACAAAGTGGGCCAGGATGAGCGGCTCATCTACTTCTACGTGACCAGTGAGTGACTTGGGCAGGCCTGGATGGAGGTCAGGAACCAGGTGGACACAGGAGGAGAACAGGCCTGGGAGAAGATGATATGCCTAGATTGGGGCCCATTGAGTTCTGGTGACCTTGAGGCACCCAGGAGAGATATCCAGGGTCCACTGCGCCCCTGGGTCTGGGCAGGAAGGATAGATTTGGAGGTCATAGGCATATGGACTGGGGTGGTAATCCACTGGGATGGATTGGCACCGTCTGCCCCCAGACCTGGAGTGCCTCCCCTACGGGTGCCCTCTCGTTCCCCACAGCCCTGCCTAACTCCACTTCCCTCCCACCCCCTTCCTAAGCCCTGGATCCTGCACAGCAGCTGGTTCCTATGTGCGTTTTGCCCTGGGGGGAAGGTCCATAGTTTCCTCAGATTTTCAAACTTGTTAGTGACCTCAGAAAAGCTAAAAAGATCATGGAAGGACAGTCACTGGGCCCAGAGGTGTAGACGAGGGCATGTGGAAGAAAGATGGATCCAAAGAGAACACTTTGGAGGGGAGAGGAGCCCGTAGGAGCTTGACAATGAATGGCCAGAGGGACAAAAGGAAATTGGGAGGCATTGCCAAAAGCTAATGAAACCAGATTGTTTCAAGGAGAGGACAGTGGTGGGGAGTGTGGTCAGCAGTGAGGGAGAATGGGGACTTAGGCCCCTGCTGAGCCTGGTAGCAAGGAACTCAATGATGATCTGGGATCCTGGGAGAGGTAGGGGCAGCAGCCAGTTGGGGCTTGTCTAGGAAAAAGCTAGAAGGAGGCAAGGCCGGAGGAGACCCTGGTGGAAATGACTTCAGAGAGCTAGTCTCTTGTAAGTGAGAGGGAGAAGAGGGCTCCAGAGTGGTGTCCCTTGCCCCAGATACATGTGATGTACACCCTTAGTTGAGAGCTGAGTGAGTCCAAAGGCCAATGAAAAAGGGAGAGAGAGCCCCTGGGCAGGGGGTAAGTGAGCCAACACTGTGACACAGCTTCATAGTAGTTCCTCCTCCCTCCCCAGCCATCCCCGATGGCTTCAGCATAGAATCGGAGCCATCAGAAGATCCTCTAGAGGGACAGGCCGTGCGCCTGAGCTGCCGGGCTGACAACTACACTTATCAGCATTTGCGCTGGTACCGCCTCAACCTGTCCACGTTGCATGACGCTCACGGGAACCCACTGCTGCTCGACTGTAAGAACGTGCACCTATTCGCCACGCCGCTGGCCGCCAGTCTGGAGGAGGCGGCGCCCGGGGCGCGCCACGCCACGCTCAGCCTGACCATCCCCAGCGTGGCACCAGAACACGAAGGCGACTACGTGTGCGAGGTGCAGGACCGGCGCAGCCACGACAAGCACTGCCACAAGAAGTACCTGTCAGTGCAGGGTGAGGCAGGCAGGGCCTGAGGGCAGGGCAGGGCGGCGCTTCCCAAGGAGCCTTCACCCCCAGCCCAGCATGCGCCTGGGGGGTCCATTACCGAGCCGGAGCCTGCAAGAGCGTCACCCTCCCCAGCCCTTCTGTGGAGGTGCGCAGCCCGGCCCACCCCCGAACTCAAATCCTGACCCTTCAGCTTCGAGAGTTCCCAGCCCTGGAGGGCCCCTTCCTGGAGGGCCCTCCCGCTTTCTGAAGCTCCAATTAGCTCCGTCTCCACCCCGCCCCCAGCCCTGGAAGTCCCGCGGCTCACGCAGAACTTGACCGACCTCCTGGTGAATGTGAGCGATTCCTTGGAGATGAGGTGCCCGGTGGCCGGGGCGCACATGCCCAGCATCGTGTGGTACAAAGATGAGAGGCCGCTGGAGGAAGAGTCCGGTAGGGGGATGGACGTGGGTAAAGGAGGGAGGGGGTCCGGAAGCTGGTGAAGCCAGGCCCCAGACCTACCTGAACTCGAACCTGCACCCCAACTCGCTGCAGGAATCGACCTGGCGGACTCGAACCAGAGGCTGAGCATCCAGCGCGTACGTGAGGAGGATGCTGGGCGCTATCTGTGCAGTGTGTGCAACGCCAAGGGCTGCGTCAACTCCTCCGCCAGCGTGGCCGTGGAAGGTCCGGCCTCCCCTTCACGCCCCTCCACCCACCCTCTGCCTGCCCTTGGCGCCGTCTTCTCGTGGCCACCTCACTGCTAGTTGTGCCCACCAGAAGGGGCACTTCCCGCAAGGTGCACCCTCTCCCTCCTCACAACACGCACACACTAGCCTCTTTCTGCCCACTCAGGCTCCGAGGATAAAGGCAACATGGAGATCGTGATCCTTATTGGCACCGGGGTCATCGCCGTCTTCTTCTGGGTCCTCCTCCTCCTCATCTTCTGTAACATGAGGAGGGTGAGCACTCCTCCCCCAGCTGAGTGTCTCCCCAGCTCCTCATGGGGTCTCTCTCCACCCTGGCTAGCCCTTAAGTTAAGGAATATTGTTCCACGTGGAAGCCTTGTATCCTGGGAGGCCTCCCTGTCCCCTCCATGCTGGGCTCTTACAGGACCAGAGGTTGTCTGTCCATCTGTCCCCTCCTATACTGAAAGTCCCTAAGGAGCTCCCATCTGTCCCAGGCAAAGTTTTACCCAAGCCAGGGTGGTATGGCCAAGTCAATGAGCTGTCCCCATCCACACCCCCAGCCAACCCATGCAGACATCAAGACCGGCTACTTGTCCATCATCATGGACCCTGGGGAAGTGCCTTTGGAGGAGCAGTGTGAATACCTGTCCTATGATGCCAGTCAGTGGGAGTTCCCCAGGGAACGGCTGCACCTCGGTGAGACCCCGCACCCAGCCTACTTCACCCACCCTGTACTGCTGGGCAGAGACAGCTTCAGCTGCTATGGGGCTGGGCAGGCTAGAGCCTTGAAATCCCTCCATTCTCAGAACTCATGCCAGAAAGTCCCACCTAGCCCCCACCTGGCCCGACCTGTCCATCTAGGCATGCATCCCCAGAACAATGATTGGGGCTCTCAATTCCCAGGCCCCCGAGGTCACTTCCTGCTGCTCTAAGCAGGGTGGGCCCATCACACCTGCTGGGAGAGGATGCAGGCCTTCCTGTCTGCCTCTCCTCTCCCTCTCTTCCCACTCCCACTCCCCATGCACTTCCTGTTTGGCAGAGGGGAGCCGAACTTTCCTCCGCCTCCTGGGCCTTCCTTCCTGGCCCTCCACAGGGGTTGTCCCTTCTGCCCAATCCTCTCCACCCTCACCCCCATACAGCTCACCTGGAACCGGCTCCCTGCCCCCACAGGGAGAGTCCTCGGCCATGGGGCCTTTGGGAAGGTGGTGGAAGCCTCGGCCTTTGGCATCAACAAGGGCAGCAGCTGTGACACTGTGGCCGTGAAAATGCTGAAAGGTGTGGGGTCAGCTGGTAGAAGGGGTGGCTGAGCTGGTGAGGATCAGCAGCTCTGGGTGGGCTGGTGGGTCTGTGGTACAGGAGGGGAAACTGAGGTTCAGAACAGATTCTTACCCTAGGTTCTACAGGGAGTCCATGGGAATTAGAGCTGAGCCTGGGGCTCATCTCTGAGTAATACTTACCAGTTCCACCTAAACCCTTTGCCTCAGAGAGGCAGGTGGGATGCGCTGCGCCCACACCAGCAAGAGCACTGGCCATGCCTCAGCTAAGCTAGTGGTGCAGAAAGAGGGTCGTGCAGGGGCTGGGTGGTGGGCTGGGCACCACGCAAAGCCCCCATGTTCCCTCCAGAGGGCGCCACAGCCAGCGAGCACCGTGCCCTGATGTCAGAGCTCAAAATCCTAATCCACATCGGTAACCACCTCAACGTGGTCAACCTCCTGGGGGCGTGCACCAAGCCCAACGGTAAAGAGCTCGGGTGCCCTGGCGGGAGGGTGAGTCCCCCAGGGTGCTCTGTCTTTGTAGGTGCGAAGGGCCAGCTGCGCTGGGAATGGGCGGGGATGAGGAGGGGCGCAGGAGGGCTTTGGGGCAGGGCCGTGGCTGTGGTGCTTGCCCTCCAGCGTACCCTCAGTCACCAAGCTCCTGGCTCCTGCCCTGCCCCAGGCCCCCTCATGGTGATCGTGGAGTTTTGCAAGTACGGCAACCTCTCCAACTTCTTGCGTGCCAAGCGGGAGGTCTTCAACCCCTACGCGGTAGGTAGGCGCCCCACCAGGGGCCAGAGCTCTGCTGGTGAGCAAGCAAGGCTCTTAGATAGGCTGGGGAGAAGGTGTGGGGAGTGCTTTTGCAGTAGATGGCCAGCCTCCTCCCCCTTGGACCTGCTTTGTGCATCACAGGAGAAGTCCCTTGAGCAGCGAAGGCGCTTCTGCTCCATGGTGGAGGGTGCCAAGGCTGACTGGAGGAGGCCAGGGAGCAGCGACAGGGCCCTCCTCACAAGGCTCCTGATGGGCAAGGGTGGAGCAGGACGAGCCCCTCCGGTCCAAGAAGGTAAGAGTCTGGCTTCCCCTTGCCTGAGTTGGCTGGCACACTCATACCTCATGATCAGGGACCCTGGGATAAGCCAGCCTGGGGCCCTCCTGGAGAGACTTATGTGGGAGAGCATGTAATGCACTCTGCCTTAGGAAGGGAGGACACCTCAGGAACAGTTTTCACAGAGACTTTTGATGTTTGATTTGGACATCTAGACATGAACAGGAGTTTGCCCTGCAAACATGGTGGGGAGCAGTCCAGGCAGAAGTAGCAGGAACAGAGGTCGAGTGTGGCAACAGTATTCATTGCTCTGGAAAGTGGTTAGTGGGTGTCACAGAGAGAATGGAAGCTGAGGGGCAGGAGAGGGGGCCAACATGCTTGTTATGCCTGGCCAGGAGGGATGCAGCCAGGTTCAGTGAACAAATGCTCCCTTTGGGGCTGGGTGGAAGATGGGAGCCATGGATAAGGACCCTCCTGAGCCAGCCTCGCTTCTTTGTGCAGCTGAGGACCTGTGGCTGAGCCCACTGACCATGGAAGACCTTGTCTGCTACAGCTTCCAGGTGGCCCGAGGGATGGAGTTCCTGGCCTCTCGCAAGGTGACTGCCCCGGCAGGCTCTTCAGAGGGGAGAAAGGCCAAAACTCACCAGCATGTCAAGCTTGGTCCCAGCTCACCCCACAGCACAGCTATGATCAAGGCGCATCTCTCCCACTTCGCAGAGTTATAAACTGAGCCCAAAGGGTGGAATTGACTTCCCAAGGTCTCCAGCTAGTCAGAGGCAGAGCTAGATATAGAATCAGTCTGTCCCGCTGCATAGCCTCTTCTGCTGTCCGCACGGTTCCACAAGCTCTCTCCATGGCAAGTCCTGGGGGCACACAGAAATCTGTTCTCAAAGAGCAGGGCTCAGGTGGGGCACCCTGGAGCTCTAGGTGTGCGTGTGGCCCCAGGGGCCTGCACTGATCACTGCATTGCACCTCATTGCACCCCTAGTGCATCCACAGAGACCTGGCTGCTCGGAACATCTTGCTGTCAGAAAGTGATGTGGTGAAGATCTGTGACTTCGGCCTGGCCCGGGACATCTACAAAGACCCTGACTACGTGCGCAAGGGCAGTGTGAGTGCAGACCACAGAGGAAGGATGGGGGTTGGGGGCCGTGGAGCAGTGTGGTGGACTCACTGCCATCCACGTGGAAGGTCTGAGGGCCTGCGCCTACAGGGGTTCTGGTGACCTTGCTGAGGCACCTGGAGCAGGTGAGTGGAGACAGGAGCTGACAAACAGGGACCACAGCGCTCCAACTGGCTTGTGTTTGGCCCCGTACCTTGGTCCATTAGGTGGGCACTGACTCCCCATGCCTGCCTACTAGGGGCTGGACATGCAGAGGTGGACCCTACATGGTGTCTGTCTTGGAGGTGGACAGACCTGGTGTAGCAGGGTCACAGCAAAGTACATGGGTGCTAGGTGCAACTTGTGTCTCATTGGTGGTGCTCAGAGGCAGGCATCTGAGCATCCATAGCTGATTAGGGTTTTGCCCCAGGGGAAGAAGGAAGAGGCTTAGAGGGAGGTCAACAGGCAAAATGGGTCCAGGCTATGAGAGGCCCACCGTGAAGGCTTTTGTCCTTCATTCTAACTGGCAGGGGTGTGGAGGTAAGAGTCAGGTGTGTGGTCCAGAAGCCCCCCCCCCCCGCAGGCTGTGAGGAGAGGGGAGTGGGGGTGCTGGGGTGGAGGCAGAGGCAATTCTGGAAGGGCCATGGCCCTCAGGGCTCCCAGGTAGAAGCCATAGGAGGAAAAGCACATCAGAAGCCACAGGAGGAGGGGTCAGGAATGATGCCATGCTTCCAGCTTGGGGACCAAGTGAGTGGAGAAAGGTGGAGCTGGTGAGGGTGTGCAGGGATACAGGTGTTCCTCAGGATGCTGGGCCGAAGGGTCTAGAGCTGGAGGAGGGCTGCAAGTCTTCCATGGGAGAGCACAGAGGAAGAGAGGGGCCCAGATGGACCCAGGAGAACAGTAGCAGGGCAGAAGCCTTCAAGGGAGGAATGAAGGCCTCTGCATCCTACCTGCAACATGGGGGAGGGGGAACAGGGCAAATTGCAAGAGCCATCTGAATACACACAAGGTGGATGTAACCAAAAAGACTTTCTTGGGATGTGACTCCACAGAGTCCTGGGGAGACTGGGGGCAGGAGGAGGGCTGCCCAAGGGTTTGGCCTCTTCCCTCTCTTCCCTCTCTTCCCTCCCCCACTGGGGACACATGTTCCTCCCCCAGGCCCGACTGCCCCTGAAGTGGATGGCCCCCGAGAGCATCTTCGACAAGGTGTACACCACACAGAGCGATGTGTGGTCCTTTGGGGTGCTGCTCTGGGAGATCTTCTCCCTGGGTGAGTGCAGGGCAGGGTGCAGGGGAGGGGGGAGGCAGGATCACAGGTTCCAGGTCACTCCACCAGCCCCTCTGCACAGGGGGCTGCGCAGCCCAGAGGTGCACACCTGGAGCGAGCAGCCCAGGTCATTCTGAGGCAGGTGGTTGGAGAGCCCCCTGCCTCTCCCCTTCACCTCCAGCCTATGCCAGGGCAGAACCCTGTGTTCACTCAGCAGCCCCTGGGGTCAACACAGGTCACAGACGGTAACACCATACGAGTTCCCCCAGATCTCTCCCTCCCTGGCTGAGCCCCTTCCTCACCTGCCATTAGGGATGCTGCTCCTGCTTTGGCAGGGCTGGGAGCAGCTGGGAGGAGACAGGTGCTCACTCAATGACCACACCTGCAAGAACCTCACATGGGAACCTGGGCCCTGCTGGGACCAAGGTGAAGCCCCCCCGCACCAGGGTAGGGGTGAGGCAGTAAACAAGTGGGAAAGTGAAAACACTGAATGGCAGCCGTGACTGATGCTGTTACTAAAAATAAAAGAGCATGGAAGAGCGCAGGAAGGACAGCACTGTGTGTGAGCCAGAGGGGCCAGGAGGGCCCAGGCTGATGAAGGTGGGTGGAGTAGAGGCAGGTGGGCCTGGGAGGATAGCAGTCCAGGGTGAGGGGTTAGCCATGGCCATGGTCCCCGCGTGTTGGAGGTGGACATGGTGTAAGCAGGTGGCATCGGGAGATGCAGTGAGAGCTAGGAGAGGTGGCTCATGCAGCCTCTGCAGACCCGCTGGGATGAGGACCTGAAATTTAAGTCTACTGGGAGCCATGCAGGGTTTTGAAGGAGGGATAGAGCAGTCTGACTCTTGTCTTAAAAGGGTTGTTCCACTGCTGTATGGCTTGCAGGAGCTGTTTTTCCCGTGGTCAGTAGAGGCAAGGAGGGAGCTAGGCAGGGTTAGGTCCTGTTTGCTGGTACAGCCACAGGACTTAAGGAAGAATTAGAGAAAGCTTCTCCTAAGAGGGGTCATCGTGACAGGGCAGCTCAACTGGCTCGTCAAAGCTCTACTGACCCTGATGATCCCAGGATGGGACATGTTTTCGCTAATGTGCCTGTGATAAGCAGTGATGCTCATGGCAGCTCTAGCAAGCGGGTGCCACCGTCCTCTTAACCAGGTGAAGAACTAGCAGTGGGGGAGGGGAGCAGCAGGCCTCTGCCATGGAGGACCAGGACAGAGGCGATTTGGGGTCTGGGCTGAACAGTAGTAGCCTGCTCCCCACACACCCACCCATCCTGTTCCTGCCCTCAGGGGCCTCCCCATACCCTGGGGTGCAGATCAATGAGGAGTTCTGCCAACGGCTGAAAGAAGGCACCCGGATGAGGGCCCCAGAGCTGGCCACTCCTGCCATGTGAGTCTCTTGGGAAGCCGTGAGGCACTGGGGGGCCAGAGGGGTGGGCGGGCATTAGGAAAGGGGAAGAGGGGTTGTGTACGGGCACGGGAAGGGCGGTATGCAGGCAAGGGTGGGAGGTGGGAGGTTGTTCAGTCACAGGGGTGGGGGTGGAGGCCTGCAGACACAGTCTCTCACTCCACCACTGGTCCATTGACAACTCTCCTCCCTGCAGGCAGGAGGGACAGCCCTACCTAGGCCCTGGGGAGGGAGGGAGGCAGAGCAGGTGTGAGGGATCGTTCGGCAGGGGGCTTGGGGTTTGCTGGGGTAGGGTGAGGGGTGCGCTCAGAACACAATCCAGCATCCGGCTGTACCTGCAGACGCCGCATCATGCTGAGCTGCTGGGCCGGAGACCCCAAAGAGAGGCCTGCATTCTCAGATCTGGTGGAGATCCTGGGGGACCTGCTTCAGGGCAGGGGTCATCAGGTGAGCCCCCACTCTCCCTGTCCTGCTACAGCAACCTCTGGCTCCAACCCAGGGACCATCACATGGATGGTCAGAGCCCAACTTTGCCCATGAAGAGCCCCAGGCTGGTCCTCAGGGAGCCTACAAGGAGCCCTGTCTGCCAGCAGAATAGTGATGTGTTCCTCTACCTCCCTCTCTGTCCCTCTGCCCCCTTCACCTGCCTTTGACTTGTATCTCCCCCACAGGGGTGGGGAACAAAGGCAGCTCAAGGCTGGCTCAGGGCAGCTCAGGGCCTCAGCAAGTGCCCTGGGACCTGGAGGAGGGAGCAGGGAGCTGCCTGCTGCCCCAGCCTCAGGGGCTGGAGACCAGCACTTGGGTCCACTTCTGCCCAGGAAGAGGGTGGGAAGCACTAGTGCTGGTTCTTGAGGCTGTGGAGCAGCCGGGGCTCTGGAGTGAGGATGCTCTTGTTGTGCCTACCTCCTCCTTAGATGGGGCACCTGGGAGGGCTGTGGAGAGAATTTGCCTGCTCCTTTAGTCCTTGGTGCCCTTGAGCACAGCACTTGAAGGGTGAGGAACTCCAGCAGTCCTGAGTGCAGGCGTGGGGCTAAGGGGGCACAGGGGCCTCTGACCCTGGCCATTTGTGCCATTCCTGCCAGGAAGAGGAGGACTGCGTGGTTTCCTGTGGCTCTCAGAGCTCAGAGGAGGGCAGCTTCTTGCAGGCGTCCACCACGGCCCTGCATGTCATGGAGACTGATGCTGACATGGAGGACAGCCCACCAAGCCTGTACCGGCACAGCCTGGCTGCCAGGTTAGCCACCCTCTCCAGGTCCAGGGGTCCCCCAGGCAAGGGGGACATAGTATGTTTTATCCTCATCAGTCATCAGGAAAAGTGAACTACAAGGACTTGAGAGGCCATTGTATACCAGCTCAACAAAGTGACATTAAATGACAGTGCCAGTGTCGGTGATGCCCTGGTGGACCTGGTCAGTCTCGGGGCCCCTCCAAGGCCATGCAGCCTTGCGACTTTGCTTTTCTCCACACCTCCTCAGTTCTCCCCTCTGCCATCCTCTGCTTGCCCGCACTCTTAGCCCCTGAGAGGCCCTGCCAATTTCAAGGAAGTGCCCATCTCAGGCACAATGCCCTGGCCAGCTCCACACTGCAGGGAAAGAAAGTGGAGCTGGTGGGGAGAGGGGCGAGTCTCAAGGGCCACTGGTAGGGACCCTGGGAACAGGGCAGGTCACTCGTTAACCTGTATTTAGGATTTAGAATGCAGCCTAAGTTCCCAGAGTTTGGGGTCGGAAGTCTCTTGCCAGTGTATGTCTATAGTCCAAGAAAGTCGTGTATCCACATTCCCATTGACGTTGCTGGGAGAAGGGCTCTGAGACTCCCCACCCCATCTTCCCCAGCATAGAGCAAAGCCAGGCCTGGAGGACAGGAACACCCAGCTGGTTCTTGCCAGGCTCCTTCCACCAGCCGCCGAACAGGCACTCGAATGTTCACACACATACACGCACGTGCAGGTCAGGCAGTAGCTTGCAGCACCGGGACTGCCTGCCTTGTACAGGGTAGCCCATCCTGGGGTGAAGTCCTCCTCCAGTCTCTCTCAAGTTCCATGTCACACATAAGCTGGGTGCCCTCCACTCACCTTCCACACCCTCCCCACTGGAGAGAGGTGCAGAATGAGAGGTGGAAAGAGCTTTCAGGAAGGGTGCTGGAGTGCGTTTCTCAGCACTTAACGTTTTCTCCCCACAGATATTATAATTGTGTGTCCTTTCCGGGATGCCTTGCCAGGGGGACTCAGACCCAGGGTCCCTTCAGGATGAAAACGTTCGAAGAATTTCCCATGACCCTGACAACCTACAAGGCCTCAGTGGTAAGTGGGGTGGGTGCACCTGTGCACCCCAGGTCAGGCCCACTGGGTTCTTTCCACAGGGAGTCAGATGTCAGGAAGTCCTGAGGCCAGCAGCAGAAACCAGCTTGAAAATGTCAAGTCCAGGTTGTGCCTCAGGCATGGTGGGGTCTGGGCACCCATGCAGTGCCACCATGTCTCTGCTGCTTTCACCTGTGCTTTCACCTCCCTCACAGAGGGGCTCACCTCCCTAGCACCCCCTTTCTCTCCCAGCAAGGTAGAAACCCCAGTAGGAACCCAGTGGAAAGATGACTCCTTCTAGATGGTTCTCCTGGGATCGGCCTGAGTCAGGACTCCCCTTTGGTGGTCATCAAGCCGCATGGCCAGAGAGGAGGAGATTGTGTCACTAGAGGAGGAGGCTGGGGTAAGGGGCATGGAAAACCACCTGTGTTCTCAGATGCGGTCAAGCAGAGTAGACCTCTTACAGCTCCGTGAGGCTGAAGGCACAGACAGCCTCCCAGCCTCCCTCCAGATGGGGTTGGTGAGTGAGCGCAGGCCCAGGGGAGGCTGAGTGCAGAGGCGGCAGTGGGTGCCCTGGACCAGAGCCAAGCAGACCCGGGCTCCCATTCCCAGGGCCAGATGAAAATGCTGGGGGACCTCCATCTTTGACAAGAGTGCAGTTCCCCTCCATGGAAATCAAAATGAAAACCACGCCAAGTCAGGCTAAAGGTGACCTAGGCCCCCTAAACCTGGAATGTGTCTAAGGATCATTTTTCTATACTATGAGCTGCCAGATCCTTTCGATACTTCCTTGTTTCTCCCTGTGCTCCTGCTCTGCCTGTGCCTTGAGCGTGTGTATAGCCACCTTTTATGTCTCCCAGTGGGGTGTTCCAGTTTTGCCACCCTCCTGAGTAGTGAGGCATGGCCCCACCAGGCCTCAGTTTCTCCCTCTGTGGTGGGGGCATGTGACCCTAACCTACAGGCCCTGGTGATGGAACGGATGCCTGTTTCCCGCACACGTGGCGCAGGATGAGTGTCAGGTTGGCAGCGGGGCAGGTCCTTGGGGCCCACAGCCTTAGCTTGTTTTCTCTGCACAGGATAGCCAGACGGACAGTGGGATGGTGCTGGCCTCCGAGGAATTTGAGCGGCTGGAGAGCAGGCACAGACAAGAAAGTGGGCTCAGGTAGGGCTTCTGGAGCCTCCTCTACTGGAAGGGGCCAGGGAAGGGAGGCCAGGCCGGCATGTGCCTGTCACTCTCTTACCTGAATCCTTTCATGGCTCTATAGTGCTTTTCTGTGTGTTCAAGGCAGGCCACTCTGGGACTTGAGGCCTTTGTCCACCAGCCTTACCAAAGGCCCCCTCTCCCCGATCACTGTCCTGACCCAGTATGCCTGGTGCTGGTCCCCAAACCTCCCTGCCATTCGAAAGATGCTCAGACAATATCTCTTTGTGAAACCAGGAAAGATCCACCATGCCCAATGCGTGTAACACCCTTCCCCCAGCCAGGGGAGGCCACAGATCATGTGACCTAGAGCTGGCTGGTGTCCTACTTTGATAAGAATATGGTTACAGAGAAATCCTCCTGTGTGCTTGCATAGGGGGGGTGACCTGCATAAACAGTGACCTCCATTTGCCCAAGAAAATAGCCCCTGTCTCTAAAAAAACAAACAAAAAAACTGAATATTTAAACTTTTAAGGGTATATATAAAGTAGTTAAACGTCTACTTATCTACTTTACTAGTTGACTTGCTCATAGCTGTTTAAATGACAGGACCTACAATATTATATAAAACAGTGCTCTTTTCTGCTTTCTTCAGATCCTTGTGTTCAGACCGTTCACTTCCACCTTTGACACCTGTGTCTGTCAGGGTCCCCTTTTTGGGTCATCTGACACAGTTTTTCAGAGCAAATCTTGGCTTCTGCCTAGGCTGTTTTTGAATCAATAGATGTTGTCTCTGAATATTTTACCCTAGACCACAGGTGTTAATTTGTATCACATTAGGATAGTTGATGCCATTTTTTGCCTTTCTGATAGGTATAGTTAAGACCTCTACAACTTAGCCAAATATCTGTTATTTTCCCAGAAGCTTACAAAGGGCATGTTTGCAGCACTGTGGACACTGGTGGTTGTGGGGTCGTATGCCTAAGGATAATTACTGCATCTGTATTATGCATCTTGGCATTTTTTGTTTTTGTTGATTCTATCAGGTGATCTCTATTAGTAACCTATGTTTGGAAAATTAATGCTAATTTCTTTACGGAAAGAGTTTCTGGCTGTTTCTTTACAGAACAGTTTTTTTATCTCCCCAAAAAGTAATTCAGTAAGAGAGTGAGCCAGAGGATGGTAGCTACTTAAATTCAAATCTCCACAGATCTTCCTAAAAACAACACATGGAACAAGGCCTCTCAGAGCCCATGCCTATGATATAACCAGGGGAGAGACTCCAGCTATGTGTGGGTATAGAACTCAGCAGCAGAACCAGCAGAGCCATGCCCAAGCCCTGGCAGAAGGAGGGCAGGATGGGGACTGCCCCGTGAGAAGGGAATGTAAAGGTCCTTGGGACGGTGGCCATGCAGACTGGGGAGATAACGGAGTATGAGCACTAGAACAACTGTCTTGGGAAGGCACTGCTTCTGAAAGGGCAGTGAGCAGGAAGTGAGTGTACATCTCAGGTGCCTGGTGGTGAAGGAAAAAGAAAGTTGCAGAAGATTCTTATGGAAGCAAGATTGTATTAAGAGTCAAGAAGACAGATACCCAAGGATCTGTTCATTACAGAAACTGCACCTCATGATAGAGGCAACAAAGTGCATTATTCTCTTCCCAGGTCCCCTTAGAAACACATTGTGATGAGCCACAAAGAGGTGTAGCAGGTGACTTCGCAGGTGCATTCACTTGACATATGGAACATTCTCCAAACAGGTGCAAGGATGGAATGTGCCTTGGAGGCATCTGTCAGGGAGAAGGAGGGAGTTTATCTTCCCAGTTCTTTCCTATCTCCTCTTAACCACTGGTTAGTACTCACCCTATGGGAAGTTAACTCACCCTCACTTCCAGGTGGTTCACCCAGCCCTTTCAATGGCCACTCAGGATGCCAGATCTCATTCCCTGTGGTGTGGCATTTCATCCAAGTCTGTAGGTGAAAGGAAGATCTGGAAACCCTGGGCTTGTGGTTGGTCAGTATGGATGAATGGCAGCAGCCAAGAGGGGGTCCAGCACTCCCTGCTAAGTGACTGGCTGGTCCCCAGTGGTGATACAGCATGGGACACAAACGGAGCCTTTGGAAAGAGGGATGCAGTTGAAGGAATTCAAGGTGATGTGGATCTGATACAGCACTCCTGAATGAGGAAACCTAGGGAGACACCCACATCCCTGACCCCTCTTCCATAGGGTAATCTCAGTGTGAATAATCATGAACAGAAAAAATAAGCACTATCCATATAAGAATAAAAAAGAAAATTAGAATTAAAAGTTTTCAGTAGCTGTAAACACTCCAAAAAAAAAAGCATGGAAAAACTGTGATACAACACATCAACATGAATTAATTTATAATTAAATAAGCAGCTGCACAATGAATCATAAATTCAAAAATTCAGAATAGAAATGGATGAACAGTGTGAAGATATCAAATGGGAGCTGACTAAATTCATGGAAGAAATTGAAATAAAACAAAAATCCTCTCAAAAATGAAGAGCAGAGTGCCCAAGGGACAATTAGATATGATCAGACTTACAGTGGAGGGCACATTTGATAGACATGAAAAGAAGTCAAGAAATTAAAACTGAAATAAGTAAAGAGGTAAAAAAGTGTCAGAAGGAACGTGAAAAATTTAGAAGTTGAATAGAAAAGATCCAACATATGTACAATTGGTGTCTCTGAGGAAGAAGAATGCCAACAGTGAAATAGAACTAATATTTTAAATATGTAATTCAAGATAACTCTTAAATAAAAGGAGACCTGAATCTACATATTGGAAGGGTACCTGGGAAAACTGGCCCAAGAAGAGTAAACTCTGAGGCATATCCTAGTTGAACTATTAGACTTTAGAGATAAACATTCTGGGAATTCAGGCAAAAAGGCCAAGTCACTTAAAAAAAAAGAGAGAGAGAGAGAGATTGGCATCAGGTTTTTCAATAGCACCATGCAAAGCAAAAACAGAAGCAAAAGCAAAGAAACAAATTTTCAAAAATCTCAAAGAAAATGAGTGCTAAGGAGGGAGAATCATAGGGCCATCAGTGAGGCAGGTGGGGACTGGAAGCAGCAAGGCCTCCTGGGCCAGGGGGAGAAGCTTGGATTTTATTCTGAGGGTGATGGGAAGCCACTGAAGGGTGTATCAAGAGGAGAAGGACACCATCTAACTTGAAGGATCTCTGAAGACTGGCCTATAGGGTGGCATGAGTGGGAGAAGAGAGATGTGCTAGGGCAGCCCAGAGCATGCAGTGATGGCAGCTCACTCTAAAGTAGGGGAAGAGCATGGATTGAGGGGCATGGATGCATTTTGGAATAGACAGGACAGGACTTCTGGGTGGGCTGGATATAAGGGATGAGGGAAAGGGAGGAAGAAAGGATGACACCCAGGTGCTTGAGTCATTGAATCAGCGTTGGTGTCATTTACAGAGATGGGCAAGACTGAGAGAGAAGCAGGTTTGGGGGGATGAAGTTGGGCTTTCTCCATTGTCCCACACCCAGGCTTGGGACAAAGAAAGCTCTGGTGTTTGCCAACAGTCACATCGGTTTGTTTTTGTATTTAAGTCAAGTCTGTGTGTGCTTCCATTGGCTTTTCTTATTGCTCCGGTTGTGTCTGGTGATTCCTATAAGACCCAACATGGTTTCAATCACTCTTCTCTTCTTTTCTTACTGACATCACCTTCCCTGTCTCAGCAGCTGTAAAGGACCAGGCAGGAATATGGATGTGACCATGGCACACCCTGACCCCCCAGGGAGGCGGCAGAGGCCAGACCCAGGGACCCAGGGCCAGATGTTCTACAACAGCGAGTACGGGGAGCTGGCAGGGCCACCAGAGGAGAGCGACGGCATCCCATCTGCCCAAGTGCCCTTCTTCACAGACAGCAGCTACTAAAGCAGCTTCGGGCAAGGTCCACTGGACCCTGGGCTCCAACAGTTGATGGGGACCATGCCTGGCCAGCGAGCAGAAGGCTGGAGGCCCAGGCCAGGAACTCATCTCATTCAGTCTGGGGAAGAGCAAAACCCAGGCCTCAGGGCTCTCTTGAACTCCATCACCATGCCTGCCCAGGACCACCCTGCTGATCCCTGGGGCCCTTCTCCCCTTCAGATTCAGATTCCACTTAGCTCAACATCCACAGGGGCCAGCCCTGGGTCAGGCACTCTCATGGGAAATATCTCTTTGGGTGCTTCCTCTCAGCATGGTGGGTGGTGTGATCCCTGATTTCTGATGAGGAATATGAGGTTCTAAGAATCACATAGTAATCAAGGTTCAGCTGTGGTCTCCCAGCACCCACCCAAAATGCTGCCCCCTCCATGCAGCCTCTCTTCCCTTGGGAATGGCTTTCTTCACTTGCCACTCCAAGGCTCAGGAGAAGATGCATATGGCTCAAAGATGCATTCCACCTCAAAGCAACAAATGAGAAATTTGTGGGGGGAATGGGGGTGTCCTCTCCTGAGCCTGACCAAACAGCTCAGAGTAGCCATCTCTGCAGTGCCGAGCCAGTTACAGCAAGCCTTCTTCTCCTGCGTGTTGAGAAGTACTATTCAACATTGTTTTTTTCCTTAGAACTTCAGAGACTATTTGAGCTGCTGTGAAGAATTTACTTTTTAAAACTTCAGTCTGAAGGGAGCCCAGGGAAGGTTTTTCTGAATCTGGATGATCCTTGCCTCTGACACCCAGTCAAGTGCTGTCATAACAGACCCCACTGTGGCCACCTCTTTCTGGAGAAAGTCCCCAGCCTCACCTGCCTACCCCAGAACTGGAAGAATCACCCGATGGTCTAGAGATGCCCCATTTGAGAATCACCTGGTTCTTCCCACTGGGACCTAGATCTGCCACCCAAGGCACCATCCAAGCTGTGAACATCCTTATGAGAGGCAAACACTGTGGGTTCCACCAAAGAAGGCTTTGGGGCTGGCCCAGAGGACCCACCAGCATAGCTCTGTACCAGGAGGCAATCAGTGGATGTCCCTGTGGCCCCAGGAAGGCCCTGTCTTCTGCCCCCTGATCTGTACCTGACATCAGTGCCCTGGGGAGTGAGTCAGGCAGGTCGAGCCTCTACTCTCACAGAACAGCAGAGGACCATCTGGAGGCTGGAGCCATTCTGCCCAGGGCCCACCCCCCCAGCCCAGTTCACACTCCCTAGCTACCCACACCCCTAGCAGGAGAAAGACCCTCATCCCAGTTAGCACCACAATGTTTGACACCCCCCCCCCACCCCATGAGACGCTTGCAGGACAGGCGGCCGTGCAGCGAGCAGGGGCTTGCCCGGCAGGAACCCCCCCACATTGTGTATTGTTCCTTTAAGATATGGTGAATGCAGGTATGACTGTCCCCAGTGGACCTCCTCTGATGTCACCTGCCTGTGAGATTTGGGTCTCAGGTTTACCTGGTGGAAGTCCAGAGGCTGTTTTCAATCAGAGGAGCAACTCATGATTTGCGTTCAGGGGCCCAGGCCTGAGACCCCTCTCACATGTGTACCACCTGTTTGTGTCACTTATTCTCCTATCACATAACTGCACACACAAAAATGTACTGGGAAGAAAATCTAGCCCCACCCCCCTTGTAGAACATATGCTCTGAAAATATAAAATATTTAACAAAAGATAATAATAAATTTGATGCCAGTCCTGAGCTACAGTGAATGGGTTCGCAGCTAAATCCCAGGTCTCTGTGATCAGCCTTCCTCCTGCTGATCATCAGCCCTACAAGGTCACAGGACTGGCCACGCAAAGGAAAGGGCAGCAGAGGCAGCTCAGCCCCTCTTCTCTGCCCAGTAGGCTGTGGAGTCTCCCAAAGCCACCAGCAGAGGGTGCTGGAGGCACCAGGACGCGGGGTTCCGCTCTGAGCTGGGAAGCGCCCAGCTTGGCTCCCGAGAGAGCTAGGAACGCGTTCCCCTAATGTTTACTTTGTGAATAAAGTGACAGTGCTTTGTCCCCACCTACTAGAACCAAATGCTGCCTCAGGCCCTAAGCACCGGTGGCCTATGGGCCTAAGAGCACAGCCCAGGCTGGGTGCCTGCCATCAGCTCCCCAAGTCTCACCCTCCACCCCAGAAAGAGCCTATGACCACCTCCATCACAGACCACAGACGGGGACAGGACAAGAGGGGTTCAGCGTGCACCCAGGGTCACCTCCATGACTGAGTGCACTCCTGGACTCCAATATCAGGGGGTTCTGAGCTAGGACCCTTACTTCAATCCCCACCCAGAGAGATGAGCTCCAGCCAGGAGAGTGTGGCAGGGCTCTGCCCTGGGATGTTTGTATGCCTTCCCTTCACAAGTGAGTGCCTGGCATAGAGGTGGCTTTAGATTGGGGTGTGACACTGGCCCTCTGGACACGGCCTCAGCAGGCTTCCCAAAGGAGCTAGCCCAGGAGTAGTCCCAGGGACTCAGGAAGGAAAACGGGCCATGTCACATGGACCCAGCTGTCAGCACAGCACAACGGGCACCTCACCCAAGTGAGCAGACAGAAGCCCAGCAAAGGTCAGGAGCCAGAGGCCACTTTGTGGCCAGGCCCTGTGCCTACCCTGTTCAGGCCTCTCTCACTCCTCGGGCACCTGCTGTGTTGCCTATACCCCGTGGCTGCAATGCCCACTGTCCCGGCCTCGTTTTCAACTTTCATGGGCAAAGTCCCTCCCGACAAAGGCAGCTTTTGGCAGTAGTGGGTTTGCTGTTATTTTTACCTCTATAATAATTCTAAATGTGAATACGGAAAAGACCCCCACTGAGTTTGGACATTTTAACTTTACAATATCATTGGTTGAATTTAACCACTTTCCCTTGGCGAATGTCTCAACCCAGGTGTCAGCCATCTGGATGCCTGCCTGTTCACCCAGCCCAAAGTGCACCCACATGTTGTGGGAACCAGTGCCCTCAGTTCCAGTTCTGCCCTTCTGGGCTACTCTGGTCCTGCCTGGGCTGGATACTCAGGGCTGCACTGAATGTCCCCACCTGCCCTCACTCCCCAGAGCACCAGAGACTCCAGGTGTGAATAGGAACTCGGCCAGCGAGGGCACCATCCAGGAGCATCTTACCAGGCAACAGTGTATTCCCACCTCAGGGTCCCTCAGCCCTTCCCACATCCCAGGAAGCTTCTCTTCTCTCCTCCTCTCAGGCCCCAGCCCTTCACAGGGTGCCCACCCACCCCCTTGTCCCACCTCCCCTCCTCCCCAGTCTCACACTCCTATTCATTTCTACCAGAGAGCCATGAGTTACCTCCTTTAGAAGGAATCAGGCCAAGGGAACACTTGAGTGTCCCTTGATTCTGTCCTAATGTCACCCCTGCTCCTTGGCATCGGGCCCTGCTCTGAGCCACGCATTGTCCTAGGCCCTGGGACATGGCAGAGTCCCTGTCCACAGTTCCCATTGTAAGTAGTGACATGTGGGTGGAGCTCTGCACAGGAGGAAGATTGGTGTGGAAGGCCTTGGGTCAGAAGGAAGGAGGGACCTGGGGGGATGGGTGGAGGTAAAGAGGAGAGGCTGGCAAGACCCCATCCTATGGGTCCTGGGACCCCAAAATTAGGAGTTGGTTTCTTGTTTTAAGGTGAAGTTTAGAGAAAGTGGTGATGAGCTCTGACTTACATTTATGCTCTGAGAAACACACCTCCTGAAGGAGCAGAACAGGACCTCCTGGGAGCTGGGTGAGGCCTGGGTGGGGAGAGTCTGGGCTGTGAGGGGCAGAAGAGGACAGCTTTGGAAGACGCCAGAAGGGCAGAGGAATTCTGTTCTTAGTTGGGTCCTTATCCAGGTTAGATATGTGGAAAAATCCCTTTTCCTAAATGGTCTTCTACAAGAGCCAGTCCTAAGACCAGCTCCACCCACATTGCCTGAGGCCCAGGGTGTTCTCAGTCCAGGAGGAGGGTCTAGGCGCCTAAGTACCAAGGGAAGAGCCTAGAGGATGAGCAGAGGATGGGGACACAGAGCCTGACCCACACCCAAGGAAGGATCTTCCTGGCTTCCTCAGGACTGGGAAGTCCAAATGGAAGAAGAAATAGTTCAAAAGAGAGGAGAGAGCCAGCACTGGAAGCACCCAGGATCTTCTGGTTGAGGTGGTAGTGCTGATGTCCTGGGGGAAGACAGAGGGACACCCAGAGTGGGTAGGTCAG
The DNA here is from genome assembly GCF_005190385.1 of Monodon monoceros. Lineage (NCBI taxonomy): Eukaryota > Metazoa > Chordata > Mammalia > Artiodactyla > Monodontidae > Monodon > Monodon monoceros. The sequence goes on from NW_021703768.1 coordinate 152,419,875, forward strand.
GACTCCAGCCCTGTCAAGCTGGGCTACAGAGTCCCTGACCTTGATGTTCACTATCAGTAGGGGGAACCCAGGAAACAGCTTCCAGCACGGACACTGGCCTCCCCCACCCCCATGGTGGATCCTCCAGGCCACTTGTCCCTAGGAGGGCTGAGTCAACTCTTGAGGCTGGGCACCTCAGCCCAGATAATCAGCTACAGAGAGTGTCCAAGGTGCTGGCCAGTGCCCATGTCATGGGGTCCACCCCACCAGATGTCCACATGCAAGTTCAGAGAGGGAACTTCAGTATCACCAAGAAGGAGGCCTGCCCTGTGGACCCCTGAGCGAGACCTGGGTGCCATGAGACGCCAGGCAGAGAGCCTGGGCCAGGCTGTGCTCTGAAGGCTGTTCACAGCTGAGAGTGGAGAATGTGGCACACTGAGGCTGGGTGGCCCTGGGCCAGCCACTGCCCCTTAGGGCCTTAGTTTCTCATTTGTGACTTGCCACCTGATGATGAGATAACAATTGAAATGCCCCTAGGAGTGACCACACTAAGGAGGAAGCCCTGCCCTCACCAAGTCATGTCCTTCAAAACCAACATTAAAAGTCAACTGGGAAAGACACTGTCTGCAGTGGTATCCAACCCCAACACCTCCTCTCCATGGACTCACCCACCTACCCATCCCCCAGATACCCACTGCTCAATCCACCCACCCATCCATCCACCGACCTGTCCATCCATCCACCCACCCATGCATCCATCCATCTATCCATCCATACATCCATACATCCATCCATTTCCCCACCCATCCATTCATCTGTGGCTGCATAAACGGGAACTCAACCCACCCACAAATGCCCCTTTCAGGAATCCCAGAGACCTTTTGGGGCTTCAGCCAGGGAGGATGGGGACAGAGTTATTCTCAGCTAATCAGTGAGGGCTTCAGTGAGGAGAACAGACAGGGGAGGTGGGAAGCCTGTTTTTAGAAGGATTAGGGTCAACCTGATGTTAAAAGAAGAAAATGTATCCCTTGTATGAGACCAAACTGGGGAGTTCAAGAAGTCAGTGAGCAGCCTCTGAGGATCTGCTGGAGCAACTGGCTGTAGGTACAACTGCAGGGCAAGTGAGTCGTTCCTGTCCTGGACCGCAGTGGAGTGGGTGCACCTCTGTCTCTTCAGAGCCAGATAGAAACCTCTTTACTTCCCAGCTGGAGCCATAGGTGGCAAAGTTTGTCATAAGCCAAATGTGGGAGGCAGGAGGGATAATGGAGGGGCTGAGGGAGAAGCCCAGCAAAGGGAGGGAAGCCCAGAGAGGTTGGGGAGAGAGAATTGAGGGCTTTGGAAGGTGGTGGGGCAGCATCTTTGAAGGCCTCGGTCACCCTCCATGGGACACGGGGTCCAGTTAGGCAGGTCAGAATGGCTCCCAGGGTGATATCTCTGGGCTGCTCTGGGCTACTGCCAGAAGTCCATCAGAGCTGGTTTGCATGCAGCAAGACAGCCAGGTGTGGACCACCTGGAAGGAGGCTGCTCCCTCTCCCCAGAATGGAAGGCCTGGTCCCCTTGGGCACAGATAGGTATCATGGTTTCCTCCATGGCCTGGAGAGATGGGAGTAACAGAAAGGATTGCTATTAAACCCTTGGGTTTTAACCTGTTGAATCAGCTTCAAAGAGTCCTCACTTCGGGATGGCAGGGAACATTTCTGTCTGTGGGTTGGGCCTTGATCTGGAGTCTGGGCTGGGACATCCCCTGGGGTTTGATCCACAAGCTCCCATTCCTCACCTGGCAGGCAGCTGCTCCCAGTCCCAGTGTGTGGAGGCAGCACAAGGTGCTGGTCAGTGGGGGACCTTCCAGTCCTGAGGGGCAGTAGAAGGCATGGGAAGAGAGCCAGGTGTGCAGACACACCTGGAACTGGCCTGGGGACCCCTGGCAGGTCACTGACTTTCTCTGAGCTGCTTTTCTTCTGACTCGTAAGGGTGATACCATTCCATTTAAGGAATGACTGCTGGCTACACCTTCAGTCCATGGATTGTAGGGCTCCACTCTAGCCCAGGCTGAAACAGGTGGACTGGACTTAATTATACAGGACACAACTTGGCCATAGCCACTCCAGTCAGCACAGCCACTTAGAGCAGTGCAACCTGGAGGAACCTCATGGGAGATTCCTGGGGATAGTGGCTTGTCCCCCAAGCCTGAAACAGTGTCTGAGGTTTGGTACTGCTGGCTGCCAGCTTGTCACCCCAGGGGAGACACCTATCTGAAAAACCAGAATTTCAGTCTTTGCTTAAGCTATCACTTTCACCAATGCCGGGAACCCACACAGCAAAACCATGTGGATGGCAGCTGACCCTGTCCACCCTACCCACAGCAGGGTTTTGCGGGGAGGAGTGCCGTGGACAGGAAAGAGGAAGAAGGAAGTAGTTGAGGGAGCCCGATCAGTATTGACCCAAGGGAATCTGCCCATGGAGACCGGAATAGACATGTTGGTAACACAGTTCAGAGCCCCAGGGCCCAGATGACTGAGCTATGAGGAAGAGAAAGGAGCCCACAGTGGGTTATTGGGATAGATTCATGGCATGACCATGGGCAGGACACCACAGCTCTGAGCCCCGCAACTCTCCTGCTCTGGCCCTGCCCCCAGCCTTCTTATCTTCAGCCACTCCGACTTGTATAAGAGAAAGCCCCAAAGCCTTGCTGGGATGGCCTCATCTGGGCTCCCAGGAGAGCCCTGGATACGTCGACCTGAGTCATGGTGACTACTCAGAACAGGAGAGGGAGGGGTCTCCTGGTTGGTTGGTGTGGCAGTCCTGGCCCAGGAGGACTTCTCTGGGAGGGGACAGGGTGGCCATATGGGCAGGGGGAGTCTCTGAGACCAGGCTATGGCAAAGGGGCCCCAGGATCCTGGGAAGCCCCTGAGGACTGCCCATCCATGCCCAGCCTCCGTGGGAAAGGAGCACAGAGGAATGAGGAAGGGCACCATGAGGGCTGTTTCCAGGCTTGTGTGTGCACCAGCTTCAGATATTGACAGAGGAGAAGTTTATACTTGAGGAATATCACAGGTACAAGGAGAGTACACCATAGTGAGTTATCGTAAAAAAAAAAAAAAAAGTGGGCATTAAGGACCCTCCAACGATGTACACTAACCAAGGCACCAGCTGCCCACTGGTGTGAAAGGCGCAGCTGGGTCCACCGACCCAGAGTGTCCACACTCCTCACTGAGAGGTGGAATTGGTGCCCACAGTCCTTTCCATTTTTCTTAATAATTTACTTAGCCAGGTTCTCAGACAGGGCTCAGAAACACAGATGCTGGTCTGGCAGCAAGAGAATGAGAAGAGAATAAGAGAGCTCCTGGGACCTCATGGGAAGGGGGTGCCTTGCAAGGTGGCCCCAGCCCAATGTGAAGGGGCTGCTGGCCTTGCTGCCTGTGGCACAACACAGCGACAACTGCCAGACACCCTCCCCAGGTGTTTGCTGAAGTCAGAGCCACAGGGGAGGCCCAGGCAGATGCTGCTGGCTTCTGCTCGCCTCTGCACCCTCGCCCTGGGCCAAGTGGGCTCCAACATCCCTCTGGGCACCCTCTACTGACCTGGAGGGGAGGAAGTCATGCAGATCTTGGAGGATGTGGTGGCTTGAGAAGTACCCTCAAACTATCCAGCTCTTAATTCCTGAACCTTTGAATGTTACCTTATATGGAAAGATAGTCTTAGCAGATGTGCTGAAGTTAATTAGCTTGAGATGAGGAGATTATCCTGGATTATCCAGTGAGCCCTGAATGCAATCACATGAAATCTTACAAGAGGGAGGCAGAGATTTCACACACACACATATAAAAGGAGGAGGCAATGTGACCATGAGGCAGAGATTGGAGTGGTGTGGCCACAAGCCAAGGAATGCTGGCAGCCACCAGAAGCTGAGAGAGGCCCATAGAGCCTCTGTGACAACGTGCTAGGTGTTCTCCAGTTACTTCTACTCAGGGTTGATGGCTTCTCTGTGAGATACATGAGGCCCAGAGCTGAGGACCAGCGATGTACTTAGGGCCATGGAAAGGTTTTCATTTTAATTTCTCTTTAAATCAAAAAAATGTCAGAGTAATGAATATGTGTATATAAAATAATGGATCCAGCCTGGATTATATTTTTTTAATTGAAGCACAGTTGATTTACAATGCTGTGTTAATTACTGCTGTATAGCAAAGTGATTCAGTTATACATATATATACATTATTTTTCAAATATTCTTTTCCATTATGGTTTATCATAGGATATTGAATACAGTTCTCTGAGGTATACAGTAGAAACTTGTTGCTTATCCACTCTATATATAAAAGCTTACATCTGCTAACCCCAACCTCCCACTCCATCCCTCCCCCAACCCCCTTCCCCTTGGCAACCACAAGTCTGTTCTTTATGTCTGTGATTCTGTTTCTATTTCATAGACAGGTTCATTTATGTCATATTTTAGATTCCACATATAAGTGATATCATATGGTATTTGTCTTTTTCTTTCTGACCTCACTTAGTATGATAGGTCTATCCATGTTGCTGTAAATGGCATTATTTCACTCTTTTTTATGGTTGAGTAGTATTCCATTGTATATATGTACCACATCTTCTTTATCCATTCATCTGTAGTTGGACATTTATGTTGTTTCCATGTCTTGGTTATTGTGAATAGTGCTGCTATGAACATAGGGGTTCATATATCTTTTAATTATAGTTTTGCCCAGATATATGCCCAGGAGTGGGATTGCTGGATCATATGGCAATTCTATTTTTAGTTTTCTGAGGAACCTTCATACTGTTTTCCACAATCATCCTGGATTATATTCATCTTTATGCTAACACAGTCATAAACTGTATTTTTTAAACAGTTTTTATGGAGGAAGACACCCACTTACTAAGGCAAAAGTGCCCGGGGCCCACAAAAGGCACAATGCAGGCCTTCCTCCTCTTATAAGCAATTGTCACGGGGGCTTCCCTGGTGGTGCAGTAGTTAAGAATCCACCTGCCAATGCAGGGGACACAAGTTCAAGCCCTGGTCCTGGAAGATCCCACATGCCATGGAGCAACTAAGCCAGTGTGCCACAACTACTGAACCTGTGCTCTAGAGCCCATGAGCCACAACTACTGAAGCCTGTGTGCCACAACTACTGAAGCCCACGCACCTAGAGCTCCTGTTGCTCTGCAACAAGAGAAGCAACCGCAATGAGAAGCCCATGCATCGCAATGAAGAGTAGCCCCCAATCGCCACGACTAGAGAAAGCCCACGTGCAGCAGCGAAGACCCAACACAGCCAAAAATAAATAAAAATAAATGAATTTTAAAAAATTGTCATGGATGTTCCCATAGGGTATTTTTGTTGGCATGTCTGCTTATATTTGTAGGACTAATTTCTTGAATTAGATTTGCACAGAGGGAGAGTAATGAGGTCCGGATTTGAAGAGTTTAGATCCCTGAGGTCTCTTCAAATCTCAAGAGGGATTTCTATTGTCTGCAGGCCTTTGTAAACACTGACAGTTTTTTCCCCTAAAGTCTTCTCTTGTCTTCTATCAATAAATCATTGAAAATTTCAGAACAACTTTAGTCATTACTTGTTTGAGAAAACATGGGTCTTGCTTTATCTGTGCTTGATTTGACAGTGGTCATTAGAAGTGAAAAGCTTTGCTCCCATCAGTGTGAGGAGAGCAGGAGAATGGAGCTGCTAGGGAGACACCAGAGACATTTTCAAATTTAATTCTTGTCATTTCCCATTAAGCATAGTAAATTCAACACATGTATTCACTTTACTCTCTCCCAAATTTCTACTGAAAATGGACTTAACAATAATTGTTTTAAGTTGTAAATCCACAAGGGCAAAGAAAATTGGAGATAAAACAGTAACAAAACATGCCAACAAATTCTTGAAAGATAAAAAGTGGATAGAGGTCTCTTCAACTGAACTGATTATACACATGCAAAAGAATGAAGTTGGACACATACGGATGTGTGCTCACTCTCTCTTGCAAGAGCACCAGAATCACAACTAACTGCTGAACGATAATTGACAGGAAGACACTGGAACCCACCAAAAAAGATACCCCACCTCCAAAGACAATGGAGAAGCTGCAATGAGATGATATGAGGGGCACAATGAGAATAAAATCAAATCCCATAACTACTGGGTGGGTGCCTCACAAACTGGAGAACAATTATACCACTGAAGTCCACCCACGGGAGTGAAGGTTCTGAGTCCCACATCAGGCTTCCCGACCTGGGGGTCCAGCACAGTAGGAGGAATTCCCAGAGAATCAGACTTTGAAGGCTAGCCAGATTTGATTGCAGGACTTCAACAGGACTGGGGGAAACAGAGACTCCATTCCTGGAGGGCAAACACAAAGTAGTGTGCACATCGGGAGCCAGGGTGAAGGAGCAGTGACCCTGTAGGAGACTGAACCAGACCTACCAGCTAGTGTTGGAGGGTCTTCTGCAGAGGTGGGGGGTGGCTGTGGCTCACCATGGGGAAAAGGACACTGGCAGCAGAAGTTCTGGGAAGTACTCCTTGACACGAGCTCTCCCAGAGTCTGCCATTAGCCCTACCAAAGAGCCTGTAGGCTCCAGTGCTGGGTCGCTTCAGGCAAAACAACCAACAGTAAGGGAACTCAGCCCCACTCATCAGCAAACAAGTGGATTAAAGTTTTACTGAGCTCTGTCCACCAGAGCACCACCCAGCTCTACCCACCACCAGTCCCTCCCATCAGGAACCTTGCACAAGCCTCTTAGAGAGCCTCATCCACCAGAGGGCAGACAACAGAAACAAGAATTATAATCCTGCAGTGAGTGCAGTGAAAACCACATTCACAGAAAGATAGACAAAGTGAAAAGACAGAAGACTATGTACCAGATGAAGGAACAAGATAAAACACCAGAAAAACAATTAAATGAAGTGGAGACGGGCAAACTTCCAGAAAAAGAATTCAGAGCGATGATAGTGAAGATAATCCAGGACCTCGGAAAAAGAGTAGAGGCAAAAATCGAGAAGATGCAAGAAATGTTTAACAAAGATCTAGAAGAATCAAAGAACAAACACCTAGAAGAACTAAAGAACAAACAAACAGAGATGAACAATACAATAACTAAAATGAAAAATACACTAGAAGGAATCAATAGCAGAATAACTGAGGCAGAAGAACGGATAAGTGACCTGGAGGACAGAATGGTGGAATTCACTGCAACAGAACAGAATAAAGAAAAAAGAATGAAAAGAAATGAAGACAGCCTAAGAGACCTCTGGGACAACATTAAGTGCACCAACATTCACATTAGAGGGGTCCCATAAGGAGAAGAGAGAGAGAAAGGACCGAGAAAATATTTGAAGAAGAGATTATAGTTGAAAACTTCCCAAATATGGGAAAGGAAATAGCCACCCAAGTCCAGGAAGTGCAGAGAGTCCCAGGCAGGATAAACCCAAGGAGAAACACGCCAAGACACATAGTAATCAAATTGACAAAAATTAAAGACAAAGAAAAATTATTAAAAGCAACAAGGGAAAAATGACACATGACATACAAGGGAATTCCCATAAGGTGAACAGCTGATTTCTCAGCAGAAACTCTACAAGCCAGAAGGGAGTGACAGGATATATTTAAAGTGATGAAAGGGAAGAGCCTACAACCAACATTACTCTACCCCGCAAGGATCTCATTCAGATTTGATGGAGAAATCAAAAACTTTACAGACAAGCAAAATCTAAGAGAATTCAGCAACACCAAACCACCTCTAAAACAAATGTTAAAGAACTTCTCTAAACAAAAAACGGAGCTGGAGGAATCAGGCTCCCTGACTTCAGACTATACTACAAAGCTACAGTAATCAAGACAGTTTGGTACTGGCACAAAAACAGAAAGATAGATCAATGGAAGAGGATAGAAAGCCCAGAGATAAACCCACGCACATATGGTCATCTTATCTTTGATAAAGGAGGCAGGAATGTACAGTGGAGAAAGGACAACCTCTTCAATAAGTAGTGCTGGGAAAACTGGACAGGTACATGTAAAAGTATGAGATTAGATCACTCCCTAACACCATACACAAAAATAAGCTCAAAATGGATTAAAGACCTAAATGTAAGGCCAGACACTATCAAACCCTTAGAGGAAAATATAGGCAGAACACTCTATGACATAAATCACAGCAAGATCCTTTTTGACCCACCTCCTAGAGAAATGGAAATAAAAACAAAAATAAGCAAATGGGACCTAGTGAAACTTCAAAGCTTTTGCACAGCAAAGGAAACCATAAATAAGACCAAAAGACAACCCTCAGAATGGGAGAAAATATTTGCAAATGAAGCAACTGACAAAGGATTAATCTCCAAAATTTATAAGCAGCTCATGCAGCTCAATAACAAAAAAACAAACAACCCAATCCAAAAATGGGCAGAAGACCTAAATAGACATTTCTCCAAAGAAGATATACAGACTGCCAACAAACAGATGAAAGAATGCTCAACATCACTAATCATTAGAGAAATGCAAATCAAAACTACACCAGTCAGAATGGCCATCATCAAAAAATCTAGAAACAATAAATGCTGGAGAGGGTGTGGAGAAAAGGGAACCCTCTTGCACTGTTGGTGGGAATGTAAATTGATACAGCCACTGTGGAGAATAGTATGGAGGTTCCTTAAAAAACTACAAATAGAACTACCTTATGACCCTCCCACTACTGGGCATATACCCTTAGAAAACCATAATTCAAAAAGAGTCATGTACCAAAATGTTCATTGCAGCTCTATTTACAATAGCCCGGAGATGGAAACAACCTAAATGTCCATCATCAGATGAATGGATAAAGAAGATGTGGCACATATATACAATGGAATATTACTCAGCCATAAAAAGAAACGAAATTGAGCTATTTGTAATGAGGTGGGTAGACCTAGAGTCTGTCATACAGAGTGAAGTAAGTCAGAAAGAGAAAGACAAATACCGTATGCTAACACATATATATGGAATTTAAGAAAAAAAATGTCATGAAGAACCTAGGGGAAAGACAGGAATAAAGACACAGACCTACTAGAGAATGGACTTGAGGATATGGGGAGGGGAAAGGGTAAGCTGTGACAAAGTGAGAGAGAGGCATGGACATATATACACTACCAAACGTAAGGTAGATAACTAGTGGGAAGCAGCCGCATAGCACAGGGAGATCAGCTCGGTGCTTTGTGACTGCCTGGAGGGGTGGAATAGGGAGGGTGGGAGGGAGGGAGACGCAAGAGGGAAGGGATATGGGAACATATGTATATGTATAACTGATTCACTTTGTTATAAAGCAGAAACTAGCACCCCAGTGTAAAGCAATTATATTCCAATAAAGATGTAAAAAAATAAATAAATAAAAAATAAAAACACTCTTTTAGAAGTAAAAAAAAAAACACACAAAAAAGAAACTTCTCTAAGTGGGAAACACAAGAGAAGAAAAGGACCTACAAAAACAAACCCAGGGCTTCCCTGGTGGCACAGTGGTTAAGAATCCACCTGCCAATGCAGGAGACACGGGTTCGAGCCCTTGTCCAGGAAGATCCCACATGCCACAGAGCAACTAAGCCCATGCACCACAACTACTGAGCCTGTGCTCTGGAGCCCCAGCTACACCTCCTGAGCCACTTGATACAACTACTGAAACTCACGTGCCTAGTGCCCGTGCTCCACAACAAGAGAAGCCACTGCAATGAGTAGCCCATGCACTGCAACAAAGAGTGGCCCCTACTCGCCACAACTAGAGGAAGCCCGTGCAGCAATGAAGACCCAATGCAGCCAAAAATGAATAAATAAAATAAATAAATTTATTAAAAATATAACCAAAACAATTAAGAAAATGGTAATAGGAACATACATATCAATAATTACCTTAAGTGTGAATGGATTAAATGCTCCAACCAAAAGACACAGGCTCGCTGTGTCTACAAGAGACCCACTTCAGACCTAGGGACACATACAGACTGAAAGTGAGGGGATGGAAAAAGATTTTCCATGCAAATGGAAATCAAAAGAAAGCTGGAGTAGCAATACTCATATCAGATAAAATAGGCTTTAAAATAAATAATGTTACAAGAGCAATCCAAGAAGATATAACAATTATAAATATATATACACCAACATAGGACCACCTCAATACATAAGGCAAATCCTAACAACTATAAAACAGGAAATTGACAGTAAGACAATAATAGTGGGGGACTTTAAAACCTCACTTACACCAACGGACAGATCATCCAGACAGAAAATTAATAAATAAACACAATCTTTAAATGACACAATAGACCAGATATATTTAATTGATATTTATAGGACATTCCACCTGTAAACAGCAGACTACACTTTCTTCTCAAGTGCACATGGAACATTCTCCAGAATAGATCACATCTTGGGTCACAAATCAAGCCTCGGTAAGTTTAAGAAAATTGAAATCATATCAACATCTTTTCCAACTACAACGCTATGAGATTAGAAATCAATAACAGGGAAAAAACCATAAAGGACACAAACACATGGAAGCTAAACAATACGTTACTAAATAACCAAGAGATCATTGACGAAATCAAGGAGGACATCAAAAACTACCTAGAGACAAATGACAACAAAAACACGATGACCCAAAACATATGGGATGCAGCAAAAGCAGTTCTAAGAGGGAAGTTCATAACAATACAATCCTTCCTCAAGAAAGAAGAAAAATCTCAAATAAACAATCTAAACTTGCACCTAAAGGAGCTAGAGAAAGAAGAGCAAGCAAAACCCAAAGTTAGTAGAAGGAAAGAAATCATAAAGATCAGAGCAGAAATAAATGAAAGAGAAACAAAGAAAACAATAACAAAGATCAATAAAACTAAAAGCTGGTTCTTTGAGAAGATAAACAAAATTGACAAACTTTTAGCCAGACTCATCAAGAAAAGAGGGAGAGGACTCAAATCAATAAAATTAGAAATGAAAAAAGAGAAGTTACAATGGACACCGCAGAAAAACAAAGCATCCTAAGAGACTACTACAAGCAAGTCTATGCCAATAAAATGGACAACCTGGAAGAAATGGACAAATTCTTAGAAAAGTATAACCTTCCAAGACTGAACCAGGAAGAAACAAAAATATGAACAGACCAATCACAAGTAATGAAATTGAAACTGCTATTGAAAATCTTCCAACAAACAAAGTCCAGGACCAGATGGCTTCACAGGAGAATTCTATCAAACACTTCAAGAAGAACTAACATCATCCTTCTCAAACTCTTGCAAAAATTGCAGAGGAAGGAACACTCCCAAACTCATTCTACAAGGTCACCATCACCCTGATACCAAAACCAGACAAAGATAATACAAAAAAAACAAAATTACAGACCAATATCTCTGATGAATATAGGTGCAAAAATCCTCCACAAAATACTAGCAAACAGAATCCACCAACACAGTAAAAGGATCATACACCATAATCAAGTGGGATTTATCCCAGTGATGCAAGGATTCTACAGTATACACAAATCAATCAATGTGATACACCATACTAACAAACTGAAGAATAAAAACCATATGATCATCTCAATAGAGGCAGAAAAAGCTTTTGACAAAATTCAACACCAATTTATGATAAAAACTCTCCAGAAAGTGGTCATAGAGGGAACCTACCTCAACATAATAAAGGCCATATACAACAAACCCACAGCAAAGTTTTCATTCTCATTGGTGAAAAACTGAAAGCATTTCCTCTAAGATCAGGAAAAAGACAAGGATGTCCACTCTCGCCACTATTATTCAACATAGTTATGGAAGTCCTAGCCATGGAAATCAGAGAAGAAAAAGAAATAAAAGGAGCACAAATTGAAAAAAAGTAAAACTGTCACTGTTTGCAGATGACATGATACTATACATAGAGAATCCTAAAGATGCCACTAGAAAACTACTAGAGCTAATCAATGAATTTGGTAAAGTAGCAGGATACAAAATTAATGCACAGAAATCTCTGGCATTCCTATACACTAACAACAAAAGATCAGAAAGAGAAATTAAGGAAACAATCCAATCACCATTGCAAAAAAAAGAATAAAATACCTAGAAATAAACCTACCTAAGAAGGTAAAAGACCTGTACTCAGAAAACTATCAGACACTGATGAAAGAAATCAAAGATGACACAAACAGATGGAGAGATAGACCATGTTCTTGGATTGGAAGAATCAATATTGAGAAAATGACTATACTACCCAAAGCAATCTACAGATTCAATACAATCCCTATCAAATTACCAATGGCATTTTCCACAGCATGAGAAAAAAAAAATTTACAATTTGTATGGAAACACAATAGACCCCAAATAGTCAAAGCAATCTTGAGAAAGAAAAACGGAGCTGGAGGAATCAGGCTCCCTGACTTCAGACTATACTACAAAGCTACAGTATTCCAAGACATCATGGTACTGGCAGGAAAACAGAAATACAGATCAATGGAACAGGATAGGAAGCCCAGTGATAAACACATGCACCTATGGTCATCTAATCTATGACAAAGGAGGCAAGAATATACAGTGGAGAAAAGGCAGTCTCTTCAATAAGTGGTGCTGGGAAAACTGGACAGCTACATGTAAAAGAATGAAATTAGAACACTCCCCAACACCATACACGAAGACAAACTCAAAATGGATTAAAGACCTAAATGTAAGGCCAGACACTATAAAACTCTTAGAGGAAAACATAGGAAGAACACTCTTTGACATAAATCACAGCAAGATCTTTTTTGACCCATCTCCTAGAGTAATGGAAATAAAAATAAACAAATGGGACCTAATGAAACTTAAAATCTTTTGCACAGCAAAGGAAACTATAAACAAGATGAAAAGACAACCCTCAGAATGGGGGAAAATATTTGCAAACGAATCAATGGATAAAGGATTAATCTCCAAAATATATAAACATTTCATTCAGCTCAATATTAAAAAAAAAACAACCCAATGAAAAAATGGGCAGAAGACCTAAATAGACATTTCTTCAAAGAAGACATACAGATGGCCAAGAAGCACACGAAAAGCTGCTCAACATCACCTAATCATTAGAGAAATGCAAATCAAAACTACAGTAAGGTATCACCCCACACCCGTTAGAATGGGCATCATCAGAAAATCCACAAACAACAAATGCTGGAGAGGTTGTGGAGAAAAGGGAACCCTCTTGCACTGTTGGTGGGAATGTACATTGATACAGCCACTATGGAGCACATTATGGAGGTTCCTTAAAAACCTAAAAATAGAATTACCATATGACCCAGCAATCCCACTACTGATCATATAGCCAGAGAAAACCATAATTCAAAAAGACACATGCACCCCAATGTTCATTGCAGCACTATTTACAATAGCCAGATCACAGAATAACGTAAAGGCCCATCGACAGACAAATGGATAAAGAAGATCTGGTACAGACATACAATGCAATATTACTTAGACATAAAATGGAATGAAATTGGGTCATCTGTAGAGATGTGGAAGGACCTAGAGACTGTCATACAGAGGGAAGTAAGTCAGAAAGAGAAAAACAAATATCGTATATTAATGCATATATGTGGAATCTAGAAAAATGGTGCAGATGAACTGGTTTGCAAGGCAGAAATAGAGACACAGATGTAGAGAACAAATGTATGGACACCAATGTGGGGAAGGGGTGGTGGTGTTGGTGCTGGTGGTGGGATGAACTGGGATATTGGGATTGACATATATACACTAATATGTATAAAATAAATAATAAGAACCTGCTTATAAAAATAAAATAAAATAAAATTTAAAAAAATTAACTCAATAATGATCAGTGATGAGACATCCCTGGCGGTCCAGTGGTTAAGGCTCCAGGCTTCCAGTGCCGGGGGCACAGTTTCGATCCCTGGTCAGGGCAGTTCTGCATGCTGTGCAGCTCGGCCCAATAAAGAAAAAATTAAAATTGATCAGTGACCAATCAAAATTGATCAATATAAAGAACTCTAACACTCACAACAACAACAAAAAACAAACAATCCAATTAAAAATGTGCAAAGGACTTAAACAGAAATTTATCCAAAGAAGATAAACAAATGGCCAATAGGAACATGAAAAGATGCTGTTTGCCACCAGTCATTAGAGATATGCAAATTAAAACTATAATAAAATACCATTTCATAGACATTAGGATGGCTACAATAGAAAAAAAAAAAACAAGAAATAACAAGTGTTGGTGAGGGTGTGGAAAAATTGGAGCCCTCATACATTGCTGTATTTATATAGCCGCCCAGGCCCTCTGGAAAACAGTCCAGGCCCTCTGGAAAAACAGTTAGGAAGTTCCTCAGTAAGTTAAACATAGAATAACCATTTGACCCAGCTATTCCACTCCTGGGTGTATATCCCGATGAAGTGAAAACAGGTACTCAAATAAATACTTGTACATACATGTTTATAGCAGCACTATTCACAATAGCCAAAAGGTGGAAACAGCTCGCATCAATGGATAAGTGGGTAAACAAATTGCAGTATATTCTTACAATAGAATGTTATTCAGCCATAAAAAGAAATGAAACACTGACATATGCTACAGCATAAATAAACCTCCAAAATACTATGCTAAGTGAGAGAAGCTGGCCAATACAAAAAATGTCGTATAATGTATGATTCCATTTATATGAGATATCCAGAATAAGCAAATTCATAGAGACAGACATAACCAACTGCCAGTCGCCAGGGGCCGGGGAGGAGGCAGGATTAGGGAGGGGTTGCTTAGTGGGTATGAAGTTTCCTTTTGGGGTGATGAGATGTTCTGGAGCTCGATAAAGTTTATGGTTGCACAACATTGTGCTGCTGAATGGTTTGCTTTGAAATGGTTATTTTTATGTTATATGAATCTCATCTCAACAATAATTTCTTAAAAACTTTATTAGATGAACAAAAGAACAATCATTTCCTGGGGGTTGGAAGGTGGAGGGATTAGCAGCCCACAGTCTGCACAGGGACTGCCCCATGCAGGGCTCAGGGAGGCCATGCAAGGGCTGGAAAAGGACTGGCCAGTTGACGGTCCTATGGGGGGGGGAGCTGAAGGCCCATGTCCCCTTCCCACCCCACACAGTCAGCTGACCTCCAATGTCCCATCCTGGTTGGAGCCTGTGGTTGACTCTCTGGGGAAGTGGAGGGTAATGAGACTCACACAACCCAGGAGAGAGCAAAGGGAATTCCCAGGACGGGACAGCCATGAGAACCCCTTCACCGGAATGGAGCAGGACAGAAGTCTTGACAAAGGCATCTCCATAAACAAATCTACATCCCATAGAGGACCCTGGTGATGAAGCTTTCCACTGGAGAGTTTGGGAAGAATCAGCAATTAGCAGCAGGGAAAACTCCACAAATAAAACATGAGGAACTTGTGTTTAATATCAGAAAAAAAATTACAAAAAATGTTTTTAATGTAACCTCATTAAATACTTTAATTGCCCTTCTCATCTCAGATGTAACATATATTTGCTTGCCTTGGCACCAAGAAGCAAAGGTGAGAGCCAGTTAGGCACACAGTGATGGTGGTGTGGCTCTGGTGAAGAAGATCATGGAGGTTTAGATCCCAGCACACCCTGGCTCTGTAATTCCAGGTCAACTCTTCAACCATCTTCCCTGGCTGAGCCCCGGCCCTCATTAATTTATTTGATCCAGAAGGTCAGATAAAGCACTAAAAAAGTCATCTGCCCCTAGTGAAGCCGCTTTTAGGATTGGGGTGCCATTAGATGGGTTTTGGCCAAGAATGCAAGGAATTCTGTCTTGCTTCAGCTGTCCATTTAGGACCCCCAAGGAAGCAATGGCAAAGAAAAGCAAAACGCCAGTGTATTTGGGGTCCTGAACTCATAGACCTGGTATGCTGGATTGGAGCCCAGAGCCTAGATTGCAGGCCTAAGGAGCTGCTTCCCTGGTCTTGTAGCTGCGAGAGAGAAGAGCCAAGGCACAGAGAAGGTCAACACTGGATGAACAACATGCACCAGGAAAAAGAGGAAGAGCAGTGGGCTGACTACTGAGGGCACCCACCATCAAACCATCCAAGGCAGGGAACTGGCTGGCAGGAGCCATCTTTTGGGGGAGGCAGTGGCTGGGGTGGGGGCAGGGAAGCAGAGGGGCCAAGATCTCTTTCCCCTGTAGGAAGACTTGGTCCATCTCTTTCTTTCTTCTGTAACCCACTCTTTCTCACAGCTAAGGGTATGACCTACTGGGCCTGGGGGGGTGTCAGGACCTACTGATCCTGGCCATTAGGGACATGGCTGTGGCTCCTGGTATCCTAAAGAAAGCTGCTTAGATGCAGCCCGAGAGCTGTGAAATGGGTCAGTAATTACGTCGACTCTGAGGACCCACTAACACCGAAATCTGCCATGTTCCAGTTCTGATTGGGAATCATGCTCAGCTGTGTTGTCCAAGCTCTATAGACAGGGTTGCTCTTTTAACAACCAGACGACAAAGGGGTCTGGCTGAAGCCGACAATGCCACAACCTGCAGTGTGCCATTTGTAGGAGTGTAGTCCTTTCTGCAATCCCCACAACAGAATGTCAACTGAAGAAAGTCCTGACTCAAATCCCCGTGGCAAATGGCGGTCTGACCTCAGCCCTCCTCGGTCTTTCCATGTGGCCCTCCTGGGCCAGAGACCCCCCTGTACCCACCACTGCTGGCCCACAGTGGGTCTGGGGCACTTCAGCTGTGGGTGGACCTGAGCAGTCGGGGGCCCCTGGGAACAACTGACACTTCTCCCCAACCCCAAGCTGGCATGAACCATACCTGCTCTTGCAAGTCCCATGTCCCCAAGTCTCAAAGGGACAAGAGGGCATATAAGAACTTTCCGGCACCAGCCAGCACCACCCTCCCAACACACACACACGCACGCACGCACGCACGCACACACACACACATATACAGTGAGGAAATTTTACTGACAATTCTCAGCTGCTCCAGCCACTTCTCCTTAGGGCAAATATTCTCCATCCCAAGCGGAGGTGGTGCTCCTGGGAGGGGACATAGAGCAGGGGACTCCACGTCCCTGTCTTGGGCTGAGAAAATGGCAGGAGATTCATGCTGATATGGGGAAGAGGAAGGTGGGGAAAGACATAATCTCCTCAGTTTGAAACTGGGAGAAACCTCTCAGCTGTGTCCACATTTTCCTTACCCGCCTTGTGCTATCGTCCTCACTTACCCCAGAACCAGTCTCCGCTTTGGGAAGCCCTCAGGACTTGGTTCATGGCGCCTCGCCATGGGCCCCTGACAGTGGTTCTGGTTGTCCCCCTCCTCCACTCCAGCCGGTCCTGACCCTTCTGCCTCCGCACCTGGGGCACCAGCCTCCTCATGCTGGTCCGTCTAGTGCCCTGGAGGAACCAGGACATTCCTCTGCTTACCACCTCCCAGGGCTCCCCATCCCTCTGCGCATGAAGTCTTGCTCATCCCTAAGGTCTTCAAGAGCTGTGGGGTCTGCCCCACCTGAGCCCTCAGGCCTCCTCTCATGCCCCTGCCCACCCCAGTTTCTTTTCTTTACCCAACAACACCAGGCTCTCCCACCCTTAAGCTGGTGCAAGCACGGGCCCTAGTCTGGGAACATTCGTCTGCTCTCTGCTTCATTCTTTAAGGCACAGCCCAGATGTCCCTTCCTCTGGGAAGCCTGCCCTTGCTTGCACAGAGTTCACCTTCTCTCCTTCCACTTTTTTTTTTTGCCGTACGCGGGCCTCTCACTGTTGTGGCCTTTCCCATTGCGGAGCACAGGCTTCGGACGCGCAGGCTCAGTGGCCATGGCTCATGGGCCTAGCCACTCCGCGGCATGTGGGATCTTCCCGGACCAGAGCACGAACCCGTGTCCCCTACATTGGCAGGCGGACTCTCAACCACTGCGCCACCAGGGAAGCCCTCCTTAAACTCTTAAGCCACCTCCTATGTCCTTCTGTCCAGCCACCTCCTTGCTGGGCCTCAGCTCTCTGCTTATACAGCTGCCTCTCGCAACTGGCCAGGCCTGCCTGGACGCAGCACAGGCCAGCTGTCAATGAGGGAGGGAGTGGGTGGCCAGGGATGCTGGTTAGGCTGTAAAGGCGCCCTGGGCACCTCCTGTAGGAGACACGCCTTCAGCAGGCCTCCTTGGGGCCCCAGGTCCAGGGGGGCAGTTCATCTTGTGGATTTAAAAAACTATTCACAGCCTAAAAGTTAAGAGTTATGTTTCATTCAGTGGAAATTTTTAGGACTTAAGCCCAGGAGGCAGCATCTCAAGTAACCCTGAGAAAACTGCTCTGAGAAGGCAAGGGGGGAAACCTGGTTATATAGAAGTTTTGCAACAAAGGGCAGGTGGTCTGACCATCAATAGTTTATTGTAAATTAAAGAAAACCAGATATCCCAAGTTGAGGAATTTAGCGCTTTTCTATATATGGGAAGATGCAAGAATCTGGGCTCACTGAAATCATTCCTTTGATATGTGCCTCAGCTATCTGGGGCCAGTATCCTGTATTTTCACATCCTGAGTTTCCTCAGGGCTCACTGTAGGGAGTGGCTGCAGTCTGATGGCTGCTAGATGGCAGGTATTCTTTCCTTCCTGATTTTCCTCAGGGCTCACCAGCTCACATTCCTGGTGGCCGCATTTGCTGATTACTATGACATCTTTTGTTTAATGATATGGCAGGAAATATTCCATTTCTCAATCTCTACTTGTGTTTGCAGCTGCTGCTTTCTTCGTGAACTTCATAGCCAAGCCTGTGGCCCCACCTTCAGCTGCCCTCTCCCCTGCCGTGGAGACCAGGGCTGGGGCTGCGGCCAACCCCTTTCTCAAAAGACTTCAACACTCTGAAGTTCATCCTGGCCAGCCTCCACTGGAAACCCAGTGGAGCATCTCGTGGAGGGCTCCAGGAAGTGTGTGGCTGAGCTGGACCCTGAGGCCATGGGGGCCCTGAAGGCTCTGCTGGTAATGTGGGCACCCTCCCCGTGCCAGCAGCCCCCTCCAGCCATCCTCCAGCAGACTGGAAGTACTTCACTCCTCAAAATCCTACAAGAGGCATCTGGGTCCTATGTCAAGGAAACCTCATTTCCCACCCCCAGGAGAAGCTAGCTGTTCCTGGGCAGGAATCAGGATGATGGTCATATCTGAATGGCAGGTGGGACTGTGGAGGTCCGGAGGGGTAAGGTACTGGACGTACCTGTCGCAGGGATGCTGCCCATGCCTGTCCCAGCACAAAGTATGTGTCATGACCCACCTGGGAACCCTCCCTAGAGTTGCAGCTGTACCTTCCTGCCTGAGGTGCTTCAGGTGTCTATGGCCTCTCCTCACTCTCCCAGTGGCAGTGGCTGGAGGGGGACCACACTCAAGCTTGGCTTCTCCTTTTCAGAGTGCCCTGACATTCTCTGGCTGAGCTGAGGCTGGACTATCCCAGCCTGTGGACAAGATGCTGCCACCTACAGGCTGGGGACCTGCTGCCCAGCCCTGAGCATTCGTACCCTTCCCCTATTCTCTCAATACACATGGATAAAAGCAGCTTTGGGGTTGATGTCTTCTCACCTTTATGCTAATTCCCGTTCCTCTCCCTGCTGTGAACAATAGTGAAGGAAGAGGGGCCTCAGCCTGGGGCTAAGGCTGTGCTGGTCCCTACACCTCAGGAGGTACACCATGCCCTCAGATTATGTGAGAGAGAGAGAGAGAAAGAGAGAGAGAGGGAGAGAGAGAGAGAGAGAGAGAGAGAGTGTGTGTGTGTGTGTGTGTGTGTGTGTGTGAGAGAGAGAGAGAGAGAGAGAGAATTATAATTGACATGTGGTAGGTGACATAGAGCCAATAATGAAAGGTGACAGGGATCAGGCAAGCATCTGTATTAAACTGGATTTGAAAATTAACGAGGAACCTTTTTCCCTGTTAGGCTCATTATTTTTTAAATTAATTAATTTGTTTTTATTGGAGTATAATTGTGTACAATGTTGCATTAGTCTCTGCTGTACAGTTAAGTGAATCAGCATTACGTATACATATATCCCCTCCCTTCTGGGCCTCCATCCCACCCCACCCCACCCCGATCTCACCCCACCCCACCCTGATCCCACACATCTAGGTTGTCACAGAGCACCAAGCTGAGCTACCTGTGCTTTATAGCAGGTTCCCACTAGCTATCTATTTTACACATGGTAGTGTATTTATGTCAAACCTAATCTCCCAATTCATCTCACCCTCCTCTTCCCCACTGTGTCCACAAGTCCATTCTCTACATCTGCATCTCTATTCCTGCCCTGCAAACAGGTTCATCTGTTTTGTTTCTAGATTCCACATATGTGCATTAATATACGATACATGTTTTTCTCTTTCTGACTTACTTCACTATGTATGACAGACTCTAGGTCCAACCACATCTCTAAAAATGACCCAGTTTTGTTCCTTTTTAAGGCTGAGTAATATTCCATTGTATATATGTACAACATCTTTATCCATTCGTCTGTTGATGGGCCTTTAGGTTATTCTGTGATCTGGCTATTGTAAATAGTGCTGCAGTGAACATTGAGGTGCATGTGACTTTTTGAATTACGGTTTTCTCTGGCTATATGCTCAGTAGCGGGATTGCTGGGTCATATGGTAATTCTATTTTTAGGTTTTTAAGGAACCTCCATAATGTGCTCCATAGTGGCTGTATCAATGTACATTCCCACCAACAGTGCAAGAGGGTTCCCTCTTCTCCACAACCTCTCCAGCATTTGTTGTTTGTGGATTTTCTGATGATGCCCATTCTAATGGGTGTGAGGTGATACCTCATTGTAGTTTTGATTTGCATTTCTCTAATGATTAGGTGATGTTGAGCAGCTTTTCGTGTGCCTCTTGGCCATCTGTATGTCTTCTTTGAAGAAATGTCTATTTAGGTCTTCTGCCCATTTTTTGATTGGGCTGTTTGTTTTTTTAATATTGAGCTGAATGAAATGTTTATATATTTTGGAGATTAATCCTTTGTCCATTGATTCATTTGCAAATATTTTCTCCCATTCTAAGGGTTGTCTTTTCATCTTGTTTATAGCTTCCTTTGCTGTGCAAATGCTTTTAAGTTTCATTAGGTCCCAATTGTTTATTTTTATTTCCATTACTCTAGGAGGTGGGTCAAAAAAGATCTTGCTGTGATTTATGTCAAAGAGTGTTCTTCCTATGTTTTCCTCTAAGAGTTTTATAGTGTCCGGTCTTACATTTAGGTCTTTAATCCATTTTGAGTTTATCTTTGTGTATGGTGTTGGGGAGTGTTCTAATTTCATTCTTTTACATGTAGCTGTCCAGTTTTCCCAGCACCGCTTATCAAAGAGACTGCCTTTTCTCCACTGTTTATTCTTGCCTCCTTTTTCATAGATTAGGTGACCATAGGTGCGTGTGTTTTATCTCTGGGCTTCCTATCCTGTTCCATTGATCTATATTTCTGTTTTCATGCCATATCATGCTGTCTTGATTACTGTAGCTTTGTAGTATAGTCTGAAGTCAGGGAGCCTGATTCCTCCAGCTCCGTTTTTCTATCTCAGGATTGCTTTGGCTATTTGTGGTCTTTTGTGTTTCCATACAAATTGTAAAAATTTTTTTTCTCATGCTGTGGAAAGTGCCATTGGTAGTTTGATAGGGATTGTATTGAATCTGTAGATTGCTTTGGGTAGTATAGTCATTTTCTCAATATTGATTCTTCCAATCCAGGAACATGGTATAGCTCTCGATCTGTTTGTGTCATCTTTGATTTCTTTCATTAGTGTCTTATAGTTTTATGAGTACAGGTCTTTTGCCTCCTTAGGTAGGTTTATTCCTAGGTATTTTATTCTTTTTGTTGCAATGGTAAATGGGAGTGTTTCCTTAATTTCTCTTTCTGATCTTTTGTTTTAGTGTATAGGAATGCAAGAGATTTCTGTGCATCAATTTTGTATCCTGCAACTTTACCAAATTCATTGATGAGTTCTAGTAGTTTTCTGGTAGCATCTTTAGGATTTTCTATGTATAGTGTCATGTCATCTGCAAACAGTGACAGTTTAACTTCTTCTTTTCCAATTTTTATTTCTTTTTCTCCTCTGATTGCCATAGCTAGGACTTCCAATATATGTTGAATAAAAGGGGCAAGAGTGGATATCCTTGTCTTGTTCCTGATCTTAGAGGAAATGCTTTCAGTTTTTCACCATTGCGAATGATGTTTACTGTGGGTTCATCGTGTATGGTCTTTCTTATATTGAGCTAGGTTCCCTCATTGACCACTTTCTGGAGAGTTTTTAACATAGCTGGGTGTTGGATTTTGTCAAAAGTTTGTCTGCATCTATCGAGATGATCATAATGGTTTTTATTCTTTAATTTGTTAATATGGTTTATCATATTGATTGATTTGTGTGTATTTAAAAACCTTGCATCCCTGGGATAAATCCCACTTGATCATGGTGTATGATTCTTTTAATGTGTTGTTGGATTTTGTTTGCTAGTATTTTATTGAGGATTTTTCCATCTATGTTCATCAGTGATACTGGTCTGTAATTTTCTTTTTTTTTGCAGTATCTTTGTCTGGTTTTTGTATCAGGGTAATTGTGGACTCATAGAATGAGCTTGGGAGTGTTCCTTCAGCTGCAATTTTTTGGAAGAGTTTGAGAAGGATGGGTGTTAGCCCTTCTCTAAATGTTTGATAGAATTTGCCTGTGAAGCCATCTGGTCTTGGACTTGCATTTGTTGGAAGATTTTCAATGGCAGTTTCAATTTCATTACTTGTGATGTTTCCTCATATTTTGTATTTCTTCCTGGTTCAGTCTTGGAAGGTTATACCTTTCTAAGAATTTGTCCATTTCTTCCAGGTTGCCCATTTTATTGGCATGTAGTTGCTTGTAGTAGTCTCTTATGATCCTTTGTATTTCTGCAGTGTCCTTTATAATTTCTCCTTTTTCATTTCAAATTTTATTGATTTGAATCCTCTCGCCTTTTTTCTTGATGTGTCTGGCTAAAGGTTTATCAATTTTGTTTATCTCTCAAAGAACTAGCTTTTAGTTTCATTGATTTTTTGCAATTGTTTTGTTCATTTCTATTTCATTTATTTCTGCTTTGATTTTTTTTTTTTTTTTTTTGCGGTACATGGGCCTCTCACTGTTGTGGCCTCTCCCATTGCAGAGCACAGGCTCCAGACACACAGGCTCAGTGGCCATGGCCCACAGATTTAGCCACTCTGCGGCATGTGGGATCTTCCCGGACCGGGGCACGAACTCGTGTCCCCTGTATCGACAGGCAGACTCTCAACCACTGCGCCACCAGGGAAGCCTTCTGCTTTGATTTTTATGTTTTCTTTCCTTCTACTAACTTTGGGTTTTGTTTGTTCTTCTTTCTCTAGTTGCTTTAAGTGTAAGCTTAGTTTGTTTATTTGAGATTTTTCTTGTTTCTTAAGGTAGGATTAAACTGCTATAAACTTCCCTCTTAGAACTGCTTTTGCTGCACCCCATATGTTTTGGGTTGTTGTGTTTTTGTTGTCATTTGTTTCTATGTATTTTTTTGATTTCCTCTTTGATTTCTTCAGTGATCTCTTGGTTATTTAGTAGCATATTGTTTAGCCTCCATGTGTTTATGTTTTTTTTACAGTTTTTTTTCCTGTAATTGATTTCTATTCTCATAGTGTTTGTTTTTGTCAGAAAAGATGTTTGATATGATTTCAATTTTCTTAAATTTACTAAGGCTTGATTGTGACCCAGGATGTAATCTATCCTAGAGAACGTTTCGTGTCCACTTGAGAAGAAAGTGTATTCTAATGCTTTTGGAATGGAATGTCCTATAAATATCAATTAAATCCATCTGGTCTAATGTGTCTTTTAAGGCTTGTGTTTCCTTATTAATTTTCTGTCTGAATGATCTATCCATTGGTGTAAAGTGGAGTGTTAAAGTCTCCCACTATTATTGTGTTACTGTTGATTTCCCCTTTTATGGCTGTCAGCATTTGCCTTATGTATTGAGGCTCTCCTCTTTTGGGTGCATAAATATTTACAATTGTTATGTTTTTCTTGGGCTGATCCCTTGATCATTATGTAGCGTCCTTTCTTGTCTCTTGTAATGGTTATTTTAAAGTCTGTTTTGTCTGATATGAATATTGCTAGTCCAACTTTCTTTTGATTCCCATTTGCATGGAAAATCTTTTTCCATCCCCTCACTTTCAGTCTGTATGTGTTCCTAAGTCTGAAGTGGACAGAATATATACAAGTCCTGTTTTTGTATCTATTCAGCTAGTCTGTGTCTTTTGGTTGGAGGGTTTAAGGTAACTATCAATATGTATGTTCCTATTACCATTTTCTTAATTGTTTTGGGCTTGTTTTTGTACGTCTTTTTCATCTCTTGTGTTTCCCACCTAGAGAAGTTCCTTTAGCATTTGTTTTAAAGCTGGTTTTGAATTCTCTTAGCTTTTGCTTGTCTGTAATGCTTTTGATTTCTCCATCGAATCGGAATGAGATCCTTGCTGGGTAGAGTAATCTTGGTTGTAGCATTTTCCCTTTCATCCCTTTAAATATGTCCTGCCACTCCCTTCTGGCTTGCAGAGTTTCTGCTGAAAAGTCAGCTGATAACCTTATGGGAGTTCCCTTGTATGCTATTTGTGCCTTTTCCCTTGCAGCTTTTAATATTTTTTCTTTGTATTTAATTTTTGTTAGTTTGATTAACATGTGTCTCAGCATGTTTCTCCTTGGATTTATCCTGTATGGGACTGTCTGTGCTTCCTGGACTTGATTGACTATTTCCGTTCCCATGTTAGGGAAATTTTCGACTATAATCTCTTCAAATATTTTCTCAGGCCCATTCCCTTTCTCTTCTTCTTCTGAGACCTCTATAATTCAAATGTTGGTGCGTTTCACATTGTCCCAGAGCTGAGACTGTCCTCATTTCTTTTTATTCTTTTTTCTTTATTTTGCTCCACAGTTTTATCCACCATTATATCTTCCAGCTCACTTATTGGTTATTCGGTCTCAGTTATTCTGCTATTGTTTCCTTCTAGTGTATTTTTCATTTCAGTTTTTGTGTTGTTCATCACTGTTTATTTGTTCTTTAGTTATTCTAGGTCCTTGTTAAACATTTCTTGTATCTTCTTGAGCAGTGCCTCCATGCTATTTCCGAGATCTTGGATCATCTTTACTATCATTACTCTGAATTCTTTTTCAGGTAGATTGCCTATTTCCTCTTCATTTATTTGACCTTGTGGGATTTTACCTTGCTCCTTCATCTGTAACATATTTCTCTGTTGTCTCATTTTGTCTAACCTATTGTGTTTATGTTCTCCTTTCTGCAGGCTGCTAAGTCATGGTTCCTCTTGCTTCTGTTGTCTGTCCCCTGGTGAGTGAGGTTAGTTCAGGGGTTTGTGTAGGCTTCCTGGTGTGAGGGACTTGTGCCCATGCTCTGATGGGTGGAGCTGAGTCTTTTCCCTCTGATGGGCAGGGCCACGTCAGGTGGTGTGATTTCAGGTGTCAGTGAGCTTAGTACGACTTTAGGCAGCCTGTCTGCTGATGGGTGGGGCTCTGTTCCTGTCTTGCTTGTTGTTTGGCCTGAGGCGTCCAGCACTGGAGTTTGCAGGCCATTGGGTGGAGTTGGTTCTTGATGTCGAGATGAGGACCTCGAGGAGACCTCACATTGATTAATATTCCCTGGGACCTGAAGTTCTTTGTTAGTCCAGTGGCTTGGACCCGACACTCCCACCACAGATACTCAGGCAGAAAGAAAAAAAGAAAAAAGAAACAGAAAAGAGCAGAACAATAACGAAGAATAAAAAACAATTAGAAAAATAAAAAAATATTAGGAAAAATAGCAATAAAAATGGAACAACAACAGAACAAAACAGCCACAACAGCAAGAAAATAAAGAAAATTTTAAAATAAAAAATAAATTAATTAAAAGATAAGAATAAAAAATAATAATAAAAACTAAACTAATAAAAGATAAAAAAATTTAAAACTCCCTGGTGCCTCCTGTATCAGAGTCCTTGCCCCCACAGTGAGCTACAGCCAGCCAACCCCTGCCTCCTCAGTAGGCCTCCAAGACCTCCAGGTGTGTTTCTGGACTTGCTGTGTCAGCCCCACCTCTGCATGTGTTTCTCTCACCAGCATCTATTCCTGAAGTTGGACTGGAGCACATGTGCCTGCGCAGGACAGCTGAGATGCAGGCCTCCACAGGCATGACTGCAGGGGCTGGTGCAGCCGGACTAGGACTTGGAGGGGGACAGCTTTCAGCCTGCCAGGACCCACATGGCCAGAGACCCTGTCAGGGGCATCACTCGGGCTGCCAGTTCCCACAAAGCCAGAGGAGGCTTTGGTGGGGGTGGGGCTCAGGCCCAGGACCCACTCTGCCAGAAGAGGCTTTGTCGGGGTGGTGTGTGGGCTCTTGGGACCTGCAAAGCTCACAGCAGCTTTCTGGGGGCTGGTACTCAGGTCCACCAGGACCCATGTGGCTGGAAGAGGGCCCAGCTGGCGCGGGGCTCAGGCCTGGGACCCACGCAGCTGGAGGGGACCCAGGGGGCGGGGCTCCAGCCGGAAGAGGCCTTGTGGGGGTGGGGATCAGACCTGGGACTCATGTGGCTGGAAGTGGCCTTAGCGGGATGGGGGGCGGGGGGGGTGTTCAGGCCCTGGACTCCATCACTCTCACCAGGGCCCGAGTAGGCAGGGGAGATGCTGGCTGCATCCTCTCAGATCCCCCAGTCCCCCAAAAGTCCCTCTCCATCCCCGCTGATACTCCACCATGAGTGGCCCCCTCTGATCATGGGAACTTCTCTCCCCCAGCGCCACCTCAGGGGTGCTGGTCCTGTCCCGCCTCCACTTTTCCTCCCCTCCCCCTTCTCTTCCACGTCCTACCTGGTCACACACGGATTCCTCCCATCCCCTAGGATGTCCGAGGTCCCCCACCAGCACCTCGTAGGTGCTCTACTTGTGAGATGCGAACTCCACATCCTCTTACTCCACCATCTCGACTGTGCCCCTGCATTCTGTAATAACTTTCAATGGAATAACTTTAAAACTTTAACTTTTATAATCTATAAAAATATTGCATCACTATTTCTGTACACCTGAAACTAATATTTATAATATTGTAAATCAACTATACTTCAATTAAAAAATTTTTTTAAAGTAACATATAAACTTAACTTTGTTTTCAGTGATGGTATAATCAGCAGAGAGGAACTATTTCAAGTAACACAAAAGTGCAGTAATTTGGAACTCTGCATCCTGTACCCCAAGGACAAGAAGAACTGTAAAAACAGTGAAGCTTTCTGGTTGGTGCCATTGCCATACTGAGGTCATTCTTTGCATATTCTAAGTCAAATGAGTAATTATGTTAGTGTCATTGAAACCTGAGATTTCTGGCAAAGTTGAAAGAAGATACTGATATGAGATGATTAGAGTAAAAACCTTATAGCTCAAGATTTGAACTGCAAGTATAATTTGAACTGGAAGTATAATTATCCTGATGTATTTTATCCTTAGGGGGAAAAAACCCCTCTTATCTCTGTCTCCTAAAAGGACCAAGAAACTGACTAATCCTATAACATGACTAATGAGAACTGTGGCCTCTAGATAACATTTCCCACTAAAGGAACCAAGAATCTCTGGAGGAATGCCTAGTTCCAGGCCTGAAGCAGGAAATGTGAAAGATGAACCTGGAACATCTTTCCATACAGAATAGAAGGAGCTACCAAACACTATTGGGATTGTGCCAAAAATACACAGGGACCAGTCTGAATAAAGCTCCCACTGGCCAAAGATGGGGTAACTTGAACATCAGTAGTGGTAGTAAAAGCAATGGATGAAATTCACTACATATGTTCAAATCCATATGATTTTGATACAGGGGAAAATAGTCTATGTGGTAACCATTAGAGGCACAGGAAATTAACTCAATATTCTGAAAACTGATATTTTTTAAAAGAATGCTTATCACTTTGAAATATGTACTGAAATATTTACAGATTAAATGATATGATGTCTGGACTTTGCTTTTAAATAACCTAGGGTGTGCACAACATGTGGGATAGTTGAAACAAGATTAGCTACGTAATGGTAATCAAAGCTTGGTGATGGGTGGATCGAGTTCATTCAGTTGTTCTCTGGACTTCAGTATACATTGGAAACATTTCAAAATACAAAGTCAAAAAAATAAAAAGATTAAAAGTGAGAGAATATACACAACACATATAACTGATAAAAGGTAAGTATCCTGAGTATGTAAAGAATTACGTATCAACCAGAAAAGGACAAAACCCTCAATAGGCATAAAATCATAAGAGGAATCTGAAATATAATTGAAACCACAATGAAATATTATTATATCCACAAGACTGCCAAAACTTAAAAATCAGACAAAAACAAGCATAGGCTAAGTTGTGGAACAATGAAAAAACTCACAAAGTGCTCGTGGGAGAGTAAATGGGAACAAACACTTTGAACAGAGTTAAGCATACCTAGTAAGTCAAACATGTGCATGCTCTATCACCTAACAATTCCAACACTCAAGTTTATACTCCAGAGAAGCTCTTGTACTCCAGCACCTACCAGAATTCTCAGAGCAGAATGATTTGTAAGGGCTGGGGGAACGTGGAAGAAAACTAGAAACTCAAAGACACTTGCAAAGAATGAATAAATATATTTTGGAATATTCACACAATATCATACTACAGGGAAAACAAATTAACTACAGATATTACAACTGCATGCATTAGCATGAATTAATCTCAAAAACATAGTGACCAAAGAATTCAAGTTGCAGAAAAAATCATACAAAATGATTTCATTTATGTATTATTTTTGAGATAATTCATATACCACAAAATTCAGCCCTTTAAAGTGAATTCAGAGGTTTTAGAATATTCAGTGTAGTGCAATCATCACCACTACCTAATCTCAGGACATTTATATCAGCCCCAAAAGAAACTATAGCCACTAGAAGTCACTCTTCATTGGAGAAATGTTTATTCAAATCCTTTAACCATTTTTAGATTGGGTTGTCTTTTCACTGTTGAGTTGTAAGAGTTCTTTATATAATCTGGAAACTAGTTTCATACATGATTTGCAAATATTGGGTTGTCTTCTTTTTTCCTTTGAAGCACAAAAGTTTTTAATTTTTAAAAATTTATTTATTTGTTTTTGGCTGCGTTGGGTCTTCGTTGCTGCTCGCGGGCTTTCTCTAGTTGTGGCAAGCAGGGGCTACTCTTCATTGCAGTGCACAGGTTCTCATTGTGGTGGCTTCTCTTGTTGTGGAGCTCAGGCTCTAGGCACGTGGGCTTCAGTAGTTGTGGCGGGAATGCTCAATAGTCGTGGCTCGTGGGCTCTAGAGCACAGGCTCAGTAGTTGTGGCGCACAGGCTTAGTTGCTCCGCAGCATGTGGGATCTTCCCAGACCAGGGCTCAAACCTGTGTTCCCTGCATTGGCAGACGGATTCTTAACCTCTGCGCCACCAGGGAAGCCCAAAAGTTTTTAATTTTGATAAAGTCCAGGTAATCTATTTTTATCTTTGGTTGCTTGTGCTTTAAAATGTGTCTTATCTAAGTTAATTATTGCCTAATCTAAGGTCATGAAGATGTTTACCTATGTCTTTTCCCAAGGGTTTTTGTAGTTTTAGCTTTTACATTTAGATTTTACATTTAGATTTACATTTTGAGTTAACTGTATGTGGTGTGTGGTAGAGGTTCAACTTCATTCTTTTACTTGTACATATTCAGTGGTCTAGCACCATTTGCTGGAGACACAATTCTTTTCCCTATTGAGGTGTCTTGGCACCTTTGTTCAAAATCAGTTGAACAATGTAAGAGTTTATTTCTAGGCTCTCAATTCAATTCCATTGATCTATAAGCTTTCCTTGTGCCAATACCACACTGTGTTGATTACTGTAGCTTTGTAATAAGTTTTGAAATCAGGACGTTTGAGTCTTCCAAATTTGTTCTTTTTCAAGATTAGCTGTTGGGGTCCCTTAGGTTTCCATATGAATTTTTAAGATCAGTTTGTAAATTTCTGCAACAAACAAAAAGCCAATGGGATTTTGTGAGGGATTGCATTCACTCTGTAGATCAGTTTCGGGAGTATTGCCATCCTAACAGTATCAAGTTTTTCAATCCATAAAAATGAAATGTCTTTCCATTTACTTAGGTTTTTTTCCCATGTTTTATAGTTTTCAGTGTACAAGTCTTGCATTTCTTTTGTTAAATTTAGCCCTAAGTATTTTATTGCTATTGTAAATGAAATTATTTTAATTTGGAATTGTTCATGGCTAGTGAGTAGAAATACAATTGATTTTTGTATACTGATCTTATTATCCTGTAATCTTGCTGAACTTACCTGTTAAGTGTAACAGCTTCTAAGATTTTCTATGTACAAGATTATGTCACCTCCAAATATAGTTTTACTTTTTCCTCTCCAATTTCACTGTTATCTGATTCATCAGCATACATTTGTTCATGGTATTCCATAATAATCCTTTTTATTCTGTAGGGTTGGTAGTAATGCATCCTTTTCATTTCTGATTTTAGTAAATTTTTTTTTCTGTACAGTATGGTTAAAGGCCCATCAATTTTGCTGATCTTTCCAAAGAACAACAAATGCCATATGGTTTTACAAACAATAAAAAATGCCTTTTATTTCATTTTCTTGCCTAATTTCCCTGGCTAGAACATCTAGTAGAATGAATAGAAGTGGTAAGAGGGGACATTTTGTTTTTTCTTCCTGATCTTAGGGGGACCTACCATTAAGTAGGATGTTAGCTGTGGGTTCTTTGTAAATGCCTTTATCAGGTTGAGGAAGTTCTCTTCCATTCCTAGTTTGGCAAGTGCATTTTTATTTTTAAATGAAGCATTGTAGAATTTTGTCAAATACCTTTTCCATGTCTAATGTGATAATCCTGTCATTTTGTCCTTTAAACTATTGATATAGTGCATTACATTAATTGGGGATATTAAGCCAAGCTTGCATTCCTGGGATAAGTCCCACTTGGTCATAGTGCCTGATCTTTTAACATTTTGCTTGATTGTTTTGCTAGTTTTTTAAGAATTTTGCATCTATATTCATAAGTGACATTAGTGTGTGGTTTTCTTTCCTTGTGATAGCTTTGTTTGGTTTTGATATTAGGGTAATATTGGCCTCATAGAATGAGTTAAGAAGTGTTCCTTCTTCAGGTTTTTGGAAGTTTGTGAAGAATTGATATTCTTAGAATTCCACCAGTGAAGCCATCTGGGCCTGGGCTTTTCTTTCCATAGTTTTTTTTCATTACTAATTCAACCTCTTCACTTGTTTTAAGTTTACTCAATTTTTTCTATTTCTTCTTGAGTTGGTTTTGGTAGTATGTGTCTTTCTAGGTATTTGTCTATGTTATTTAATTCATTAGCATAGTATTCCATAATAACCCTTCTTCTGTAAAGTTAGTAGTAAGTAGTAATGTCCCCCTTTAATTCCTGATTTTAGTAATTTGAGTGTTCTTTGATCAATTTTGTTGATCTTTCCAAGGAACTAACTTCTGTCTTGCTCCTTTCTCAGTTGTGTTCCTTTTCTCCATTTCATTATTTTCTTTCTTCTGCTTGCTTTGGGTTTACTTTGCTCTTTGTTTTCCAGTGTCTTAAATTGGAAGGTTAGGTTTTTGTTTTGGTTTTAATAAATCTATGTATTTATAACTATAAATTTCCCTTTAAGGAGTTTTTGCTGCATCCCACCAGGTTTGGTATGTCTTTTCATTTATTTCAAAGTATTTTCTAATTTCTCTTTTGAGTTTTTAGACCCATTGATTTTAGGTGTATTGTTTAATTTCCACATATTCCCAAAGTTCTCAACTTTACATCTAACTTCATTATGATTGGAGAACAGACTCTGTATGATTTTAGTTCTTTTAAATTTTGAAGCTTGTTTTATGATGTAGCATATGGAATATTGAATAACGTCCCATGTGCGCTTGAGATAAATGTGTATTCTGGTGTTATGTGCTCTACACATGTTAGGTCTAGTTGCCTTATAGTGTTGTTCAAGTCTCTTATTTTGTTGATCTGCCCAGTTGTTCTATCCACTGAGAGCAGGGTATTAATGTCCAACTGTCATTGTTGAATTGTCATCATTCCCTTCCAGTCAGTTTTTGTTTCATGTAGCTTGGGGTTGCTTATCATTGGTGTTGCTCATCATTATACACTGCGCCCTTTTATTTCTAACATATTTTGTTTTCAAGCCTATTTTATCTATTAGTATAGCCACTCCAACTTTCTGATAGTTTATTTGCATCCTTTTCCATCCTTTTACTTTCACTATTTGTATCTTTAAATCTAGTGTCTCCTGTACACAGCATATAGTTGGATCATGTTTATTTTTATCCAGTCTGATCCCTTATTTTTTGACTGGATTAATCCATTCACATTTAATGTTATTATTAGACTTATGCCTACCATTTAACTTGTTTGTGTCTCATGTCTTTTCTGTTCCTTTATTCCTTATATACACTTTTTTGCATTGACTATTTTCTAGTGTAACATTTTCTTTCATAATTTTTGCAGTTTCAAAATTGAGTTCACAGTTGAAAAAGTAGACTCAAATATCCAAATTGCTCCAAATATTCTTTTCCCATAACTGAATCAACTACTTAAAAAATCATTAAAACATTTTTTTGGATACATATCAACAAAGTGTTTTTATGTGAACCTATTTAACATTTTAGCAAAAGGTTATCAATTTCTCTCCAAGTTAAGAACTTTTCTGCTCAAGTTAAGTACTAATTCTTGTGTCGACTCTAGATTAAATCAAATTCAAAGGGAGGGGTATTTGCATAATTTCAAAAGCAACTCTAAGCTTATTCAATAACAACTAAGTGTTTTTCAAATTTTCCTGATAGCTTTTGCAGCAAATTTACAAAATGCTAATTACAATGAAAATTTATAATATCAGAAACTATGCAAAATCAGCATTTCTAGATCCGTATCATGATGCTTCAATTTCAACATAAACTTTTGTACCTATCTGTGAAGGTGACAAGCTTTTCCTTTCCTTGGAGTTTTAATTTTGGTTTACTCATATACAGTGTGATATCAGCAAGAAAGTGTGTATTACACTGACGTGTTTTGCTCTTGATTACTGAATACCTGGCATTCCTTTTGTTGCAAGAAAATCTGAAACTGGAATGAATAGAAATGTAAATCATTGTTAAAAATTCTTAATTCAACCAATGAGCATTAGTAAGGAAGACAAGATTGTTAAATTGTCTTTTATCACAAACTGGTTATGGTTCCTGGATTTGAACCTATATACTGATCAATTTTAACAATAGTGACACTTTTTCAAAGAGTCTGTTTCAGAAAACTTATTTGCAATAAGCATCACTAGGTGAAACAAAACAGTAAGAGAAATCCAGGCTCATTAAAAAATTCCAAGAGATCCAGATTTTTGACCTAACATAGCAGAAGCACTTTCTGTAGTGATAGTAACTTTTTTCTTTGTATCTAGCAAAATTCTTCTGCAGATGTCAAAGATGCAAAAACATGCCACAAGTGATTTTTTTTTTAGGCTGAGAATTCATATTTTTTTGTAAAATTGGAACTCCTTTAATACAAAGCATACAAAGTATTAACTGGGCAGTGTCTTTTACATCACAGCTCATCTAAAGATAACATAGTTTCAGTTTTTCAATTCTGAATCAACTAATCTTTAGTACTATTAGAAAGGTCTTATATCCTATAGGTAATTACTGGCTTAACTGAAGATATTTCATTTTTGTAAAACACTGTCTTTTCCTCGTAATTTTCTAACAAAATTTCCATAATAGAAATCATAAATCCAACAGAAAAATCTTTTTCTGTACACAAATACAAGCTCTTTTATAGCTGGCCAAGTATATAAGCTCTTATCCTGTTATAAACTGTTTAAAAGCTTTCTGTTGGACTTTTAATTCTGATTTCAGGTGATTAATTTCATCTATTCTTTTTTGACTGTTGAAACATTAAATTCAATATGCATTTGAAGAAAATGTATCTTAATATTGTTCACTTTATTATTTTATTTTACATGAAGTTTTTCTTCTGCTCTGGTACAGCATATTGCAATAATCATTCATCATAGAATTCATGATATTATCTTCCAGTCTTTTCCAGTTGTGGTACTAGCTCAGTTCTGTATCAGTAGAACTGATTTCAAATTTAATAATTTGTTCATACTTATTTTTTGAACTAGAAAACATAATTCAATTATATTAAAATGAATATAGGTATCTCAATTTAATTGCTAATTGGAACTTACATAGGCACAGTAACTCATGCTGTTTGAATAAAATATTCAAATGAACACATTACTTTGGTTAGTAAATCATTGTTAGAATGGAACCAGTTCTTTGACATCAACTGGTGATGTGTTTATGACTAATACAAACAAGCGATACACTGGTTCCTTATCTTACACAATGCAACAGATAAAGGGAAATATGGTCCTATCAAAATAGTTTAACAAAAACCATTTTACAGTTCCATTCACACTAGCCATATTTCAAGTGCTCAAAAGCCATGTGGTTAGAGGGTACCATATTGAACAACACAGTCTAATTCATTGCATGAGGGGAAACTTAAGTGGGTTTAGAATTGCTGGATTCCTTCCATTTATGTACTTCTTTATTGAAGCATCTTCTAATGAATAATCTTACCTAGTGATCTCTGACAGGCAGTCTTTTTACACATAGGCATTTTCAACTATACAAAAAAGCCTAAAGAAAACAGGCTGAAATAATCAAATTAGCATCAAGTGCTATCTTTTATTATTTTCCAGAATTACTTAACTGTCTAGTAGGGGCACATTGGATCTCTCTTGCAGATTAAATCTGAATGAATTATAATGGGAAATGGGAAGTAAAATGCAGTTTGAGAAACAAATTTGACTAAATGTTTTTGTGAAGTCAGTAAAGGAAAAACAAGGGCCTTGGTGATAAAGACATAAGAGATGTTGAGTCAGGATTTGCCTAATAGAAATAATGAATGAATGAACAAAACTCACTTACGTGTCTTTTCTCCCATGAATGAGGCAGGAATCAAGGTTTTTATTGATTCTATTTCCTGAATGTGTCAAGTTTCCCTTCCTTTCTACTCTTACTGCTCTGCAAGCTGTCCTCAGCTTATCATCTGTGAACTGGACAACATCAGAAACCAGCTAACTACTCATTGTCTTAATCCACCCTCCACAACACTGCTAGAATGACCTTTCTAAACACAAATTGGGTAATGCTACTCCCATTTAAAACCCTGTGTGGTTCTTTACCACCACCTACAGGATGAAGTTCATACTTTAGTACATGGTTCAAAGTTCAAAGGTGCCCACTGTGTTCCAGACACTCCACTAGTGCACTTCCCACGGAAAGACCCTCATCATGTTCAAAATCCATTCCATTCATAGCTATACACATCAAGTTCTTAGTCCTTCAAAACCAGTTCTACAGTCACCTGGAAGGCTTTATAGACCCATGTAGGCAGAGATTTGCTCCCTCCATACCTGGTGTATCTTCAGCACATTATAACACTAGATTATACTGACCAATGAACAACCTGAAGTCAGAGAACGTCTGATAAATCTCTATTTCCAATCTAAACATAGTGTCTGACAAGAAAAAATTCTAAATAAGTATTGATCAGTATGGTGACTAGGAAAAGTAGATTAAGGACAACTCTGATTCATCACAATGGACTAATTACATATAGTCCTCCCACTCATCAGGTCTGTTCAAAGTCACCACTAGCAAGCATCATGTTAATGGGGAGGGGAGATGGTAACTCCCTATATAAAGCTCAGAATGTGAGCATATACCCCTCACACCTACATCATTGCCCTGAGAAGCAGCCACCTGCATCAGTATGAATATTAAAAGGAAAGCAAGTCCTGCATTTTGCAGCTTTCTTCTCCTTGAATTTGATCACACCAGCGTCCCTTTTCAATGTCTTTCATGGATCAGGCTTTCAAGAATTACACAAAGCTTGGGAAAAAATAGCACTAGCAGGACTGCCATGAAGGGGAGATACTGAAATCACCAGGGCTATAGGGTTGGCAGTCAAAAGCCATTAATAAGGGCTTCCCTGGTGGCGCAGTGGTTGGGGGTCCGCCTGCCGATGCGGGGGACGCGGGTTCGTGCCCCGGTCCGGGGAGATCCTGCATGCCGTGGAGCGGCTGGGCCTGTGGGCTGTGGCCACTGGGCCTGCGTGTCCAGAGCCTGTGCTCCGCGGCGGGGGAGGCCACAGCGGTGAGAGGCCCGTGTACCACAAAAAAAGAAAAAAAGAAAAGCCATTAATAAATTAATGAAGCAGTCATGCTGAGTTGGCTCTCTGGGACCCCACAGCTTAAATTCACTTTGCTAGTAAGCCTGAAAAGTATATGGCAGTAGGAGCTCTTGAGACCACCACCTCCAGTCACATTGGTGTAGTGAACAAAGTTTCTTACAACGGGCCCAAAATAATTTAATAGCTTTTGAGTAGATTAGAGTGAACTGAAGTGTGCAGTTCAAAGAAAATGAGAAAATGGACATCTCCCTACTCATTTGATTTAAACTGTCAATGTTGCTAAAGTAACTGCAGAAACTGGTCTTCAAGTCACCTGGTAATCCAGCAGTCTTCTCAATTCCTAGCTATAGACTAGCTGGTTAGACTCATTTGAGGAGCAATCTATTTAGAACATTTTTCATTATTTGGAGCAAATTATTAACTTACAGAAATAGCCTAAAATTCTTGTAAAATTCTAGTAAAAACTATCTTCTAAGGATTCTTATAATATATAACCTGTATATTAAAATTGCCTTTAAAGTATTTATGAAAGCTTATTTTAAACTCAATTTAAATTTGAATACATAAATAACACTCAAAGAAGGGAATTCTCAATATATATAACATTTTTACCTAAAACCTTAAAACTTTATTGCATATATATTTCAGTTCATGTTTCCTTAGATACTTGTTCCTCTACAGAACTAGAATTTATAAATATGGGCATATTTCATTAACTTCTACAACATTTTTTGGCAATCATAAGGAAGAACAAGACTTCTGTTAGAGAGATAAAATTATATATTAAGGATTAGGTAGAAAATGCCTACTTTAAAAACTGGACATCTCAGCAAACATTCATTTTATCTAATTGTGCTGTGATTTTAAAGGATTTTTTTCCCAGCATCTATATAAAAATTTACATTTATTTGTTAAAGAAGTAGTTTCTAAAAATAGACTCAATGCTCTGAAGAGTTGGGAAGTCAATTTTAAAGTTTATATATACAACAAACTATACATGTAACAATTAAAACATTTAATGAATTAATATAACCCCACCAATACAATGTTTGCTACTGTATTAAAAGCATTTATTCAAAATATGTCAACCTCCTTCCAAAGGATGAAAGACACATGAGCCCATTTCTTATACTATGAGGTATATGGTAACAACAACAAAAATCCTAAATACAAAAGGATCATCAGTTGCCTAAATATAAAATTGAACTTTGGCAAAGATATGAGTGTTATACAGAATACCACAGCCAATAAGGAGATCCTTAATTTTACACCATCTCCCTATATCATGGCACTGTCCCCGTTCACTCTTCCCTTTCAAAGGGTGAGTTATAACCCTGTCCCAGATGACTCAATTTTAAATAGGTGGTCTGCTGATTAACACATATTTTCTCAAACCTCAATACTACAGCTATACAAATTACACTTTAAAAATATTTGAAACAGGTAATTGAATTTATTGGTTGACTATGAGTAGGAAAATACATCGGTAAAGAAAAGAGACCCTGTATATAAATATAATACTAGCTAGTTACAATTTGACCAAGAAGGTTCCACTGAAAAGAAGAGTAAAAGCCCTTGTTACCACCAGTCCATAGGTCATATTCAGTTTCCCATTACCCTTATCAAAGAGCTGCCTAGGCAAATGGGACATTCTTTGAGCTTAGTGCAGATAATG
Organism: Monodon monoceros; assembly: GCF_005190385.1. NCBI lineage: Eukaryota > Metazoa > Chordata > Mammalia > Artiodactyla > Monodontidae > Monodon > Monodon monoceros. Next base: position 152,457,740 of record NW_021703768.1, read on the forward strand.
TGCTGGGTTTTGTTACATGAATGGTAAACAAAACTTAGTCCAGTGCATTACACAATTTAATGTATTGTAAATAAAGGCTAGATATTCTATTTTAAACACTACTTCAACATACTGGTTACTAAAATTTACGTAACCAAAACGAAGAGCAAAGTGAACATCTCAAAATACTGTTTACAAGTAGGGGAGAAACACTTGCTAAAGGTTTTCTTTGAATTATCTGCAGCATTTGTACCGGGTATGCTTATTGGTTCATTAAAAGAGCAAATTGCTATAACTGCTTTGCTTAGGTTGGCTTTTATACTTATATAGCATGACCCCAAAACCTTAAAAGTCACTATGGAAACTAATTCCATAAGTTTAAATAGTAAAAAATGGAATACTAAAATTGGAATTTATTATTGAAAACCGGAAATCTTTTAAGAGCTTTGAAGTTTTAATTTCAACATTTAGAAGTGCATTCCACCCAATTTAATAATGTCCTTAGGTTTCAAAGTGCTAACTCAAAATAAGTTTTCCTGGCTGTCACCAAATCAAGTAAAAATAAAAGCACATTTCTTGGAGATGTTCCCTGCCTATCTTCTAGGACTATTAAAGTTGCAATCAACAATTTATTTCTACAACTTTAGTTTAAATTATGCCATAAATTAATTTTGATGAACATTGTTTAAATTCTTAAAGCATAAATAATTATCACTAATACAGTAAACTGTACTTCAAGAGATTTACAAGAAACTGAGCGCCTCCAAATTTCTGATCATTAAAAATAGAAAATATACCCCGAATTTTCTGTAAAACATTCATAAAATGGATTTATCCAGTAAGAATACTGAAATTACATTATGGCAACACCACATTAAATATATTTGTTACAGAATTTTTGAAGAAAACCTATACTGTGAAAACATACTAGTTTTTATTGCATTTTAGGGAGTACGGATTATTGGAAATTATTCAGGACACAGAAGATACTTAAAACACAAAATCTTGCTTATCAGTCTATTTTGGTGTGACCATTTATTCCCTATAGACTTAAAATATTTTTCTCTCTTTTAAAGGTTACAGTTGTAAATCTACACTCTTGGTTCAATTTATCACTATCTAATAAGGTGGAGAAGCTGTTCAAACTGACCCACAGAAGGTAGTCTGCCACAGAATGCAGTCTGCCTAGAAGAGGCAAGAACAAATATTTTCAAGACGTAACAGGCCATTATATCTTACTATGCTGCCCCCAAATTCAAATATTTTGTAGACAATAACAAACACAGATGAAAACATTTTGTGTAAAGCTCAGACCTTTAGCATCTAACAAGTGCACTCTAGTTCCAGCATCTATGAAAAGAATATATCCTCCATAAACAGAGTAAGTGCTTCTCCCCTTCCCCTTCCATAAAGCTCTCTGGACCTGTTATTATATAATGCAGATCATAAGAAAAGCAGTTTCCTTCATCTCATCAGTCCAACCAGCTCCAGCTTGCCCTTGCTGGAAATTGTCATGATGCACATTACCAACACAGTGTTTAGGATAAATGAGTAAACACACCTTTTATTCACACTTTACAAACAAAACAAAAAACCCAAAAAGAAACCCCATAAAAGTTATGCATTGGTTCTATATCAGTAATACCAGCTTTCCAATGTACTGACTATAAACTGGATGTGTTCGGTGCCAGCACAACTTAAAAAGCAAAAAATAAAAAACCATCACAACAAAATGTTTAAAAAGAAAAAAAAAAAAAAACCTTCAAAGGAAAAACCAGGTCCCAGACAAAGATTCAAGATCAAAACCTTTTGGAGAAATTTTTCTTTTTTTCTAAAGAAAAAGAAAAAAAAAAAAGAATCATTTACTTAAACAGTATGAGATTTTATTTTCTCTTAAAAACAGAATAAGCACATTTAAGTGCTAAACATTTTTCATAAAATTTTAAGTCATTATCCAAAATGACTCACTCTCTGTATAAAAACTGTTACTAACATTCAACAATTTCTTTTCTTAATGCTCACATACATGGTGTCCTTTTGCTCCCCTGCCTGCAGTTGAAACAAAAGCTGTTAGACCAAGTTCCCTGTGAATTCATTTGATTTTTTTGAGAGAATGAATGAATGAGAACAGAACATATAGGAGTTAACTTTGCAAAGTTAAAGCTGGCTTTAATCTCTACTAACAGCACTATGGGCAAAATACAAGGTATAATATAACTTTTATCTTGGTTGACATGTTAAAATGACTTAGTCACTTTTAAAATGATCTGAAGTATTGTCTTAGGGACCTGTTTTGAAAATACATCTCATTTATTTTATACTGCTTCATAAACGGAAAATTACTTTTTTTTTAAAGGAATGATTTCTAAAAAACATGGAAACTAAGGAATACATAGAAAACAAAAAGAATTCACATGATAGTAGTACTCTGGGTGACGAACAGCACTGTGCAATGACACCAAGAAGCAGTGCTTGGGTCTGGTGAGTAAAGACCCAGGGACCCACCCTATGAACATGTTCCAAAATGTGATATTCAATGCTTCACAATGGAAAAAAAGCCACAGCCCATACAAAAGCATTTTCATAAAACTCTGACAAATGTTAAACAGTATTTAAAAATATAAAAGAGGATGCACAGATTTTCTCTGCATGCACAGGCAGTGCTTGGTGAGAACAAATTCAGGCAGGCACAGTGGAGATAGGACAGGAAGTGTCTCAAAAAGGAGTTAAGCTGTCCCTAAGCAGCTGTAATTTTGTAACTTAAAAAAGCTGAGGATTTAAAAATATCAGAATGTACATATATCAACCATTACATTCAGTCCATAATGCCTACAGATCATTCACTGCTCAGCTTATCTGTCCTGGTAGATAGTTTTTTGTAAAAACCCAGGAATTCATGGGTAAGTTGCCTCTGGTCCAAGAAAATGTCCTAAACTTTAAACAGATTTAGATTTAAAGAGCAATGTTCTCAATTTAAAAACAAAGTAGTACAAAAGGGCTAACAAAACCCTAACAGTGCAAATCATCAGCAGAGAAAGTCTGTTGCAACTTCTTTTACAAGCTGGCCTTTATAACACATGAAACAGGTAAAAAAAACTTAGCCTTAGATTACAATACAATCATTTCCAAATCTGATTTTTTTAGTACAAAATTTCATAAATCAGGTCTTCTGTGGATCATATACAATCATAAAGGCTAAATTTAAATTCTATATTTTACAAACAAGTCTGAAAAAGGAGGGAGTAAAGTATGGAAGAATGATCTCTGGATGTTATTACTGGCCTCAAAAAAGTAGTGCTACAGATTTCTGTGCAAAGAGAATATGCTGTTCAAACATTTTCCTATTTCAAGGCATGAAAATATTATATTGGATAGGAGAAACAGGAAAATTACTTGTAACAAATTAAAGATAGGTGCAAACACACCAGTCCCTGTCTAACAGTATATAAAGCATATCGGGCTCAGAATTTGTCTGTTTGCTAGCACCTGGCTTTCATACTATATCCTTATCAAATAATCAGATTGAAAACTCAAATCATCATTAAGGAAAAAAAATCCCTAGTGGCCATACCTCACTCCCCTATATTCAGATTTTTTCCAAGTTTACGAGTGAAACTGAGGTCATCCTCTGAAGGTACTTGACTACCTCCTGCCAGGAAGGTGAATGCCGTTAACTTGGGGCAGGAAAGGCAGTAAGAGCTCCAGTTGTGCAAAAAGTGAGAAGTGGTCAGAGGGGATGAGTGGGTGTGGGCAGCCGCTGATATTGTTCTCAACTAGCCAATGGTGGTCCAGAGGTCCCAGGATGCCTAAAGTGTTCAGCTGAGGTTTAGAATAGAAGATGTAGTCAATTATACCCTGAAAAACAGAAGGCAAAAAGAAAAAAAAGACAAGGCCCCACATAAGATAACACTTGAATACTGAGAACTTTCAAGACATATCCTTAGAGTCAAACAAAGAAACTTATTAGCCTGTAGGAAAAGGTAATACTACATAAACCAAATGTCATCCCCAAATGTGAGAATGAAGAAAGTTTAGGGATGATAATCATTCTTCCTCCTATTTGGATCTTTTCAAAATCTTTAACAAGACCTAAAGAATCCTTCATGATAGGGCCTCTGCTTCTCTTTCCTAACTTAATTTGTGACACTTTTCCTTGCTCACTACTCCACTGCCATACTAGCCCTTTTTGGGGAGTAGGGAGGTGCGGTGTGAAGTGGGGTACATTCCTTGTAGGCGCCAAGCTCTTTCCTGCCCCAGGGCCTCCACACATGTCTGGAACACTTTCTTCTACTTGTCAACTGGTTAACTCCTTCTCAACCTTCAAGTGCCAAGTTTAATCACTTTCCCAAGGCCTTCCTGAATCCTGCCCTCACCCACTTAATAGCTCCTACCACCTCTGATTCTTTTCCCTTGCTAACGCACTCCCCAAGGTGTACCTATATACTCATTTGTGTGGTTGAGACCTATCTCTCCCACCAGATCATGATTCCACGAGGGCCAGGCTGTCTCTGCTCTCAACAACCTCAACAGTACCCAGGCACAGCATCTGGCACACAGCTAGGTTACTCTTGGTTTGCTCCTTTCCTCCCTATAACTTCAGACTCTCCTTTACATGCTCCTGGCCAAGAACATTTAAGCATGTTCCAGAGTCTTCTTCCTAACTTTCTATCAGGAACAGGAACAAGAGGAAAAAAAAAAATCCCTAATCTCTCCCACCTTTTAGTTATCACCCTCACCTCTTCTTCAATCAACCTGCTTGAAATAAGAATCTAAAAGTTGGTTTTTCCTACCTCATTGCTCAGTTATTCTCCAACTCATCATATTCTAGTTTCTCTGACTAGCTCTCAAGTGAAACAACTCTTATCAATATCTTTCTGAAGCTTAACACACACACCTCTTTCCCTCGAAAGGCTTTCTTTCCTTGCATTTAAGTTCCTATACTGTCCTGGTTTTCCACCTCTCTGGTTACTGTCATTTACATGTTAGTTTTCCCCAGTCTACTCCAGTCTCTCTTCAACTCTACACACTCATCTGTTCCCAGGATAAAATCATTATCTATAGTATTGTGGATCCTCCAAAGCCAAATAAAAAAAAATTGTCAGTTTTCAACAGTTTCTCAAAGGAGTCTAAACAACCTCCCCTCTAAAATTAAGAACCAGTTAACACAAGTATTTACACTGTTCTAATAGACAATCTAACCTGAATGATTACTTTCTCAGCAGGTTAGAAATGGAAAATTAGGATTTTAAAGAGCGTAAATGCAAAAGGTGGCTAAAAAGGACAGTTGAACACAAGTCCTAAACAACCACAGATAATAAAAATGAGAATTACTAAGGAAAAGGCTCCATATTGTAATCCATTAATTGTGTAACAGGCATATAAATAATATATATATTAGAAATTTTAAAATGGCTAACAATAAAAGACATTTTGGTTCTCAAGTAGTACAGTTTCAGTTAAACTGAAATAGAGATGGAACACCTCATCTCAATTGACAGCAAATTAAATATGATGGCCCTGCATATCCAGCTGTTAGTAATGAGCCTATAAAAAAAAAAAATTGCCCCAAAAAGGTGACAGTTAACTCAGGATTTACTATCATTATTTCATCTGATTTCTTACCTTGGAAATGATTCTAATAGGTATCTATAAAGTACGGATGGGACTCTAATCACATGGAATTCTACATTAAAAGTAATAAAAGAGGGCTTCCCTGGTGGCGCAGTGGTTGAGAGTCCGCCTGCTGATGCAGGGGACACGGGTTCGTGCCCCGGTCCGGTAAGATCCCACCTGCCGCGGAGCGGCTAGGCCCGTGAGCCATGGCCGCTGAGCCTGCGCATCCGGAGCCTGTGCTCCGCAATGGGAGAGGCCAGTAATAAAAGAATGCTGCTGTCAACTAGTTCGAGATGGCTTAATTCCATTCTGAGCATTAACATTTAAAGCCATCATAAAGTTATGACACTTTAAAGAAATGCAGGCTTTAAAAGTTTATTATCTCAAAACTCACCTTAAAATCAAACGTGTAATTTGTGTAAGGCATCAGGCCACTCTCATAGGCACTCTTTAACTTGAAACCATGAGTGATCCTTCCATTGGTTGTCCCATTTTTCCCATTACAGCTGAAGTTTGTAAGACTTTCATTATATCTCAGTTCCTTAAAGTCTTTATGATTTGTTTCTACTCCACCAGTGCTCAAATATTCCACAACACCTATAATGAAAATAAATGTACTTTTTGCACTGTCAAGTATAATACACAGTGTACAACACATAACTAAAAACATAATTCGGTAGTAAAGTTTTAAATCACACATATTCCCACTTTCTAAAATGTTTCACTGTTTTTCACATTTGCCAAAACTTGTATAAACCCATTTTTACATGGTTTTAATCATAGTATACTGAATATTCTATACTGTATCACATGAACTTATGTTCGTATGTCTTCTCAATTATTTTTTTTAATGATTGCATAATACAACTGGGCTGATGTATAGTATTTGTTAAGCTAGTTCCTTATTTTTTTTAAATTCATGTTATTTCTACCTTAAAAAAAAAAAGAATACTATAATCAACATCTTAGTATGTAGGTTTCTGCTATGCTTAGTATAAAATACCAAGATTAGGATTCATTGTGCCTAAATATACATTGGGTTGGCCAAAAAGTTCTTTCAGTGTTTTCTGTAAGACGGCTCCAGTAGCACTTAAGTTCATTCAAAACAATTTTGTTAGATTGTGACAGCAGTCATATCAGCGTGCATTTAAAAAGAAACTTCTCAAAATTGGTGAATTTTTGTGTAGCCATTTTAATACTGAAGATGGAAGAAAAAAAGCAACGTTTTCAGCATATTATGCCTTATTATTTAAACAAAGTTAAAAATGCAACTGAAATGCAAAAAAATTTGTGCAGTGTATGGAGAAGGTGCCGTGACTGACTGAACGTGTCAAAAGTAGTTTGCAAAGTTTCGTGCTGCAGATTTCTCAATGTTTAATGCTCCACAGTCGGGTAGATCAGTTGAAGTTGATAGCGATCAAATAGAGACATTAATTAAGAACAATCAACGCTGTACCACGCGGGAGATAGCCAACATACTCAAAATATCCAAATCAAGCGTTGAAAATCATCTGCACCAGCTTGGTTATGTTAATTGCTTTGATTTTTGGGTTCCACATAAGTGAAAAAAACCTTCTTGACCAACTTCCGCATGCGATTCTCTACCGAAATATAATGAAAATGTTCCGTTTTTAAAACAAATTGTGATGGCTGATGAAAAGTGGATACTGTACAACCATGTGGAATGGAAAAGATCGTGGGGCAAGTAAAATGAACTATCACCAACCACACCAAAGGCCGGTCTTCATTCAAAAAAGATGATATTGTATATATGGTGGGATTGGAAGGGAGTCCTCTATTACAAGCTCCTTCCGGAAAACCAAAAGATTAAATTCCAAGTACTGCTCTCAATTAGACCAACTGAAAGCAGCACTCGACAAAAAGCGTCTGGAATTAGTCAACAGAAAACGCATAATCTTCCATCAGGATAATGCAAGGCCGCATGTTTCTTTGATGACCGGGCAAAAACTGTTACAGCTTGGCTGGGAAGTTCTGATTCATCAGCCATATTCAATAGGCATTGCACCTTCGGATTTCCATTGATTTCAGTCTTTACAAAATTCTCTTAATGGAAAAAATTTCAATTCCCTGGAAGACTGTAAAAGGCACCTGGAACAGTTCTTTGCTCAAAAAGATAAAAAGTTTTGGGAAGATGGAATTATGAAGTTGCCTGAAAAATGGCAGAATGTAGTAGAACAAAACGGTGAATACGCTGTTCAATAAAGTTCTTGGTGAAAATGAAAAATGTATACACACACACACACACACACACACACACACACACACACACACACAGCCAACTCTGAAAGAGTTACAGAGCAACTTCAGCATCCCTGGACAGTATTTTTCCAATATGCGAAGCATACGATGGGTTCTGCAAATATTTAACTTTCATTTAATTAGTTAACAAGACTGGACATTTTCCCATGTGTTTGCTATTAAAATACTGTATTTTGCAACATGGAAATAGGTTCTAAGATCTGCATTATTTGACAAGAGTCTCTCTTGGCCCCTCAGATACTTTGTAGCTAAAAAGAGGATGCAAAGCATGTAGAGAAATTGCCGGTAATCCCCAGATGGCTTTGAAAGAAGAATTATGGATCTTAGACACCTTTATTTCCCCTGAAAACGAATTTTTTTTTTTTTTGCGATACACGGCCCTCTCACTGTTGTGGCCTCTTCCGTTGCGGAGAACAGGCTCCGGTCGCGCAGGCTCAGCGGCCATGGCTCACGGGCCCAGCCGCTCCGTGGCATGTGGGATCTTCCCGGACTGGGGCACGAACCTGTGTCCCCTGCATCAGCAGGAGGACTCTCAACTGCGCCACCAGGGAAGCCCTGAAAACGAATTTTAACATAGTTTCTAATTTATTATCTATTCTCTCATCTATTGTGATAGCAGTGATGTGCTACTGAATTTAACCACTCCGAGCGTGTGAATGTGTGTATGTGTGAATGTGCGCATTCTTGCATGCATGTAAGTCCAAGGAAAAGTATTCTTGTGTATGTGAGAAAGTATAAACAAGGAGCTAAAAGACAAAAAGAAATACTTAGTTTGATATTACAAGGACTATGGTTTTTACTCACTGTACTATGGAAAAGTATTTAAGAATAAGGCTTTCTGTATTCTTCTACTTTGTGATTAAAAATCAAGATTCTTGATCTTTTTTTGTTAAAATCACTTGCCTGATCTGTGTAAATAAAAAAATCTCAATTTCCACCCGAGGTATATTTTTCTAATCAAACCCACCAAAACTGGAGATCCTTTAATATACGGTCAAATTTAAACTGGATTTTATTACCACATGCTGGAATCCCAAAGAGTCTTAATAATCTTTTCAGAGTGTGTATTACATATAACCTGGGGATAATGAAATACAATTATATGTTCTTTAATAAGTTACTTCAAGTTATCACCTACATGTTTACTGAAGATGATTAACATCCTTCCTCCTGAGGTTTTTCATAATACCATTTCATTTTCAAAATGGTTCCCCTACTCCACATTTTTTTTAACCTGATTCATAGCTGCCACTATAAATTGAATTTTCATTTTGACTAATTTGGAATTATAAGAAACAACACATTACAAAAACATTTTAAGTCAGTAAGCATTCTATATAAAATAGCATTGTTTTGTTTTGTTTTGTTTTTACCAGAGTCCGGCAAAGAATTAAGATCTGCACACAACACCAGTGGAATAGTTCCAAATTCTCCCAATGCACTGGACTGGAGGCTTCTCGAGGCTTTATCAATGATGTTCTTCACTTCTGAGAGGAACATCATTGTTTGAACCAACTTCACATCAGAGTATTCAGGGTCCCAGTGCATATGAGCATTAGCCACGAGAATAAGTTGTTTTTCTGTTCCAAGATGTGGCTTTCCAGCTATATTAGATAAAAAGAAAAGAAACAAACAAAACCTGTCCATAACCCCATATATGCTCACAGGGTCTGAAAGCAAGTAATATCTCAGAATCTTGGGAATAATAAAGAAGTCTAAAATTTAGTTAACAATCTCCCACCTGATGACTGAATCTACCCTACAACAAACCTGAGAAGTAGACATCTAACCTCTCGGTTGAGTACTTCCAGCATAGGGTATTCACTACTTGAACAGAGACAGCCCATTCTATTTGGGACAGCTTGATTTTTAAATAGCTCCATCTCCTTAAAACTTCTGGTCTTCTAGATGTCCTAAATTGAGCACCATAAAATTAAATTGACACCCTTTTTGTTAAGATATGTTTAAGATAGTCATTAAGTTCCATCTTTCATCTTTCTATCCCTCAGATTAAATATCCCCATTTCCAACTGTTCCTCAAGTGACAGAAGTTTCAGTTCTTAGCATGAAGGTCACTCTAAACATACATTTAATTTGAAATAAGTGGTCCATTTCTCCAAAACTCAAGACCTTTAAAATAATGACTAAAAAGGTCAGGAAGAGAAGTCAGCATACAGAATATCCCTGTTGCCAAGAAATTATGTAAGTGTATGGAGTTCTCTCTGAGCAGTCATTTTAACTAATATTTACACTTTAGCATTTTATGTGAAAAATTCTTGAGGAGAAAAGAAAGCTGTTTTTTTCCTTTGGCTTTATGCCTTTTAAGATTTGAAATAGTTTTCTGGGCAATGTTTCCTCATCTTGAGCTTTGCGGTAGAGATAAATGGATATAAGGTTTTAGAATCTAAGATTTAAATTCTGAGTTTCTTCAGGTGTTAGACAAGACTATTAATATGTAACAAATGTTCTGTTTTCTATTAAATTTTGGAGGTCAATTTCATAGGAAGTGGAAAAGTCACTCACATGACATTTCAATCAATTCCTTTCGAAGTTCTAGCAGTACAGCAACTCCAATGTTATCTTTTGTCATGACTCTGTTCAGCATAGCTTCAGACCCTTCTGAATTTGCCATTGCTAGCTGATTAAATTCAACAGTGTGTTTCTGAACCAAAGTAAATCTAAAACAAAAACAAACACACACACACAAATATAAAATTGAGAATACCAAGACATTAGCTTTGTGGAAAATGCAATTTTCCCCAACTTCCTTAACAGATACGATGGCATGTAAATTACATTATGGAAAATCCTCCACACTTAACACCAAGCTTCCCATGTCCATTTAAGTTGTTCTCAGTCTGTTACGGATACAAATAACATTTTGATAAACTTTTACAACTTAAGAAAATGTAGTCATCTTCTGTTTAGGTTTCACATTGGAAAATTCCATCTTATAATTTTAAAATAATTCTCTTCCTAAGTACACGCTTAAGAATCTCTCCACCATCCCAGAGGGAATGCAATTACAAGGTGTTTCAAGTAACAATTGGAGTTAAACCCTAGCAAACACCTGAAGAAACAGCAGCACTTTCAACATGCCCTCCAAAACACTATTTCTGATGAATCAAAACAAAACCCTCTAAGTCAACAGTACTGTTTTCTTGAGTAATAATGTAACGCCTCATTCTCTTATTTGCCAACTAATTTCCATTCCCTTGGCCCCCATCCTGCAAACAGAGAAAGTTTTCTTTTTAAGAAATAAGATGACTGGGAATTCCCTGGCAGTCCAGTAGTTAGGACTCTGCACTTCCACTGCAGGAGGCAAGGTTCGATGCCTGGTCTGGAAACTAAGATCCTGCATGCCATGTGGCTCAGCAAAAAAAAGAAGAAAAGAAAGAAAGAAAGAAGATGACTTACTTTTCTGTCTTAAAGAATATTGCACAGCCATCAACATGTTTTCTTTCTTGTTCTGACATTGTCCTAGCTCTAGATTTAGGACTAAAGAATCCATTATAGCCACGTTCTTTCAGTTCTACCAGAAAAAAACTGTAATACTGTTCTGTTTCAACCTCCTGAAAAATTGTAAATAGCAGAGTTATTTCATAAGACAAAAATCAGTCCTATGCATTACCTTTATATGTACAGTTTAAGAACTTAAAAGAATTTCAAAGGACTGATCTGCAGAATGAAGAATTACATTTTTTCGATGTAATTTATCTGAAACCAGTCAGAACACCTACCTGTCATTTTACAGGTACCAGTTGATAAGGTCAATTCTATATTGTTTAGGAGTAAAGAATAGAAAGACATACACCCCTAAGCATATAGTTTTCCTTATATTTTAGAATTGGCGTAGAACAAAAATCAGAGAGGTAACAGGAACTCCACAGATCAAATTTCACACCACAAGGAGAGTGACTTGCCCAAGGTCATGTAAGTTATTATGAGAGTTGGACTGAGAACCCAGTTACTGTGCACCAGGTTCAATGCCCTTTCCACTTTGACCTAACTATTCAATTATCACTGGTAGTAAAGCAAATTATACCTTGATAGTGCTATAATTTTAGTAACATTGCCACCCAATTAAAAAATAGTGTACAGGAGCATCAGGGAGGAAAAAGTAAACATTTAGCTGTCATAGCAAACACTTAAAACCCAGCTTAACCCATCTGCTTAATTTGGCAGCACACTGCTACAAAGCACAGCAGGCAGTGAATGCTCCCAGAATTCACTAAATACAGAAAAAGTCCATATTTTAATAACTACTAAAGCTAGAACTTCATATGTGTCAGTGTAATGCGTTCCCAAGCTGTTCCTTGCTTGATCAATGTTGGGGCATTTCTGCAATTTAAACAAGTGCTCTTCTGATGACTTACCTGAAGACTTATGACATCAGCATTGCAACTCAAGATTTCTTGAATAATGGCCTTTTTCCTGTAGTCCCAATTTAGTGCCCATGATGGACAGTAGCCATATAACTGCCGGGTCGCATATTTATCACAAAGAACATTATAGCACATGACAGAAAACAAGGCTGTAGGAAAGATAACTTTACTTATTCACACACGTGGCAGAAAAAAAAAAACATAATTAATTTCAATAGTTTTCACTTAAATGCTAAGTTTGACTTTATTCATTCAATATATATTCACTGAAAAACTACTATATGCCAGACATGGCATAAGTAATGTTAGAAAATAAATGAAGGACAGATATGTGAACAAATTATAATATAAATAAATAATGTGTTTCCTGCTACAGAGGTACACACAGAAGGTTCAAAAACTAACAGAACACAATCTTAAGTCCTTCAGCCTCTAAGACCAGGGCTCCTCATTTCTATGTTCCCTCCACCACTTCAACAATTGTTAATGTAGAATGTGGAAACCTGACAGGTAGTTTTCTTAACAGGCATCTCTACTTTTCTTCTACAGAGCAACTACTATTAATTCACATGAAAGAAAAGGGGTATTATAGACCAAATCCTGTTGCACACATCACAGAAGTGCTCAAACTATTTTCATACAATTTTAAAAGGATATTAGAGGTCATTAGTTCAATTTCTCTTTCAAGTAGGTGTTTTGGCTATCTTAAACTTTTGTATTATCAAATACATCTGGAACACAGTACAGTTTGGAAACTTATAGTATAGAAAGATTTTCGTGTATTATAACTGAATTTGATCAATACTTTAGAGCAGAGTTCCTCAACAGCAGCACCTCTGATCTCTAGCCACAAGATGCCAAGAGCACTTCTACCAGTTGTTAACAATCAAAAAATATCTCCAGGCATTGCCAAATGTCTTCTAGGGCATAAAATCGCCTCTGGTTGAGAAGTACTGCTTTATACCAAATTTTCTGTAGCATAGTAAAGAGGCCAGGTAATCAAGTCTTCGTTATTATCTCCCAAACCAAATCAACCTTAAGCATTCTACTGTAGCACTGCCCAAAATCTAAAGCATACCAACAATACTATTAGGTTTACAAAGAAAAAGTAAAAATAAGATTTAAAAAATTAGGCTACCAACCAGTTGGCCGTGTTCTGTCTGGTTCTTGTAACATAATCCAAGATCTTGGAGGTGGTTGTTCTGTTGAAACTAGTTGAATATAAAACACAAAATTAAACAATATTCTTACATATCTTTCTAAAAAAAATGGTTTAATCAAATGACCACTTACTTCTTTTTGCAGTACCTGCCAAATTATCAAGCAAATAGTTCAGTAGCCTTCTTGTTCCATCTGGTTCCAGATAGAGGTTCAATATATCCTGGGTAAGTGGATTTCCTGGAAATGTTTTTTAAATAGGTAAAATGAAACCAAGACAAATACTAAAATATTTCAAAACTGAAAAATATACCAAAATTATCAGATTATCTCTAACAATGTATATTAACTATATATATTAACCATATATAACTGTATATAAAAAACTATATATTAACTCAACATACCAAACTAGAATATTATTTTTTTTCAGCTTTTGATGTGAAGAATAAAAATGATTCATACCACATTCTACAGAAGTATCCAAAAAATGATTATTAATGTACTGATGTCAATCTAGAAGATATCTAATAGTGCTCTGCATCTGACCCTGCCTCATCAACACTTTCATAATGATCAAAAGAGAGTAAAACTGGATTGGGGAAGAGTTGGAAGAAGGGCTAGGCAAAGGAAAGGTGAGAACCAATATAACGAATCACAGAATCAAAATTTAAGAACGCTACAAAGTTAATAAGAAAACATCCTAATGACAAATGCTGTCTAGCACTTAGATTTTTAAAAATTCTAATGAATAAAGTAACAGGATGGGACAGACCTGGTTTAAGATTAAGCCACTAATGAAGGGGAAAACCCCAGGGCAGTGATCCAACAGTAAATTCAATCACTGTTTCATAAGTGCCAAAAATGAAAGCTAATGCAATGATTTACATGTATTGTTAATAGTCTCAAATTCTCTCAGAAGGACTTCTTATGTACAAGTAACAGCATAGTACACTGTTTCAAAAGCAAAGTTCCTATCCATGCTCCATTTTAAGAAAGACTAATAAATTCTATAGATGGAAGATAGGTAAAATGATGAGAGATCTTAGCCATTCCAAATTAAAAATAAAAAAAGGTATGGACTATAAGAATGATCACCACACAGAGAAAAAAGCATTTTTTTCCTTTTCTCTTGTGAAAGAGTAGACTCAAAAGGCAGAATGAGGACCAAGCTCAGAAGTGTTTGTTAAACATTAGAATTATTTAAGATGAAATGCCCTGACCTGTGAGGTAGTGAAGTATCCTTCATTAAAAGCTGGATTACACGGATGGGAAGAATCCTAAGTTAGGATTTTAAGAACTGTAAAGGTAAAAACATGCTCCTATAAGTGCAAGGTATATATTTGTAGGAAGACAAGTAACAATAGTATCATTCCCCATATGTGTACAGTTCTTTACAGATACCAGAGTCCTGAAATTTTCATTTAGTCACAATCCTATGAGATAGGTAGCTATAACCTCAAAGTTACCAGGACCCTGTTAAGGATATCTTGAGAAAATGAAGTCAACCAAAAAACTTCTCAGTACCAGGTAAGCATCCCATTCTAACTAGACCTACATTACTGTTATTTTTACTACTTTCTAGTGCAAAAAATATTTAAAGGCAACTGCTGAGTACTTATAACTATGTGATCCTCCCTTCTAAGATCTTTCTATAAAATTAAAAACCATCCCCAAACCCAAACATCTATTTTTGACTCTCTAATAAATGCATGAAGCCAAATGGTATATTTCCCCCAACATCTGCTTGTTCTTTGGAATTCCTTTAAATTTAATATACTTTTCATTGCCTGGAAAAATAATACACATAGGGTAAACTTAACAAGTACAATACAGTTCTGGAATTAAAACATGATACTGAGTCTCAGAACTAAGGAACAAAAGTGAATGAGAGAAGTCGTTTCTGGAAAGATGAAGTAAACATACTTTTCCCTATTTCTCCTGCTGAATACAACTAAATCCCATTAATTATGTGTAAAGAAATGTAAGACTCTGAAATGTGGTAAGAAGGCAGAATGTTCAGAGACCTCAGGACCTGAGGAACAACACAGTGGTGAATTCCTTGGGTTTACTATTTGTCTCATATATCCCAGACACAGAGCTAAGAAGCCAGCAACACAGAAACACCTATGGGTACAGAAAAAAAATTCCAACAAACGCCAAAGGGCCAGGAAAGGGCAGCCTAACAAAACAAAACTTTTAGATAGTAACAGCTCTACTACAGCTAAACACCAAAGAAACATACATGGCATCCTCTCTACTCATGCCAGCAAAGACCAAGCAGGGAGCTTAGACTTACACCCTTATGAGGAAGTAAAGAGGTACCCCAACACCCCTAGCAGGGTAGGGTCAGAGAAGGCCAAGAAGGTAGCTGGGACTTTTATCCCCTCCAGGCAGTAACAAGTACCTCCTCCTCCGCCGCCCTGTGGTGTCTGCAGAGACCAAGAAGGGAAGCCTGGACTATCACCCCAACCCGCAGTAATGAGGTGCTCCTCCACCTCCCTTCTGGGGATGATGTCAGAGGAGGCTGAGGAGAGTCAAGACTTTTACCATCTCCCAACAGTAATGAGGTCACCCCAATGCAGTGACTATGGAGGCCACATAAGGAGCCAAAACTGCCACCTGTACCCAGCTGACCCTCAGGTGTCAACAAAGGCTAAGTGGAATCTTAACTCCTACCTCCCCTGGCAGTAAGGAGATGGTGTTCTCCATTTTCCCTGCCACAGCAGTGTTAGAGAAAGCCAGCAAAAAAGGTTTAAATAAGATCCAGAGTCTTATAACATAATGTGAATATGTCCAGCTTCAAGTGAAAATCACTAATCATACCAAGAACCAGGAAAATTTCAAACTGAATGAAAAAGATAATAGATTCCAACACTGAGATGATAGAAACATTAGAATGATCTGAGCAAAACAGAGAAGGCATGATAAAAATGCTTCAATGAAAAATTACAAACATGCCTGAAATAAAACGACAAAAAAACAGGAAGACTCAGTAAACAAAGTTTTGGTAAACAAATGAAATGTAAAAACCAAATGGAAATATTAAAACTGTAAAATAGGATAAATGAAATAAAAAACTCAGTTGGATGGGTTCAACAGCAGAATGGAGGGTCAAAGGAAAGAATCAGTGAACTGGAAGGTATAACACTACAATTACGCAATCTGAACAACAGAAAGGAAACATTGAAAAAAATAAATGAACAGAGAGCCTCAGGGACCAGTAGAACTACAACAAAAAATTTAACATTCATGTCCTCAGAGCAACGGAAGCAGAAGAGCACAGGGCTGAGGAAGTACTAAAGAAATGGTGAAAGCTCCCCCAATTTGGCAAGAAACCTAAACCTACAGATTCAAAAACTTCAAACAGGACAAACCCAAAGGAATCTATACCAAGCAACATCATAATTAGACTTCTGAAAACTAAAGACAAAGAAAAAAATCTTGAAGGCAGCCAGAGAAAAACAACCTTATCTGTAGGGGAAAAACAATATGAATAACCACAAATTTCTCATCACAAACCAGTAGAAAGTGGCATGGTATTTTTCAAGTGCTGAAAGAAAAGACCTGTCAACCCAGAATCCTATATCCAGCGAAAATATCCTTCGGGAATGAAGGAGAAACAAAGACATTTTCAGATGACAGAGAACTAAGACACTCTGTTGCCAGCAGACCCTCCCCTAAGAGAACCATTAATGAAAGTTCTCTAAATGGAAAGGAAATGATAATAGAAGGAACCCTGGAATATCAGGAAGGAAAAAAAAGATTATGGTTTAATAAAAGGGGGGGCAAATATAATAGGCTTTCCTTCTCAAGTTTTCTAAATCTTGTTTGGCAGTTAACTGGGGGAACAGGCAAATAAAAGGTCATAAAAAGAGCTATGGTTTTTATATGTCACTCAAACTGGTAAAGTAGTAACACCAGAAGACTATGATAAATTAAGTTTATATACTGAAATACCTAGAGCAACCACTGAAAAAGGTAATTCAAACACATCACAAATTAAAATGGAAATGTAAAAAGATGCTCAAGTAACCCATAGGAAAGCAAGAAAAAGAAAACAGAAAAACAAAAGCAAGGAGAACAAACAGAAAACAAAAAATAAAGTGGCAGATGTAAGCTCCAATAAATCAGTAATTATAGTAAATGTAAATGGTCTAAATAGACCAATTAAAAGAGAAAATTGGCAGTGTGGATTTAAAAACATGACCCAACTATATGCTATCAACAAGAAACTCACTTCAAATATAACAATATAAGCAGGTTGAAAGGAAAAGGATGGAAAAAAAAATCATGCAAACATTAGCCAGAGGAAAGCAGGAGTGACTATATTAATATCAGATCAAGTAGATTTCAGAGAAAATCACCACACTGCGAGTGGCCTTATGTAACGATAAAGGGCCAATCCCCCAAGAAGAATTAGCAATTCTAAATGTGTATCTATCAAACAACAAAACTGCAAAATATTTTAAGCAAAAACAATTCCGTCCAAAAACTGATGGAACTGAAAGGACAATAGAGAAGTCTACAATTACAGCTGAAGAGGTCAACACCCCTCTCTCAAAAATTGATAGAACCAGACAAAAGTCCACAAACCATCAATCTAATAGATATCAGACAAATATATTGGATCTAACTATTTATACATCAACTACACAGTAACAGCAGAATACAAAACTCTTGCCCAATGCCCAAGGGACAAATACTAGGATAGATCATATCCTGGGCCATAAAACCAAACATCCACAAATTTAAAAGAACTGAAATTATGTAGAATGAAATCTTCAACCACAATGGAATGACACTAAAAATCAATAACTGAAAGACAATAGGAAAATGTGCAAACACTTGGAAAATTCTGAATGATCCATGGGTCAAAGAGGAAGTCTGAAGGGAAATTTCAAAATGCACTGAGCTAGTGAAAATAAAATTTGTTGCTGGACACAGCTAAAGCAGGGCCAAGAGGGAGAGTTACAGCACTAAATGCATACATCAGAAGAAAAAAGTCCCAATTCAATAATCTAAGCTTCTACCCTAAGAACCAAGAGAAAAAGTAAAATAAACCCAAAGAAAAAGCAGCATAGAAATACTAAAGAGCAGAAATCAGTGAAACTGAAAACAGAAAAATGGAGGAAAAAAATTTTAAAGCTGTTTCTTTGACAAGATCAATAAAACTGACGAACCTTTAACCAAGACTGATAAAGAAAAAGAGAGACAAAAATTACCAATATCAACAACGAAAGGGAATAAGGGTATCACTACAGACCCTACAGAAATCAGAAGGATAAGGGAATACTATAAACAACTCTACATACATAAATTTAACAACACAGATGATATGGGCCACTTCCCTGAAAAACACAAATCATCACAACTCACCCAGTAGATAATTTAATAGCACTACACCTAGTAAAGGAAATGAATTCATAATTTTAAAACTACCAGAAAAGAAATCAACCCAGACTGTTGCACTGAAAAATTCTACTAAACATTTAAAAAAGGATTAACTCTAATTCTACAGAATCTCTTCTGGAAAACAGAAGATGAGGGAACACTTTCAAATTCATTTCATAAAGCTAATATCACCTTGATACCAAAACCAGGCAAAGTGAGTATAAAACAAACAAAAAACAAAACTACAGACAAATATCTCTCATGAATACAGTCAAAAATCATTAAAATATTAGCATACACTTACCAGCAATAAACAAATTATATACCATGATCAAGCAGATTTTATTCTAGGAATGCAAGCCTGGTTCAATATTCAAAAATTAATTATCAGGCTAAAGAAGAAAAATTATATATCACATATCAACTGATGGAGAACAAACATTTGACAAAATTAAATACCCATTCATGATTTAAAACTCTCAGAAAAAGAAGGATAGAAGGAAAAATCCTCAAATTGATGGGGCATCTACAAAATACCCATGCTAACATTATACTGAATAATGAAGACAGAATACTTTCTAAGGTCGGGGAAAAGGGGGGATGTCTGCTCTCACAACTCTTATTCAACATAGAGCTGCAAGTTCTGGTCAGTGCCATAAGGCAAGAAAAAGGAAAGAAAAGCATACATATTGGAAAGAAATAAACTTCTCCCTATTTGCAGGTGACTAATTTTCTACATAGAAAAATTTTTTAATTACTAAAAAACCTAAAAAAATAGAAAAACCAACTCCTAGAACTATAATTGGGTTCAACAAAGTAGAATGATACAAAATCAAGCCTTGGTAAATTTAAGAAAATTGAAATAGTATCAAGTATCTTTTCCGACTACAATGCTATGAGACTAGATATCAATTACAGGAAAAAAATCTGTAAAAACTACAAACACATGAGGCTAAACAATACACTACTAAATAACCAAGAGATCACTGAAGAAATCAAAGAGGAAATCAAAAAATACCTAAAAACAAATGACAATGAAAACACGACGACCCAAAACCTATGGGATGCAGCAAAAGCAGTTCTAAGAGGGAAGTTTACAGCAATACAATCCTACCTCAAGAAACAACAAATGTCTCAAATAAACAAACTAACCCTACACCTAAAGCATTAGAGAGGAGAAGAACAAAAAAAAAACCCCAAAGTTAGCAGAAGGAAAGAAATCATAAAGATCAGATCAGAAATAAATGAAAAAGAAATGAAAGAAATGATAGCAAAGATCAATAAAACTAAAAGCTGGTTCTTTGAGAAGATAAAACAAAATTGATAAACCTTTAGCCAGACTCATCAAGAAAAAAAGGGAGAAGACTCAAATCAACAGAACTAGAAATGAAAACGGAGAAGTAACAACTGACACTGCAGAAATACAAAGGATCATGAGAGATTACTACAAGCAACTATATGCCAATAAAATGGACAACCTGGAAGAAATGGACAAATTCTTAGAAAAGCACAACCTTCTGACACTGAACTAGGAAACTGAAAATATAAACAGACCAATCACAAGCACTGAAATTGAAACTGTGATTAAAAATCTTCCAACAGGACTTCCCTGGTGGTGCAGTGGTTAAGAACCCGCCTGCCAGTGCAGGGGACACGGGTTCGAGCCCTGATCCGGGAAGATCCCATATGCCGCGGAGCAAGAAAGCCCGTGCGCCACAACTACTGAAGCCCATGCGCCTAGAGCCCGTGCTCCACAACAAAGAGAAGCCACTGCAATGAGAAGCCCGCGCACCGCAACGAAGAGTAGCCCCCGCTCACTGCAACTAGAGAAAGCCTGTGCGCAGCAACGAAGACACAACACGGCCCAAAACAAAACAAAACAAAAAAAAAAGAAACAGGTTAAAAAAAAATCTTCCAACAAACAAAAGCTCAGGATCAGATGGCTTCACAGGCAAATTCTATCAAACATTTAGAGAAGAGCTAGCACCTATACTTCTCAAACTCTTCCAAACAATCCCAAACTCATTTGCGGAGGGAGGAACAATCCCAAACTCATTCTATGAGGCCACTATCACCCTGATACCAAAACCAGACAAAGATGTCACAAAAAAAGAAAACTACAGGCCAATATTACGGATGAACATAGATGCAAAAATCCTCAACAAACTACTAGCAAACATAATCCAACAGCACATTAAAAGGATCATACACCATGATCAGGTGTGGTTTATCCCAGGAATGCAAGGATTCTTCAATATACACAAATCAATCAATGTGATAAACCATATTAACAAATTGAACGAGAAAAATCACACGATCATCTCAATAGATGCAGAAAAAGCTTTCGACAAAATTCAATACCCATTTATGACAAAAACCCTCCAGAAAGTAGGCACAGAGGGAACTTACTTCAACATAAGAAAGGCCATATATGGCAAACCCACAGCCAACATCGTTCTCAACGGTGAAAAACTGAAACCATTTCCACTAAGATCAGGAACAAGACAAGGTTGCCCACTCTCACCCCTATTATTCAACATAGTTTTGGAAATTTTAGCCACAGCAATCAGAGAAGGAAAGGAAATAAAAGGAATCCAAATCAGAAAAGAAGAAGCAAAATTGTCACTGTTTGCAGATGACATGATACTATACATACAGAATCCTAAAGATGCTACCAGACAACTACTAGAGCTAAGCAATGAATCTGATAAAGTAGCAGGATACAAAATTAATGCACAGAAATCTCTTGCATTCTTATACACTAATGATGAAAAATCTGAAAAAGAAATTAAGGAAACACTCCCATTTACCATTGCAACAAAAAGAATAAAATACCTAGGAATAAACCTACCTAAGGAGGCAAAAGACCTGTATGCAGAAAACTATAAGACACTGATGAAACAAATTAAAGACGATACAAGCAGATGGAGAGATATACCTTGTTCTTGGATTGGAAGAATCAACATTGTGAAAATGATTATACTACCCAAAGCAACCTGCAGATTCAATGCAATCCCTATCAAATGACCAATGGCATTTTTCATAGAACTAGAACAAAAAATTTCACAATTTGGGGCTTCCCTGGTGGCGCAGTGGTTGAGAGTCCGCCTGCCAAAGCAGGGGACACGGGTTTGTGCTCCAGTCCGGGAGGATCGCACGTGCCGCGAAGCGGCTGGGCCCGTGAACCATGGCTGCTGAGCCTGCGCGTCCAGAGCCTGTGCTCCACAACGGGAGAGGCCACAACAGTGAGAGGCCTGCGTACCGCCAAAAAAAAAAAATTTTTTTTCACAATTTGTATGGAAACACAAAAAACCACGAATAGCCAAAGCAATCTTGAGAAAGAAAAATGGAGCTGGAGGAATCAGGCTCCCTGACTTCAGACTACACTACAAAGCTACAGTAATCAAGAGAGTATGGTACTGGCACAAAAATAGAAATACCAATCAATGGAACAGGATAGAAACCCACGCACATATGGTCACCTTATCTTTTTTTTTTTTTTTTTTTTTTTTGCGGTACGCGGGCCTCTCACTGTTGTGGCCTCTCCCGTGGTGGAGCACAGGCTCTGGACGCACAGGCTCGGCAGCCACGGCTCACGGGCCTAGCCGCTCCACAGCATGTGGGATCTTCCCAGACCGGGCACGAACCCGCGTCCCCTGCAACGGCAGGCGGACTCTCAACCACTGCGCCACCAGGGAAGCCCGGTCACCTTATCTTTGATAAAGGAGGCAAGAATATACAATGGAGAAAAGGCAGCCTCTTCAATAAGTGGTGCTGGGAAAAATGGACAGCTACTTGTAAAAGAATGAAATTAGAACACTCCCTAACACCATACATAAAAATAAACTCAAAGTGGATTAAAGACCTAAATGTAAGGCCAGACACTATAAAACTCTTAGAGGAAATATAGTCAGAACACTCTATGACATAAATCACAGCAATATCCTTTTTGGCCCACCTCCTAGAGAAATGGAAATAAAAACAAAAATAAGCAAATGGAACCTAATGAAACTTAAAAGCTTTTGCACAGCAAGGGAAACCATAAACAAGATGAAAAGATAACCCTCAGAATGGGAGAAAATATTTGCAAATGAAGCAACTGACAAAGGATTAATCTCCAAAATTTACAAGCAGCTCATGCAGCTCAATATCAAAAAAAACAAACAACCCAATCCAAAAATGGGCAGAAGACCTAAACAGATATTTCTCCAAAGAAGATATACAGATTGCCAACAAACAGATGAAAGAATGCTCAACATCATTAATCATTAGAGAAATGCAAATCAAAACTACAGTGAGGTATCATCTCACACCTGTCAGAATGACCATCATCAAAAAGTCTACGAACAATCAATGCTGGAGAGGGTGTGGAGAAAAGGGAACCCTCTTGCACTGTTGGTGGGAATGTAAATTGATACAGCCACTATGGAGAACAGTATGGAGGTTCCTTACAAAACTAAAAATAGAACTACCATACGACCCAACAATCCCACTACTGGGCATATACCCTGAGAAAACCATAATTCAAAGAGTCATGTACCACAATGTTCATTGCAGCTCTATTTACAATAGCCAGGACATGGAAGCAACCTAAGTGTTCATCAACAGATGAATGGATAAAAATGTGGCACATATATACAATGGAATATTACTCAGCCATAAAAAGAAACAAAATTGAGTTATTTGTGGTGAGGTGGATGGACCTAGAGACCGTCACACAGAGTGAAGTAAGTCAGAAAGAGAAAAATAAATACCATATGCTGACACATATATATGGAATCTAAAATAAGAAAAAATGGTTCTGAAGAACCTAGGGGTAGGACAGGAATAAAGACACAGATGTAGAAAATGGACTTGAGTACACTAGGAGGTGGAAGGGTAAGCTGGGATAAAGGGATAGAGTGGCATGGACATATATATACTACCAAATGTAAAACAGATAGCTAGTGGGAAGCAGCCACATAGCACAGGGATATCAGCTCGGTGCTTTTTGTCCATCTAGAGGGGTGGGATAGGGACGATTGGAGGGAGGCGCAAGAGGGAGGAGATATGGGGATATACGTATATGTATAACTGATTCACTCTGTTATACAGCAGAAACTAACACACCATTGTAAAGCAATTATACTCCAATAAAGATGTTAAAAAAAATCAAATAGTGACAATACCAAACACTGATAAGGATGCAAAGAAACTGGATCACTCATTTATTACTGGTAAAAATGTAAAATAGTACAGCAGTCTGGAAAACAACCTGGCAGTTTCTTAAAAAAAACTGACCATGAAATTAACCTATGACCCAGCAACTGCACTCCTGGGCATTTATCTTAGAGAAATGAAGACTTACATTCACACAATAACCTGCACACAAAATGTTAACAGCAGCTTCATCTGTAACAGCAAAATACTGGAAACCACCCAGATGTCCTTAAATAGGTCAATGGTTAAACAACCTGTGATACATCCATACCAAGTAATACTACTCAACAATATAAAGGAGCAAACACCCAACAACCTGGGTGAATCTCCGAAGAAATAACCTTGGGTGTGGGGAGGGGAACCCAATCTCAAAAGGTTATACACAGCATGATTCTATTTATATATTATTTTTTAAATAACAAAATTATAGAAATAGATAACATATCAGTGGTTGTCAGAAGTTCAGGAGTGAACTGGGGCAAGAGGAAAGCAAGTGTGCCTATCAAAGGGCAACATGAGGGATCCTTTGGTGATGGAACTGTTCTGTACCTTGACTGTATCAATGTCAATATCCTGGTTGTGATGCTGTACTACAGTTTTTGTTTTGTTTTGTTTTTTGTTTTCTGGCTGCAGTGGGTCTTCGTTACTGCGCGGGGGCCTTCTGTAGTTGCAGCGAGCGGGGACTACTCTGTTGTGGTGTACGGGCTTCTCATTGCGGTTGCTTCTCTTGTTGCGGAGCACAGGCTCTAGACGCGTGGGCTCAGTAGTTGTGGCTCGCGGGCTCTAGAGTGCAGGCTCAGTAGTTGTGGCGCACGGGTTTAGTCACTCCTCAGCATGTGGGATCTTCCTGGACCAGGGCTTGAACCTGTGTGTCCTGCATTGGCAGGCGGATTCTTAACCACTGTGCCACCAGGCAAGTCTATGTAGTATAGTTTTGAAAGATGTTATCACTGGGGGGAAATTGGTAAAAGGCACATGGATTGTTCCCTGAATTATTTCTTACAGGTTCACATAAATCTCTTATCTCAAAATAAAAAAAAGAATACACTATCTAAGGTTCTAGTCCTACCTTTCACAGTAGAACAATTTTGAAGAACATGGAAAAATGTAAAAAAAAAAAAAAAAAAAAAAGTGACGCATGCTAGCCCTATGTAATCAACTTTAAAGAAAATGATATGAACCAATTCATGAGGCAGAAGTACTTTGGCTCTGTACGAATGGATAAAATAGCAAATAGACATGATTTTTGAACTAAGTGATACATTTTCTCTTCCAAATAATTAACAGGTGCCATGAGAAATCATTAAAGAAGTTTTCAGAGAGCAAGGAAAATGTAACTGTTTTAAGAAGTAGCTAGCACAGCATTAAAGTGTAAGTTGCAAAGTCAGGAAAATAACACAGGATTTGTCTTAAAAAGTTCGAAATCAAGTGAAAAGACTGCTATTGCAGACAGACGTGTAACAACGTCCAACAGAATAGCTGAGATAAACAAACTATCTCGGTGAAACTATACTTCCAAGAAAGAAACATAAAGGCATAAATGTTGAACAGTAAAGGATCTTTCTGAAGTGGAAGACCAAGGACTAATCAAAAACAAATGTGCCATAAAGACTTCCCTACCTGGCCCCAGCGTTTACTTAAATCAGTGTGAAAATTTGTGAGCAATGACCCTAACTTCAAATAAAGTTTGTAAATCCTTAGAGAAATGAATACAGATTAAGGTTTGTAAAATATATACTGTAAGATTACAAAACCTTGAACCAGAAGGACACACAACAGTAGCTGCCTCTGGGACGAGAAAGAGACTAGAAGAGGAACAAAGAGGGCCTTAATGTTCTGTAATGTTCTATTTCTTTTGCATTAAAAAATGGACACAAAAGTGACAAAATATTAATTGTTAATTCTGGTAGTCTGTATATGAATTACACTTTGCCACATTTTATATATTTGTTTTTCAAATTTCAAAATAGGAAAATAAGAATAAATTAGACTTATCATAGGGAGATACAACAGAAAAGGCATTTGCAGCTCACATTTCCCTGACTTCCATTTTAAGAGGCCTCAGCCAGTGTAGCCCATACAGACAAAAACTTTCCAAAGAATGATTTATAAAGCTGATGTTTGTTGAACATGGTTTTACATATATTTGTAAATGTATTATTTGCAATTTCCATTTGTTTTTGTGAATACCATTACTTTTATAATATGAAATGGATTTACAGAAATAAAACCTCACTTTATAACTGTATTTTTAAGAAATAAAAGTACACTTCTTGAAGACTTCATCATGTGATTTTTTTGGGGGGCCACACCACATAGCATGTGGGATCTTAGTTCCCCCACCAGGGATCAAACCCATGCCCCCTGCAGCAAAGGGCAGAGTCATAACCACTGGACTGCCAGGGAAGTCCCCCTGTGATCTTTTTTAAGGAATCAATTATAGAGTAAGCTGGATACATCTACAAGACTGGTGAAGAACCACAATGTGATAAAAAAATTTATAGGTTTTGACATATTATTAAAATGGGACTTTTAACCTTGCTGGTTTAAAAAAATATTTCCCAATAGTTCTTACTAGGTTAATTATGTCCCCGAGTTCTAAAATATTAGTAAAGTCCTTATAAATCAATTTTATTTTTGAGTTTTAAAGAAATGCTTAAATACTGGTCTTTATTAGAGGATCCAAACAGATCAAAATTTTCTACTTGCTTTCTGCATTTTGTGAGAATCTCCATTTTTTGAGATTTGAACATAAAACAAACAAATAAAAAAAGCTGTTTTACAGCATGATGAAATGAAGTCTGACGTCAGGAATGTATCACCAAAACATAGAGGTGGCTAAAAGAAAGGCTAGAAAAGCAAGGCTGGGCTAGGAGCAAAAAATAAGAAGACGACTAGCAGACAATCTATAGGTGAAAAAGAAAGAAAACCATTGGACTGTATCTAACAAAATGATGAACTCTGGGGAAGAGTGAACCTGCAAATCCCTGGCAAAAGGATTCCCTTTAATGGCTTCTTTAGACTCAAAGACATACATACAAACCACAAGAAGCACAAATATGGGAAGTCATACCTTTCAGGCCTAAAGTCTGCAACTGAAACAGTTTTCCCAGCTCAAAAGGTAGAACTCGTAACAGGTTGTTATTTAAATGGAGTTCCCTGTTGATGTAAAAATTCCAGGAAGTCAGAAGATATATTAACCTTTAACTAACAGCTAAAATCAACAATATAATTTCTAGGAATATAAGGTGTAAGTTCCTAAGAATACAAAATTTAGTATTATATGCCAATGTCTAGTATAGTGCTTCTTAAATCATATGTGGTTAGAAAAACAAACAAACAAAAAGACACAACAAAAAACCCCAAACTGCCACAGACCAATACATTTGTAAAACATAGGAAAAAAATCAATTACTATAAAAATGTGATGAGAAAAAAAAAGACCAACAAAATATAAGCCCCAATTTTTTTAAGGGTATTGGATTCAAAAGACACTTGCTGTGTATCTCACTGCAGGCTGGTGACACACTTTGAAAATGGCACAGTCCAGATACCACCCTGAGAGCAGAACTGGTCTAGCATACATGGAGGTCTAATACACATGTTTAAGAAAGTGGAAATGATAAAACAGCCTAACATGTGAACTGTTAAAAGAAAATTTAAATGATCATATAGTACCAAATCAAAATAGTTTACGGTAGTTGTACAATATGTTTATGATTAATAATACTAAAGTTTTACTTTAGAAATAATGGCAGCTATATTAATAGCTACTGATTATTTTAATGATTTGTTTTGTATAGAAAATATAACTATGAAAGGAATCTTCAGTAGGAAAAAAAGACCCAATATTAAGATATTGGCAATGTCCTATGATAAGTTTTATTTGTCAATGTTTACATGTGAATGTGAACTACTGATACTTCTATAGCCCTTGGTTCTTGGAATTTAAATGAAGCTTGGTTACCACTGAGTAAACCAGAGGTTGGTGAGGCCATAAACTGAATAAGAAAAACTCACTCTGAATACTTGGTTCCTGTTTATTTCCAAATATATCACACAGGAAAGGAGGTCCTTTAAGTAAATTTGGTTCAGGAGATTAAAAATAGTCATGGTATACACTCAATAATTAAGCCTAAAAAATGTCAAAGGGCTGGAATGGAAGCAATAGAGGTAAAGAAACTCTCACAAGGTCCTTATTCCTTTTTACTATGCAGCAAATGATAGAAGGCAGCAGAAAAGCCAGTGGAATTTAAAAAAAAAGGGGGGGGGGTAATATGAAATGGGGCAAGATTTTCTATTGGGATTAACATAATAGCTGGAAATTGGCTTTATATTCAATCTGGGTAGATCTCATCTATCTTATAAAACAGAGGTTACAGCAATTACCATTTACTAATACAATATGTACCAAGCAGAGTTGCTAGTAGTTTCTTAGTCATTATCTCAAATATCTCTAATCTCATCCTTAGTTGGGTCATTATCATAGCAACTTCATGGATGAAGAAACACTCTGCAAGGTTGTATGAAGCTTGCCCAAAATCACACAACTTGTAAATGACTGAGTCAGGTTTCTAACCTGAACTCTGTGTGACTCCACATCCTATCAACCTCCTATAGCCCACACTATAGGTCCCCATATTCAATCACTAATTCTAGCTTCTTTCAAGTCCTGGCTTTGTTACTGTCATGCATACAAGCCCTGGGATGGCCAAAATGGGATCATTAATTGTCAATGGCTTCCTGGATCCCATATTAAGGATGGTACAGGGCCCCAGAATTTAGTGGGGGAAAAGCATCTCAACTGTCTGTCACAGGTGAGTGAATATATGGGATAATACAAGTGCCTTCTATTTGTTTGCCCCACTTTGTCCAAAAATTTTGTTTCAAAAATAAAGTATATTACACAAAACAGCAATAAAGTAAATTTTAGGCAATGGATCTAAATGACTTATTTATTAGCTGACATTCAATTTTCCCAGAAAACTTTACCTGAAGAACATAGTCATGTTTAATTGTGTTCAAATACCATTAAATTGACAATGTCTTTTCCCAACAAAGTGGTGTTTCCTAACAATATAATAATATATTCTTTTAGGGGGTATATAGCTATGTACTAAGTTGAATCTGTATACCTGAGTGATACCATGTTTCCGAGTTCTGCTGGTAAACTCCGGATTTTATTAGAGGACAGGTCCAGATACACCAGATTGTGAAGCTTGGCAATGTCTGAAGGAATGCGGGACAGGGAATTGTCACTTAGATACAAAGCTGTCAAGTGAGTTAGTGACCACAAAGATGAGCTTAAGCTTCTTACTTTTCCTGTAAAAGAAGAAAAAAATGGGTTAAGAATTATATAGTGTTCTATACCAAATGGAAAATAGATAGCTAGTGGGAAGGAGCTGCAGAGCACAGGTAGATCAGCTTGGTGCTTTGCATCCACCTAGAGGGGTGGGATAGGGAGGATGGGAGGGAGATGCAAGAGGAAGGAGATATGGGGATATATGTATATGTATAGCTGATTCACTTTGCTGAACAGCAGAAACTAACACACCATTGTAAAGCAATTATACTACAATAAAGATGTTAAAAAAATTATATAGTGTTCTCTACAGTTTGGTCCCTGGATTAAGTAACATTTTAGATATTTTATTGAGTAATAATTTTTTAAAAATAAATTTATTTATTTTTGGCTGTGTTGGGTCTTCGTTGCTGCACATGGGCTTTCTCAAGTTGTGGCGAGTGGGGGCTACTCTTCATTGTGCTGTGCGGGCTTCTCATTGTGGTGGCTTCTCTTGTTGCGGAGCACGGGCTCTAGGAGCATAGGCTTCAGTAGTTGTGGAGAGGGGGCTTCAGTAGTTGTGGCTTGCGGGCTCTAGAGCACAGGCTCAGTAGTTGTGGCGCACAGGCTTAGTTGCTCCGCGGCATGTGGGATCTTCCTGGACCTGGGCTCAACCCGTATCCCCTGCATTTGCAGGTGGATTCTTAACCACTGTGCCACCAGGGAAGTCCCATATTGAGTAATAACTTATCACACAAAAAATTGTGAGAAAGGGGTCAATAGTAGAAACCTTACCGATTCTAGAACAATTCACTGCTATGATTAAGTTATAAACTCTCCACTTGGCAGACTAAAAAAAAAAAAAACCCATTTAAGGCAATATATCAATATTTAGATTCCATTGTTATTTTTAAGAATACAATAGTTAAGACTTTATCCTTTAAATTAGCCTCAGCTATGACAAGAAAAAGCATGAATAATTTATAGTAATGATAAGTCCAATATTTCAACATGAATGATTTGGACTTATGCAAAAAAAAATCAAATCTAGTATCTCAGAGGCTATTCATAATCTATACTCCAGAAAACAAGAATTTTGCCTAAAAACAGAAGATACGTGAGATATTCTCAGCTTAGCAAACTTTTAAAACCAAGAGTACCAAAGTAATAATTTCATCAATAATCATGTAATTAGACAAATCTGTACTGTATAATTAAAAGGAAAAATACCTGCCCAGAAGCATTTCAGATATTAAGTCATAACTATACATAATCAAACAGTAACAGACATAGGATTCAAGAGGTAAGAGTTGTGACTAGAAACAATAATTTCTTTCAATGCAATATTAAATCTGTACTTTGGCAGTTCGTGGTAAGATGACAATTGTTTCTAAATTCACCTAAGAATTTTCCCCATAATATATATATATATATATATATTTTTGTGGTATGTGGGCCTCTCACTGTTGTGGCCTCTCCCATTGCGGAGTGCAGGCTCCAGACGTGCAGGCTCAGCAGCCATGGCTCACGGGCCCAGCCATTCCACAGCATATGGGATCTTCCCAGACCAGGGCATGAACCCGTGTCCCCTGCATCGGCAGGCACTCTCAACCACTGCGCCACCAGGGAAGTCTTCCCCATAATATTTTTAATAGTGCAGGTTATAGTTTGAGAGAGAATGAAACAAATGGATGTAATGAAAATATAAATCTTTGAAAACTGATTTTCTATTGGCTGAAAAAGCAGTCTAGAGACTTCTAATCAAAATGGAATAACAGGGACCAAATTTACTATCCCACCTGAACAAGTATAAAACCAGACAATATACATGAATCAACAAATATCAGAGATCAATCAGGAGATCCAATCGGCACAGGAGAGTGATCCCTGAAGGATGAAAAACAAACAAGACAGGCCAACAGCAGCACAGGGAGGGGATTCCAGGGAAAGAACACTGATCTCCCGCAAGTTCAGGACACAGAGCGAATGTCCAGGGAAGCCAGGATGACTAGAATTTACAAAGGCAGAGTACCAGAGAGGAGAGAGATGAACAGAAAGGTCTGGAAATTTGAGGTTCCCCTCAAGTTGTCAACTGAGTACTGATCACCATATGTATGTGAAAAATTGCCTGAGCCAGAGGAAAAAAACACCCAAAACGAGTAAAGGTAACAACCCCTAGGTTCACACATCACCCAGGTTCACACATCACTCAATAAGGTAAAATTCACAATATCTGGCACCCAATTAAAAATTACTAGGTATGCAAAGAAACAGGAAAATATCATCCATAATGAAAAGTCAGTCAATTAAGACCAGTCCAGAAAAGATAATGATGATAAAATTAGCAGACATTAAAAGTTACTTTAATTACATTCCATATGGTCAGAAGCTAGAAGGCTAAACATAGTAACTAGTGATACAAGATAGCACACTCAAATTGAATTTCTAAAGTTGAACACCATGGTTAAGAGGAAATGGGGAATGACTGCTAATGTGTTGAGGGGACAGTGAAAATGTTCTCAAATTGACTATGGTAATGGGTGCACAACTCTGTAAATATATAAAAACTACTGAATTTGCACCTTAAGTGGGTGAATTGTGTGAATTATACTGTTACCAATTACAGCTGTCACCAAAAGAGAGGCAAACAGACACACACATACAGAGACAGAAAAATTTCCACATTAATGCACTGAAGGAAAAATGTCCTATCGATCTAGCAACCCAGAAAAAAACTTTCAAGAGTGATGGCAAACTGCAAAATGAAAAGAGCTATGGAGATGGATGGTAGTGATGGATGCACAACATTATGAATGTATCTGATAAAAAAACCTTCCCACAAAGAATATTCTAGAACGAGAAGAGTTCATTGGCGAATACTACCAAACATTTAAGGAAGAATTAATATCAATTCTACACAAATTCATCCAGAAAACTGAAGAGGACACTTCCCAACTCATTCTATAAGGTCATCATCATCCTAACACCAAAACCAGACAAAACTAGTACAAGAAAGTTACAAAATGACATCCTCATGAACATAAATGTAAACTGACAAAACAGATCCAACAATATATTAAAAGGATAATGACCAAGTAAGATTTGTGCCAGAAAATGCTAGGTTTGTTGAACATTCAAAAAATATAATTTAAAAAATGTTTTCTCAGAAAAGAAAATCATCTAAATAAATGCAGGAAGAGCATTTGACAAAATCAGCATCCATTCCTGATTTTTAAAACTCTCATACCAGCTGATTTTTCAGCAGCAACTCTACAGGCCAGAGGGGAGTGGCACAATATATTTAAAGTAATGAAAGGGAAAAACCTACAACCAAGAATATTCTACCCAGCAAGGCTCTCATTCAGATTTGGAGAAATCAAAAGCTTTACAGACAAGCAAAAGCTAAGCTTTACAACAAACCAGCTTTACAACAAATGTTAAGGGAACTTCTCTAGGTGAAAAATAAAAGGCCACAACTAGAAAGAAAGTTATGAAAATGAAAAAGCTCACCAGTAAAGGCAAGCATACAGTAAAAGTAGGAAATCATACACACACACAATCCTAGTAGGGAGGCTAAAAAACAAAAAGTAGTAAAATCACTATGTCCACAATAAGAAGTTAAGAGATACGCAAAAAAATAAGACGTAAAATGTGATATCAAAAACACTAATTGTAAGGGGAGGAGAGTACAAATGCAGGGTTTTTAGAACGCATATACACTGCTATACAAACCTCATGGTAACCACAAACCAAGTATCTATAATAGATATACACACAAAAAAGAAAAAGGAATTCAAACGTAACACTAAAGACAGTCATCAAATCACAAGAGAACAAAAGAAGAAAAGGGAAAAAAGACCTAAAAAACCAAATCTAAAACAATTAACAAAATGGCAAATAGAATATACATATCAATAATTACCTTAAACGTAAATAGACTAAATGCTCCAACCAAAAGACACAGAGTGGCTGAACGGATGCAAAAACAATACCCTATATACGCTACCTACAAAACACTCACTTCAGAACTAAAGACACACAGAGTGAGTGAATGGAAAAAAGGAATTCTACCCAAATGGAAACCAAAAGAAAGCCAGAGTAGCAATACTTATATCAGACAAACAGACTTTAAAATAAACATTGTTTCAGAAGACCAAGAAGGACACTACATAATGACCAAAGGATCAATCCAGTAAGAAGATATAACAACTGTAAATATATATGCACCCAACATAGAAGCACTTAAATATATAAGGCAAATATTAACATACATAAAAGGAGAAATCAACAATAACACAATAATAGTAGGGGACTTAACACCCCACTTACATCAACGGACAAGTCATCAGAGAGAAAATCAATAAGGAAACAGAGACCCTAAATGACACATTAGACAAAATAGACTTAATTGATAAATATATAGAGCATTCCATCCAAAAGCAGCAGAATAAACATTCTTTTCAAGTGCACATGGAACATTCTCCAGGACAGATCACATGCTAGGCCACAAAACAAGCCTTGGTAAATTTAAGAAAACTGAAATCATATTAAGCATCTTTTCTGACCACAATGCTATGAGACCAGAAATCAACTACAAGGAAAAAAAATGCAAAAAACACAAACAATATTCTATTAAACAGTCAATGCACCACTGAAGAAATCAAAGAGGAAATCAAAAATACCTAGAGACAAGTGAAAATGAAACTGAAAACACAATGATCCAAAACCTATGGGACACAGCAAAGGCAGTTCTAAGAGGGAAATTTATAGTGATACAAGCTAACCTCAGGAAACAAGAAAAATCTCAAATAAACAACCTAAACTTACACCTAAAGCAACCAGAGAAAGAACAAACAAAACCCAAAGTTAGCAGAAGGAAAGAAATCATGAAGATCAGAGCAGAAATAAATGAAATGGAGACTAAAAAAATAATAAAGATCAATAAAACTAAAAGTTGGTTCTTTGAAAAGATAAACAAAATTGATAAACCTTTAGCCAGACTCATCAAGATAAAAGGGGACAGGGCCCAAATCAATAAAATCAGAAATGAAAAAAGGAGAAGTTACAACCGATACCACAGAAATACAAAGGATCATAAGAGACTACTATGAACAACTATATACCAATAAAATGGACAATCTATAAGAAATGGACAAATTCTTAGAAAGGTATAATCTCCCAAGAATTAACCAGGAAGAAATAGAAAACATGAACAGACCAATTACCAGTATTGATTTTGAATCAATAACTTTAAAACTCCCAACAAACAAAAGTCCAGGACCAGATGGCTTCACTGGTGAATTCTACTAAATTTTTAGAGAAGAGTTAACATCTAACCTTCTAAAATTATTCCAAAAAATTATAGAGGAAGGAACATTTCTAATCTCGTTCTATGAGACCAGCATCACCCTGATACCAAAATCAGACAAAGATATAACAAAAAAAATTACAGGCCAATATCACTGATGAACATAGATGCAAAAATCCTCAACAAAATAATAGCAAATTGAATCCAACAACACATTAAAAGGATCATACACCATGATCAAGTGGGATTTATCCCAGGGATGCAAGGATTTTTCAATATCCACAAACCAATCAATGGGATACACCACATTAACAAATTGAAGAATAAAAACCATAGGATCATCTCAATAGATACAGAAAACACTTCTGAAAAAAACCAACATACATTTATGATAAAAAAAACTCTCCAGAGCTTGTGGATATAGAGGGAACTTACCTCAACACAATAAAGGTCATATATGACAAACCCACAGCTAGCATCATACTCAATGGTGAAAAGCTGAAAGCATTCCCTCTAAGATCAGGAACAAGACAAGGATGCCCACTCTTGCCACTTTTTTCAACATAGTTTGGAAATCTTAGCCACAGCAATCAGACGAGAAATAAAAGGAATCAAATTAGAAAGGAAGAAGTAAAACTGTCACTGTTTGCAGATGACATGACACTATACATAGAACATTCTAAGGATGCCACCAGAAAACTACTAGAGCTCATCAATGAATTCGGTAAAGTTGCAGGATACAAAATTAATATACAGAAATCTGTTGCATTTCTATACACTAACAACAAACTACCAGAAAGAAATGAAAGAAACATCATTTTGCATCACATCAAAAAGAATAAAATACCTAGGAACTTACCTAAAGAGGCAAAAGACCTGTACTCCAAACAACAGACCCTAATGAAAGAAACTGAAGACAACAAACACAGATGGAAAGATATATCATGTTTTGGATTGGAAGAATCAATAATGTTAAAATGACCATACTATCAAAGGCAATCTACAGATTCAATGCAATCCCTATCAAATTAACAATGGCATTTTTCACAGAACTAGAACAACAAATTTTAAATTTGTATCAAAACAGAAAAGACCTCGAACAGCCAAAACAATCTTGAGAAAGAAAAACAGAGTGGGAGGAATTATACCCCCTGACTTCAGACTATACTACAAGCTACAGTACTCAAAACAGTATGGTACTGTGACAAAAACAGACACATAGATCAGTGGAACAGGACAGAAAGCCCAGAAATAAACCTACACACTTATGGTCAATTAATCTATGACAAAGGAGGTAAGACTACACAACAGAGAAAAGACAATCTCTTCAAAAAGTGGTATTGGGAAAACTGGACAGCTATATGTAAATGAGTGAAATTAGTACATTCTCTAACACCATGTACAAAAATAAACTCAAAATGGATTTAAGACCTAAATTTAAGACCAGATACTAAAAAACTCCTATAGGAAAACATAGGCAGAACAATCTTTGACATAAACTGCAGCAATATTTTTTTGGGATCTGTCTCCTAAAGTAAAGGAAATAAAAGCAAAAATAAACAAATGCAACCTAATTAAACTTAAAAGCTTTTGCACAGCAAAGGAAACCATCAACAAAACAAAAAGACAACCTACTCAATGGGAGTAAATATTTGCAAATGATATGACCTATAAGGGATTAATATCCAACATATATAAAAAGTTCATACAACTCAATATCAAAAACAACCAACCCGATTAAAAAATGGGCAGAACTGATTAGTTTTCCAAAGAGGAAATGTAGATGGCCAACAGGCACATGAAAAGATGCTCAACATCTCTTATCATTGGGAAATGCAAATTAAAACCACAATGAGATACCCCTCACACCTGTCAGAATGGCTATCACCAAAAAGAACACTAATAACAAATGTTGGTAAGGAGGTAGAGGAAAGGGAACCCTCCTACACTGTTGGTGGGAATGTAAACTGGCGCAGCCACTGTGGAAAACAGTATGAGGTTTCTCAAAAAACTAAAAATAGAATTACCAGATGATCCAGCAATTCCACTCTTTAAACACTAATTCCAAAAGATACATGCTTCTCAATATTAATAGCAGCATTATTTGCAATTGCTAAGACATGGAAGCAACCTAAGTGTCCATCAACAGATGAATGGATAAAGATGTGGTATATAGATACAATGAAATACTGCTCGGCCATAAAAAGGAATGAAATTTTGCCATTTGCAGCAACATGGATGGACTTGGAAGGCATTATGCTAAGTGAATAAGTCAGAAAGAGAAAGACAAATGTTGTATGATATCATTTATATATGGAATCTAAAAAATATATGTAGTGAATATAACAAAAAGGAGGTACACACTCACAGATATAGAGAACAGACTAGTAGTTACCAGTGGTGGGAGGGCGGGGGCGATATACGGGTGGGAGGTACAAACTACTGGGTGAAAGACAGGCCACAAGGATGTACTGTACAACACGGAGAATATAGCCAATATTCTATAATAACTGTAAATGGAGTGTAACCTCTAAAGATTGTATAAGAAATTTGAAAAAACTTTTTAATAAAAATAAAATAAAATGAATCCTCTTGTACACTAAAAAAAAAATTTTAAACTCTCAGTAAGCTAAGAATAGAGAGCTTCCTCAATCTTGATAAAGGGCATCTACAAAAAGCTTAGTGGTTAAGGGATAAATCCTTTCCCTAAGGTCAGAAACAAAGCAAGAATATCTACTCTCACCACTACCATTCAACATTATACCAGAAGTTCTAGCCATTCCAAGAAGAAAAATTAAAAACTGAAAAGGGAAAAGTAAAGCTCTTTATTTGCAAATACCAAATCATCTATTTAAAAATCCTATGGAATCTATAAAAATGCTACCAATATGTGAGTTTAGCAAAGTCATAGAACAAAAGATCGATATACAAAAATACTGTATTTCTGTATGCTAGCAATGAACAATCAGAAACTGAAATTTAAAAATCGTAACATTTACAATTACTGTATTATATATCAAAATTATGAAACATTTAGGGGTAAATTTGACCCAAAAAATGTGCAGAACCCATGTATACTAAGAACTACAAAACAATGCTGAGAGAAATGAAAGAAGTCCTAAGTAAGTGAAGAGAGATACAGCGTTCACAGGTCAGAAGATTCAATATTGTTAAGATGTTAGATCTCCCCAAAGTGGTTTACAGAGTCAACACAATCCCAATGAAAATACCAACAAGTTTGAAACTGGCATGCTGATTTTAAAATTCATATGAAAATTCAAAGGACTCAGAAAAGGCAAAGCAACTCTGAAAAAGAACAAAGCTAAAAGACCAACACTACCTGATTTCAGGACTAATTATATAAAGAACTCTCAAAACTCAATAAAAAGAAAACAACCTAAAACAGGTAAATGATGTGAACAGACACTTCACCAAAGACGACATAGAGATGGCAAATAATCACATGAAAAGATGCTCAACATGAGTAGTCATTAGGAAAATTCAAATTAAAACCACAATGAGATACCACTGCATACCCAGAAGAATGGCTAAAATTAAAAAGACTTGCCTTGCCAAGTGTTGGTGAGGGTACGGATCAACGACATGTAACAGGAATGTAAAATGAGACAACCTCTTTGCAAAACAGTCTGTCAGTATTTTTAAAAGTTAGACATACACCTATCATATGACCAGTTCCATTCTTAGGTATTTGCCCAAGAGAAACAAAGCTATGCCCACACAAAGACTTACACATAAAATGTTCACAGTAGCTTAATTTGTAATACCCAAACACTAGAAATCATCCAAATATGTTCATCAACAAGTGAATGATAAACAAATGTTGGCATATCCAAATAATGGAATAATAATAATAAAAAGAATGAAGTACTACTGACCAACAAAAATGGATAAATCTCAAATTAAGTAGAGTAGACAAAAATAAAAGAGTACATACCTTATGACTTCATTTACATAAAAATTCTACAAAATGTAATCTATGGTTATAGAAACCAGAACAGTGGTTGCCTGTGTATGGGAGAGGGGATGAAGAAATGAGGGTGGCAGGGAAGGATGGATTACAAATTTAGGGGAATGATGGGTATGTTCATTCTTGAATGTGGTGATGGTTTCAAAGATGTACACATAGATCAAAATATATCACATTACTCAATTATTACATGTCAACTATACCTCAATAAAGTTGTGTAATAAAATCTATCTTGATCTAAGAAGGTGTTTTTCCTTACTGTATAATAAGAGTAGAATCTGTGACACAGACTATTTGTAAACTCAATTTGATTTACTTAATTTTCAGGTCATAAAACTGAAACACACAGCTAATATTCAATATGAGTAAAGCACTTAAAATATAATAAACTATTTACTGAGAGCCTACCACGTGTTTCAGCCCCCTACACTCAAGGTACTACTTAATAAGAAAAGGTAAAAGGACTTGAAAAATGTATTTTTATACTCCAACTTAATTGGAAGGATATAAAATTCTCAAACAATAAGGTAGCCTAAAAGAAAACCAGAAAGTCTGTGAAGAAGGGAAGGGAAAAATAAAAGTCAAGTATAAGGAATCATGTATAAATACATCAATCATACAGGGGTTGGAGACAGAAGGGAAGGGAAGACTCAGATCTCTACCATACGCCAAAAAGAAAAGTTCTGGCATAAATTTATAAACACCAAAACCCAGAAAAGAAATGGAAGAGAATATATCTAAGCAT
Organism: Monodon monoceros; assembly: GCF_005190385.1. NCBI lineage: Eukaryota > Metazoa > Chordata > Mammalia > Artiodactyla > Monodontidae > Monodon > Monodon monoceros. The sequence goes on from NW_021703768.1 coordinate 152,497,070, forward strand.
AACTCATATCCTAGAATCCAACAATGAAAGCACTGTCAGGTTTGAATTCATTAAAATTTAAAACCTCTACAGTTGACCTTTGAACAATGTGGAGGCTCCACACATAACCTGCAGTAAGTCCTCTGTATCTGCAGTTCTGCATCCTCGGATTCAACCAACCTTGGATCGTGTAGTACTGCAGTGTGCATTTACTGAAAAAAACCTGCATATAAGAGGGCCTATGCAGTTCAAACCGGTAATTTCAAGGGTCAACTGTATATGGTGGAGATGTCAACATGTTCGGCAGCCAAAGAGATAACATCCATTAATTCAGCCAACTTTCAGTGACTAGTATGCTGGTGTGGGGACAGAATGGTAAATAAGACAAAGTTCCTACCCTCAGGATTTTTTATGTGAGCTCCATAATAAAAAATAAAACAAAAAGTATGGGCTTCCCTGGTGGCACAGTGGTTAAGAATCCGCCTGCCAATGCAGGGGACGTGGGTTTGACCCCTGGTCTGGGAAGATCCCAAATGCCGTGGAGCAACTAAGCCTGTGCGCCACAACTACTGAGCCTGTGCTCTAGAGCCTGCGAGCCACAACTACTGAGCCCATGCACCTAGAGCCTGAGCTCTGCAACAAGAGAAGCCACTGCAAATGAGAAGCCTGCGCACCGCAATGAAAAGTAGCCCCTGCTCGCTGCAGCTAAAGAAAGCAGCGTGAAGCAACAAAGACCCAACGCAGCCAAAAATAAATAAATGAAATAAATTTTTAAACAATAAAACAAAAAATAAAGCAATCAGCAATAGGAAAACAAACAACAGATAAGAACAAGTAAACCAATCAATAAAAAACAAAGGATCAGTAATTTTAAAAAGTTTATTTCAGTAATGAAAGAGATGCACATTTAAATAAAACACTTCTACCTATGAAAATAGCAAAGAAGATTAATACCCAGTAATGACAAGGCTAAGGGGAAAACAGATGCACTCATGCATTATGGGAAAAATACAACCATATTTTAAACCATATTTTAATCCTGTAGTAACAGCTACTAAAATTTTAAATCTGAATATTCTTTGCCCCACCACAATTCCACGTTTACCTTATGAAAATGCTATTCAAGTATGCCAAGATATATACTGTTAGTAGTAGGGAAAAATTTGAAATAATGATCATTAATAGGGCATACTTAAATTTTGGATCACACATACAATGCAATTCTGCAGCCATTAAAGAGGATGCAGTAGAGCTATATACATTGATATGGAAAGATTTTTTTTAAAAAAAAGAAAGTTGGAAAAAAGCAAATTTCAAAGCATTATAGTACTCCATTTTTGAAAAAAATTTGGTTTAAAAGATCAAAAGTTGGGCTTCCCTGGTGGCGCAGTGGTTGAGAGTCCGCCTGCCGATTCAGGGGACACGGGTTCGTGCCCCAGTCCAGGAAGATCCCACATGCCGCGGAGCAGCTGGGCCCGTAAGCCATGGCCACTGAGCCTGCGCGTCCAGAGCCTGTGCTCCGCAATGGGAGAGGCCACAACAGTGAGAGGCCCATGTACCACCAAAACAAAAAAAAGAAAAAAAGATCAAAGGTTATAGAAGCAAAAGAATGTAACATACTGTAGAGAAAGATAAATCTCTACTAGTAGAACTAGGTAATCCAAGAAATTAAGGTTCCTAATTTTCTGGTAGAGGGCAATGAACAAGGAAGACAACTTTTGAGGTTCTGATGACATCTATTTACTTCTCCATAAACTGAACACATTCATGAGCACTCAAAAATTTGCATTCAAGTTTAAGCAGTTTAGTGACTTGAGAAAAGCTGGGATTATCCTGGTCTAGGTTAAGAGCCCTGTTTTGATAAGTAATTTCATTCTAAAGTGCCCAGAATCCTTTATTGCTAAATATCAGGAGACAGAAAGAATCTAATTAGTGCTCCCTGAAATGAGAGGGGTGATTAGCAAACACTAAAGAGATCAGGTATAATCACGGTTACCTACAGAGAGATCAATCACTACCTCTACATTTGCAGATTCAGAAAAAAACCCGAAATCTTGACTAAATCTCTAAAACTCTGACATCGTAGAAGAAATAAGAATTACAGTTGATCTTCATTACTCCTGGATTCTGTATTTGCAATTTGCCCACTCCTTCAAATTTATGTGTAATTCCCAAATCAATTCTTACAACGATTTCACAGTCATTCACAAATATGCGCAGAGTAGTAAAAATTGGAGCTGCTCAAGTTTCCAGCTGAGGTCCAACAAGGCAACACTCTTTCTTCTTGTTGCAGCTCTCACAATGTAAACAAGTATCTTTTTCACTATTTAGTGCCACAGTTTTTGCATTTTTGTGCTTTCTAAGTGATTCTGATGTATAAAATGGCCCTCAATTGTAGTGCTGAATGCAAGGCTGTGTGATGTACCTTAGATAAAGCGTCCTTCAGGCACAAGTTACAGGGCTGCTGGCCATGAGTTTAATTTTAATGAGTGACAACATATATTAAACAAGGTGTCTTTAAATAGAAATACACAAAACAGCTTAAGTATTGATCAGCTGACAAAAATGTTACCACCAGAGGTTCATAGGAACCTAACTCTTTATTTCCTCTGGGAGTAATGGTTCAGTATTTGCTAACTCAGGTAGTTATACAGAACATAACTACAGCGAATAATGAGAATCAACTATAATTGGAAAAGGTGGTAATCTGAATTTTTCTCCAGTCACAACTCCTGATGAAGTTCAAGACTAGGATTTCAGGCTCCTAGCAAGGGAAACTGCAACCTCACAAAAGGAAGACTCTGTTGTAAGATTTGGAAAGAAACTAGATTAAATTACACAAAGGGTGCCAAGGAAAACATCTGGCAGATTAAATACAGCAATAATGCTTAGTTTAAAAATAGCAGCGTTGACATGGGAGGAAATGAACTTAATGCACCAAGTGTTAAGTTCATATGAGTTAACAAATGGAAGTTTCGATCGATAAAGGAAAACACAATTACAAAGGTACATACACATCCGTTGAACTGTGGTGGGAAGGAATTCATGTCCTCATAGCAACAGAGAGATACAGCTTGTTCAAATTAAACAGATCTAATAAGTAAAAGAAGATTATACCTGAAGGTAATAAGCCTAGAACCTGAGAATGGAAAGACTAAGGCCAAATATTAGGAAGAAGACAAAAAGTGAGAGAAAGGGGAGAATGTTAGTTCAAAATAAAATGACCACCACAGTGTGATGTAGAAAAGAATGACACATTCAAAGTCAGGGGACTTACATTTTACAGTTCTGTGCTCTACCACTAAGTAGCTCTACCACTTAATAACTGCCCTTAAGAAAAGAAGATGTTTAGGGGCTTCCCTGGTGGCACAGTGGTTGAGAGTCCACCTGCTGATGCAGGGGACACGGGTTCGTGCTCCGGTCCGGGAGGATCCCACATGCCGTGGAGCGGCTGGGCCCGTGAGCCATGGCTGCTGAGCCTGTGTGCCCGAAGCCTGTGCTCCGCGGTGGGAGAGGCCACAGCGGTGAGAGGCCCGCGTACCACAAAAAAAAAGAAAAAGAAAAAGAAAAGAAGATATCTTTTTGCAAAGCTGAGTCACTAACATCTAAACTAGTTAATCTCCTTACACTTTTCTTAAAAACATAACATTTTTTAGATGAACATGCTTATTAAATAATACAGCACCATTAAAAAAAAATTCTATCACCCAGCATAACTACCATTATATCACATTCATATTGTTAATATAAAAAATAAATAGGAATCAAAATGGACTGAACTATACATGCTTCTTTAATTTGATTTAATAAAAGGAAAAATGAAAAACGAATGGAACTATATAGACCTTCAAACTTTTTTTTCTTTTTCTTTTGCTACAAAAGATTTTCTAAAATCCCTCTAAGGTTAAGAGAAATTCTAAAAAACATTAAAGGTTAGAGTCTTTATAGTTTTAACTGCATGCTTCACTTTTAAACTTGACTCCCTATAATAAAACAGAAAGAGATCATCGTTTTACATTTCTTCCCAACGAGTCATTACATTACTTCTGTCAAAATTACAAATGCATATACCATTTGACCTACAAATATATCAGCAGAAATACAAAATAACCTACAAGGTTATTCACTACAACACTGTTTGTCACAGACTGACCATCAGTACTGTACCACGGAAATAAATTACAGTACACATGTGATAGAACATTATGGAGCTAAAAACATATAGGAAAGCTATCTATATACTTATTTAGAAATCGCTCTAAAACATGTTACATTAAAAAAAAGAGCACAGTGCAGAAATATGTGTATAATATACTACCTTTTGAATTAAAAATAAGGTATGGAATAAGAATCTATTTTGTATATGCACAGAAGGATTCCAAAGGGATGCAAAAGAAATTAATAAAGTGTATGTGAATGGCCACATGACTGTGCATGCTAGGAGGTATAACAGGGGGATGAGAGACTTCCACTGTATACTTTTTTATATTCTCAAATGTCCCCTCTTCCTAAGATGTGGTTAACTCTGCCTTCCTCTGACTAACATCATTAACTCAGGAGTCAGCTGTTCTAAGGATGCTTTCCATGATTTCCCCTGTTTAAGACAATCTTAAAGATGATAAATGGTTCAAGCTTTCTCCCCTGTATTTATCATGGTTTGATAATTACCTTATTGTGGGAATTTCCTCCTATAGCCTGCTGGATTCCTGAAATCTTATATCCCATCAGAAGTTTCAGAATAAATGAATGAATGAGTGACATGTAAGTGATTCCAATGAGTTAATGATGGCCTCAGAGCCACCATTCAGTATCTGTTGCCTCTACTTGGGTTTCCCTCCTCCCCTGTTTACCCACCCCCACTATGAACTTCCATATAGCAGACACCAGGGTTGTCCAGGGGGTGGGCAGATGCACAAGCTGATAACATAACTAAAGCTACCTGACTCTGGAGCTACACTTCTCACATTACCAAAACAGAGCCAAATATAATATTTAATTTTTTAAAAAAATCAGAAGTATTTGATCCAGAATTTGAGAGACATGGTCTATCACTCTCCTATGGAAAAACAGTAAGTGTGAATACAGATTACTTTCATGATAAACTCAAGCTTTCAAAATGTTGGAAAATGTCACAAAGTAGAAAAGACTAGTATGCAGCCTACAGCCAGGGCACCTGATTCAAAGATCATTTAATGACCAAGGAGTCCAGACCCAAGCCCCTATTTCCTGGAAGGCTCCTGGATGTGGCTCTGGTTAGTACATTCTCCTTGCCCTACACTGCTACTTCAAGAGCCTGGAACAAGTAGTTGTTCTGGAATACAGATGTATCTCAAAACCAGGTAACCAGTGTTGCCCCCATACAATGAAAAAGCAATAAGACCACCACCAAATGAGGAATCTGAGAGTTGTTTGGTATCTGCAGATTCTTTAAGCAGAATTTTCAAATCTGTGCACATCTGGATTTCAGTTTCCTATAACAAGAGAGTAATTTGTTGTTGACCAATCATCCCACTGGGGGAAAGAAAAACTAGGTATAAATAGAGGAAGCACCCCCCCCCGCCCCAAAATGAGCTCAAAAGCAATGCAGGACTACAGAGGCAGCAAAGATGTGAGAGACAAAGAACCTGGAGGAAAGGGAAGCAAACAGAAGTAATGAGCGAGACACATCCCACCACATTACTTCTGGAAGAATATGTTGAATCACAAGCAGCAGAAGCAAGAAGATGAGGTGAAAGCTGGGGCTGAAAGACTGAGTTGTTGAGCACAACTTTAAGTCCTCTTACACATTTGGGAAGACAAAATGGGAACTGAAGAACCACCAAGATTCCAGTTAACCATCAAGATTCCAGTTGGCATCTACAAATGGAATAGGGGTGACCCTGCAGTAAGTCAACTCTTACAACCACTGAACACCAGGCTTAAATGAGATGAATGAATCCCTGATTAGATTAGGGTCACCCACCCATTCCTATCACAACTGCCTGACAAACACAGAAGCAAATTCACTCCTAAGAAAGAGAATACCATCCAGACCATCAAATTATTCTACCAATTCATATATAATTGCTAGTATTTAATAAAAATTACCAGACCAAGGGAGTGAAAAACAGAAGAAAAAGAGAAACAACAAAACAGAACCCCTAGGAGATTCAGATACTGGAGTTACCAAACACAATTTTTTTTTTTAAATTGATAGACTTACATTTTCAGCAAGATAGAGTAATATGGACTGGATTTACCCTCCCAACTAAAACAATGAAAAAACCGGACAAATATATGAAAAATTGAGTTTCAGACACTGGACACCAGGCAGCACAGGACAGTGATCGTTGATACATGGGGAACAAACAAGGTGAGCCCTTAAGACTGTTCCAGTTTACTGCTACAGTTTCCAGAAAGTAATGCAGGGAGACAGAAACCAGGTGGAGTCTGGCGATATTATGTAAGTTGAGGAGATAAAGCTGGGAGTCCAAAGATGCCACGGTGGCTATAGTTCACAGGGCAGAGGGCCAGAAAGGAGAGACTAAACAGATAGAAAGCTCTGGAGATCTGAAGAGAATACTCCCACCCACCCAGCCACTTTATCACAACTGGGAGGAATTTAGTGCAATTCAGTAATGAGTGCAAAGTGTCCACAGTAAGTCTGAAAGTAGTCTGGGCCCCAGAGATTCTCCAAACTGACCAGCCAAGGCCCCACACTGAGAAAAAAAAGCTCCAAAAATGGAAATAAAATTAAATAGGATAGGTATAAAAAGAGATGAAGGGAAAAAAAGGTCCAGATAAAAATGAGAGAAGGGAACAGAACCAGAAAGTTTCAGAAAACAATTTCCCACATTGTGAACACTCTGCAAACAAACAAAACACAGAAGAGGGAGCTCGGAAGTTAGAAAAAGTATCCTGAATCACAACTAGAAGTTCAGAAAAACTAAATTTAAATAAAAATGAACAACAGAAAAGTTTTAAGGTCAAATCCCATAAAAGTAGTTATATATTTTTAAAAGATAGTATAAGAAAAAAGAGTGTAAGGACTAGAATAACTCCCTATAGACAACAAAAACATAACACAAACACACCCCCAAAACTATCACCTACAATTTCAAAATGAGCTGAAAGGTATTAAGAAATGATAAAGCAATAAAAGAACATAAATCAGATTTAGAAAAACTCAGTAAAGGAAAACTAAACTACAAAGAACTTAATAATGCATAACCACACAAGAGAACACTTTTAAAAAAGAGAAAAAATTTTTTAAATCACAAAGGAAAAAATAAAAAAGGATTAAAAAACCAATCACTTTCTTATATACCAGAGATAAACAAATGGAATTTGACATGAAAAACACAATACCATTTAGCACCTCCCAAAATGAAATATTTAGTTATAAATCTAACAAAATATGCACATGCTCTATATGAGGAAAACTGTAAAACTCTGATGAAAGCTATCAAAGAACTAAATAAATGTAAAGATATTCCATGTTCCTGAATAGGAAGACTCAACTTTGTCAAAATGTCAGCTCTTCTCAACTTATCTATAGATTCAATGCCATCTCAACTAAATGCCCAGCAAATTATTTTGTGGATACTGACAAACTAATTCTAAAGTTTATATAGAAAGGAAAAAGATACAGAATAGCCAACACAAAATTGAAGGAGAGAACAAAATTTGGACGCTGTCTGACTTCAAGACTTACCATAAAGTTACAGTAATCAAGGCTGTCGTATTGGCAAAAGAACACATAAATAGATCCATGAAACAGAGCCCAGAAATAGACCCACATAAATACAATCAACTGATCTTTGACAAAGGAGCAAAGGCAATGCCATGGAGAAAACTCATTTCAACAAATGGTGCTGGAACAACCAGACATCCACAAGCCAAAAAAAAAAAAAAAAGCTAACCTTACACTCTTCATAAAAATTAACTCAAAATAGATCATACAACTAAACATAAAACACAAAACCATAAAACTCCTAGAAGATAACACAAGAGAAAATCTACATGATTTGAGTTTGCAATGACTTTACAAACACCACCAAAAGCACAATCTGTGAAAGAAATAATTAGTAAACTGGACTTTATTAAAATTAATAACTTCTGCTCTATGAAAGACACTGTTAAGAGAATGAGAAGACAAGTCACAGGCTGGGAGAAAACACTTGCAAAGACATAGCTGATAAGAAACTGTTATCTAATTTATACAAAGAACTCTTAAAACAAGAAAACAAACAACCCAATTAAAAAATGGGCAAAAGACCTGAACAGACACTTGCCCAAAGAAGATATGTACACAGTAAATAAGCATATGAAAAGATGGTCTTAGTCATATGTCATCAGGGAAATAAAATAACGAGATACCACTACACATACCCATTAGAATGGGCAAAATCCAGAACAATAACAACATCAAATGCTGGAGAGGACGTACAGCAACAGGAATTCTCATTCATTGCTAGTGGAAATGCAAAACGATACAGCCATTTTGGAAGACAGTTTGGCAGGGTTTTTTTTACAAAATTAAACATATTCTCACCATATGATCCAGCAATCGTGCTCCTTGGCATTTACCCAGGAGTTGAAAACTTACATCCACACAAAAACCTGCATGTGGACGTTTATAGCAGCTTTATTCATAACTGCTGAAACTTGGAAGTAACCAAGATATCCTTCAGTAGGTGAATGGATAAACTGCGATACATCTAGACAATGGAATATTACTTAGCACTAAAAAGAAATGAACTATCAAGCCATGAAAAGACATGGAGGAACTTAAACTCACATTACTAAGTCAAAGAACCCAATCTAAAAAGTCTACATACTGTTTGATTCCAAGGATGTGGCATTCTGGAAAAGGCAAAACTATGGAGACACTAAAAAGATCAATGGTTGCCAGGGGTTCAGGGGCAGCAAAGTAGGAAAGAACAGGCAGAGCACAGAGGATTTTCAGGGCAGTGAAACTATTCTGTATGATATGACAATGGTGGATACGTGTCATTATACATTTGTCTAAACCCCAAAATGTACAACACCAAGAGCGAATCCTAATGTAAACTATGAACTTTAGGTGATAATGACGTGTCAATGTAAGTTCATGGATTGTAACAGATGTACCACTCTGGTGGGGGATGTTGACAGTGGAGGGGTCATGCACTGTACTTTATGTCAAAGGTGCCTGTAAACCGAAAACTGCTCTAAAAAATAGTCTAGTAAAAAAAAAAAAATTAAAAATCAGCAGTTGCCAGGGGCTGAAAGTGGGGGGAGGGTCTGCCTACAATGGAGCAGGGGGAAGTTTTCTGGGGGGAATGAAACCATTCTATATTGTAATTGTGATGGTGGTTACACGACTGTCTGTCTGTACTTGTAAAAGAATGGTACAACAGTAAGGGACTGAACTTACTGTACTTTTTAAAAATTTATTTATTTTTTTTTTGTTTTTTTGCGGTACGCGGGCCTCTCACCGCTGTGGCCTCCCCCATCGCGGAGCACAGGCTCCGGATGTGCAGGCCCAGCCGCCATGGCTCACGGGATCCTCCCGGACCAGGGCACGAACCCACGTCCCCTGCATCGGCAGGCGGACTCTCAACCACTGCGCCACCAGGGAAGCCCTGTACTTTATTTTTAAAAGTGATTCTGAGACAAATATGGAAATACTCAAATTCAGAGAATAAATCTCTCAGAAAGAAAAATTAAAGCAAGGGATCAGAACAAATACTAAAATTATAATCCAAGGAAACTTTCCTGAAATTAAAAGAGAAAAAATTGAAACTACACACTGAAAGAGTATATTATACCTGAGAATATCAAGGCAGAACAACCTATACCAAAATATATTCAAGTAAAATTACTTATTTTAAGGGCAAATTACTTATTTTGGGCAAATCACTAATAATGAAAAAAAATCAGACTGTCATCAAGCCTACAGCAAAACTGGGGTAACATATTTAAGACACTTAAGGAAAGAATTCACATTTCCTTAATCCCAAGGAATTTCATTAAACCAAACTGACTCTCAAATATAAACTCTCAAATGAGTTTCTTGCAAGTTTCTTGATAACAACTTGCAAGAAACTCAGAATATTGTTCCCATGAGCCCTTTCTAAGGAAACATCTACAGAACAAGCTTCCAGAAAACCAAAATGATTAGGAAACAAATGAACTGGTAGGAGGTACTGAATATATAGTTACTTGCAAAACTAATTCTAAATGGGAGGGTTTATGCAAGTTAAATGGGAAAGCTGATAGTATGTAATGGCTACATACTATGACAATGTAGATTAAGTACAGCTATTTAATTGGGGGGGTGGATAAAACTCATATTACTGGCGGTATTTTTCTGTTATTGTAAGATTATTGTGTAATACGGGATAAAGCAATTAAGTAATTATGGGATACTCAAACTCCAGCATCCCATGACCCTGAGAACTGGGACTCTCAGTATGAAAGAAGATATAGATGTAATTATAAAAAAGGTTAATTAAAACTCCTGTTATTCTGAATTTGAGTCAAAAATAGTGTATTTTCTTAAGATATTTTAATTTTAAATATACAAATATATTTTATAGCTTTAAAGATATTTTATCATAAAAATACATATATATTTTTATCACATCTTTCATCATAAATGTATATAACCACATACATATATGTCAAATTTCCTAGCACTGTCCAGTGAAAAGACCTACAACGACCAACCCAGTAGCAATGAGCCCTCCTAGCAATAGATATTATGGTCTTGAAATAGCATTTCCAAGTAAAACAACCAATTCTTCCTTGGGAAAAAATGACATACTTCATGTTTGAGGCAGGAAATACAAGATGAGGCAAGAAAATCTTGCCATTTAATCTTTCCAGATAGCAAGGAAACTACCAAAGACAACTAAGGTTACGTCAAAGAACCCAGAAGTCATTTAAAGAATCTCTCCCATTTGCCAACAGCAGGACAATTTTAAGCAACAAAGTAAGAGTAATCATGACAACTCATGGTGTATGTTTGAAACCAAATTATACTAGTTAATAATGATACTTTAAAAATCTAATTGGTCACCCTCAAAGGACAATAGTTTATCCTGAAAACTAGTAAATAAAAGGAAAGAAATAAGCATTCTTTTCTGCCTTTCCTATACAAATTGTACCTTGAGTAATCAATTAGTAAATGAGGGAGTAAATCAACTATACTCCAATATAAAATAAAAATTAAATTTAAAAAAAAGAAGGAAATTATCTCTTTACAGATGCAGCTCACGTAATTAAAAAAAAGACAGAATATCGCTATTTTGCAACCCTCAAAGAATTAATGGCTCTAGGCACTGCACCGAACATCAGTAGGAAAGAAGGCCTTTTTACCTTATCTGCCCCCTGAAGTAAAAGGACAATACCACATACACAACACAACCTTCAGTCCTGTCAAGGGTCTTAAATTCTGAGTCTGATCAAGCCTCTGCATCCTGCTGCCCATTTGGATGAGAAACATGTTGAAATGCATGTAGCAAAATATAGACTGTGGGGTAACAACAGGTCAAACTGCTCAGGTTCAACAGGTAAGTTGTAAAGAAAAGGATGGAGGGGGAACATGTAAATTAAGACACATCAAATAAAAAAGGGGGGGACTAAACTAAAATGCTTAGGTGTACATAACTTGGTGTTAAAACTATAAGGAAACAAGTGATTACTATAAAAGTCAGGGTAACAGTTACTTTTGGGGAGCAGGGAAGGACTTATGATTGGCTGTGGTGTGGAAGGGGTTCTGGGATAAGTGAAAAACTTCTAATTCTTGACCTGTGTATTATAAGGCTTCTGGCCTTATAATAATTCACTAATATATCTGTGTGGTTTTCTTGAGGATTTTTTTTTTTTTTTGACTGCAGCACGCAGCTCGTGGAATCTTCGTTCCCCAACCAGGGACTGAACCCGGGTCCTCGGCAGTGAGAGCTCAGAGTCCTAACCACTGGACAGCCAGGGAATTCCTGGTTTTCTTTATCTCTGTTTCATTTTACAATAAACAAGGTTTTCTTTAAAAAGTAAATGACTAATAGTCATTTGGCTTATCTGGTTACCTCCAAATGGCACAAGGATCTAACCACCCATCTCCCGAGAACCAGAAGAGTATATTAGATTACTGCAGGTCCAGGATTCAATGACCTCAAATCCCTGGAACTTTATATCACAGGATCTTAAGGAACTGATGCTAGAGCATATTCATGAAATAACTGTCTTAGCATGAAATGAACTCAGCCTTGAAAATTTCTACACACAGGAGTTTGTGTATTAGGGATTGACTAAGACAATAAAGTGACCTTCCTGATAGTGGCTTTGTTAATTATAAGGTCTTGTTCCATAGACCTATTCAATCAATAGTTTATCCTCCATGATACTTGGTAAAGATAAGACTTTGTTAAGAATGTTACTTTAGAGGAATCTCTCCTCTTCCTTCCTATCTTGTACACAGATTTCTTCCCAAAGTTTAGAGTAAGCAGAGAACAGTGACTCAAAATTGCCAAGGAGTTCCCAACATGAGGTAGAGGGAGGAGAAAGCGAAGAATCCCCTTAACCTCAGACATACAATCTCACTGACCCAAGTGAGCACTTTCTAGATTACCTAAACTTTCTAGAAGCAAAGGACTTGTAATTCAAAAACTGCTAATACAGACTGAAAAAAAAGAAAAATATAGTTAAATACCAATGCGGCAGAAATTAAAAGGGGAAGTTGGAGTGGTGACTGCCTGTGCTTCAAAGGCTCCCCTGACATAGAAAATCAAATTTGACAAGAGAGGCAAAAGAAGAGAGAAATTTCACTCTCCATGACACCATACCAGCTCTCCAAAAATCAAAGAGGGAGAAAAGGAGAGACCCATGTGGGCACCAACCTCTACTATGGCTGCAGAGGAGGGTGTTTAGGTTTACTCAATAGATTAATCAGAACTCTTAAGCTGACAAGGGAGAAATACTATCACCATTACTTCCTTTTTGCTTTCTGTATAGCACCCTTCTGCTTAGACTTGGCAGTTATATTTTGTCTATTAGTTATTTACACTGGTTTATTCCCTTCTTCTCACTCCCTAATATGCCATAAGCTTCAGAATGAAAGAGGATATGTTTTTTTCATCTATATATTTTCCATATGCCTAGTATAGCACCTGGCAAAATGTTTTACACATAGCATATACTCAGTATGTTTGCTGCATTAATTAAAAGAGAAAAATCAAGGCCAGTCAGTTGAAAGAAGAGAAAACTTGATCTGTATTATTTCAGAAGGCAAAACCAAGACAAACTAGAAGGAAAGTATGGGGAGGCCAACATGAACACAAACTTTCTTTAGCACTGGTTGCCTTGAGAAGTAATAATGTCCCTTTGCCACTTTTGAAGACTGAATTAAAGGCAGAAGGGAACTTTGAGAGCTGTTCCAATCGCTTTTAAGATTTTGTTTCTGAATAAGGCTGTCCCCAGAGACTAAGACTGAAAAAGCAAATGAAGAAAATAAGGAGAAACAAATCTATCCCAGAACCTATAACAGAACCGGCATTTCCCACCTCATTGGAAACCTGCAATTTGATAATGTAAAAGCTCTATCTTACTTTATTAGAGAATTAAGTATCAGAACAAACCTTTGTACACTAGGCATTTCACATGTGTTATTTTCATTCCATCCTTGATATTATTATCCCCATTTTATAAAAGGACACTGATAGTGAGAGAATAAGCAATGAATGGGTTTTGAACTTTGACACAAACCATGTTCTTTCTACTGAAACTTCCAGCTTCTAAGATAAATTAGCACTGGTAAAACATAACATTGCTTTCCTTGTGTATTAGCATTAGAAAACAATTTTCTACCATATCTTAACTTCCATGCCATAAATTTTTGCTTGCATGTCTTACCACTTATTTCAAGCTCCACCCAATGTGATTTCTTTCCATTTGCTGCTTCCTCAGAGGACATAATTGTGTACATCCTCCGAGGGTCAGGGGGCTCATATTTTTCTTTGGGCATGCCTGTTGAATTAAGAAAAGAAACCAATCAATAGCCAGAAGAATCAAATAACTGAAAATAACATCTTTTTTAAAAGTAGACACCCATATTATATCTCTAAACACAATTTACCACTAAAAGGAACTAGGAGCTCCTTGGAGAAATGGAGAATTTCACGTCTGAGATCGGAAAAATACAAACAAGCCTGGACACTAAGAAAGATGCTGTGGCTGTGAAGGACACAGAAGCCAGCTTGAAGAGGTCCCACTGGCCACAGACATGACAATCTGAACATCAAAAGAAAGACTACATTTCAAACTGCATGAATCCAAAACTTTAACAGGAGAAAAAAAAAAAATGCAGTCACCCGAAAATTGGAAAATAAAGGGAAAGAATCAAGCATTTATCCTGCATTTCTGGCAGAAACTAGATGAGGAAATGTTCTTAACAGAATTCTAGCTAATAAATGTAAAAAGAGTTACATAATTAGAAAAAACACTATTTCACAATCTCTAATGAAAAAATGGATGACCATCAATGGTTAATAAAAGCATTAGGTGAAAAAAAATCCAATGAAAAAATTTTAAATAGATCAGGCTGTAAGACCTCAACCCAAGGATCGATCTCAGTATTAGGACAACTAGACTTACATGCCAACACTATGTATGCCCTTGCCCCTTCATCCAAAAAATTAAAAGTAAAATTGAACCTGAATCAAATCAGCCTCTCTAGATCTAGTACCAGTTTACATTAAGTAAGGGAGACAGAGGAACATGTTAAAAATAACACGAGGCACAACAATGTGAATATACTTAACACTACTGAACTGTACACTTAAAATGATTATTAAGATAGTAAATTTTGTTATAATTTTACCATGATTAAAAAATTTTTTCTTAATTTTAAAATAAAGCCACAAGAATACAGCCAGCCAGACACAGACCATGGAAAGTTCAACATGACAGAAGACCCAGTTTCTTCAACAAATGAATGATATGAAAAAGGGGGAGTAAGAGGAAGTAGATATTAAATGACTTAAGAGGCACAACAATCAAATGAAAAGTATAGACCTTGTTTGGGTCTGATCTGACCAAATCAAGTGTAAAAAACATTTTTGAGAATTGGACAAATTTGAAGAAGAAGTAAACCTAAGTTGATATTGGGACTATTGTTCATTTTGCTTGTGGTTATTTTTAAAATTCTTATTCTTACAGAAACATTCTGAAATATTCAGGTGAAATGAAATCTCACTTCCTTGCATATTCTCCCAAACTCCTTGCCCCAGTCTCACTTCACCTTATGTGTCTGGATGAGCCATAATCTGCTTTAACCAAGTCTCTACCTACTCTGGATACCTACACAGCTAAATAAAGCTGGAGAAAAACCTACCATCATGTGAATTTAAAGTAAGCCAGTCAGCAATCACTTACATCAAATGGACTTACTGTTGAACAGGTTCAATGTTTTAGTTTTACAAGAAGAAAAGTTATGGAGATGGATGATGGCGAAGGCTGCACGACATTATGAATGTATTTAATAGCACTGAATGCTACACTTAAAAATGGTTAAGATGGTAAATTTTATGTTATGTATATTTTCTACAATAAAAAAAATGGAAAAAGTTAAAGCAACTTTCATTATGCTATGCTGCTCCTCTAATGATGAGAAGTAGAGCTATCTTTCAAACATAGAAATGGTTTTGACCATGTAGTCAAAACACAGGAGATAAGTAATCCTAAAAAGCTTTTTGAAGAAAGTAAAAATATAAATGGTGAGACTAATCATCTGTACAAGAAACAGCACATGTTTTTGTTTTGTCAAAAACTGTTAATAAAACTGTTCTCCTACACGTTAATTTCTCCAAAACAGAAATACAGTGCCTGAAGTTTTTAGACTAATACAAAAAATACCTAACAGAGAAAGCTATACAGTCAAGAACTGTTCCTGTTCCATCTAGAGGACAATCTGGTGAAGCAAGTGCCCATTCTGAATCATATGAATATACCAGTAATAACAAAATGCTGTGTAAGGTTACCAGAGCTTGATGACAACATCCCTTAAGATTCCTTAAGATCACCCAAATGCCACTATTCTGACTAGATTTTACTTACAACCGTGTGATCTTCACTGGCTTTTCCAAACAGAATTTAATAATGGTAAGCTGCTCTCTCCAGCTGAGGTTAGTATTTTGAGTTACTATTAATTATTAATCATTTGACTTCTTAGTGAAAGTTCAGAAGTCTGATTTACCTCTCTCATGTGAGCTTATTTAGTGTGAATCAATGTCCGGAGTTTGATCACGCTTCAGAGAATAAATACAAGTATTACTGAACTGAAATCTGAAATCCAAGCCCTAGACCTGGGGTCATTCAATCAAAGAGTCATGATTTCTGCCTAAGCGGCCAACCACTCCCTTTCTTGGTTTTCATGACATTTGATGTGTTGCCTTAAAATTTAAGAGACCAGCTCATTACTTGAAAGCAGTGAGGAGATCTTCTTTATTTTCCAAATCGCTGACAGTGCAGATTAGGAAGTGGGGGGAAAAAAGAATATGATAGAATAAAAGAAACGGCAGCAAATTAGACAATCAAGCCCTTCTGAGGAGCCTATCTGCCCAGTGAGCAACCCCACCCATTTTTCTTGGAGTCCAACCGAACATAGTATTGGAAACTAGGTAGAGAAAAGGATATAAGAATACAAACAATTTAGGATTTTTCCCAAGGCTTGAAATCAACAAGCAGATCTTACTCTCTAAAAAATACAGTATGTCACTGCAGATTACTATCTAAAAAGAATAAAATGTTTCCAAAACAGGCTTGAAAGCTGTCAAGTAGAATTAAAACACTTTTAAAAAATAGGTAGGCCAGAGTCAGCAGGTATACAGCCCCTGACTATTCAATCTCTAATTCCTCCAGTCCAGTGCCAAACATCACTACTGATCCTGGCAGCATAAAATCTGTTCCTGATCTAGATCTCAGAGAAACGGTTTTTCAGTATCTTAGAATAATTATTTACCTTAAAGAAATACAGGACATTATTTACCAGCAGAGAAAGATATGCTTTCATTATTAAACATTTTATGAAATGGCTTAAAAAATACACAGGGGAGGGGGGTAAGAGGGAAGACGCAGCAGGGCGCAGGGCGGGGGAGAGACCATAAGTGCAAGTCAGCCACCATTTGAGGCAGCTTTTAAACTAAGAAAATTGGTACTAAAGAGAAAGATTTAAGTCTTTATCCTTTCAGTGGGTACTGTAAATAGTCATCAAATAGCCCCAGGTGAAAACGTGTCCTATTTTACAAAAGAATAAATGAAGAATGAAAGAATTAATAAAAAAAAGAAAAACAACATCATTTCATAATTCCTAATGAGCCTTTTTAAAGCAAGGATTTATAAACTGGGTTAAAACCATTAGATGAATCATTGGCACTGGCATAATATAATGCTAAGGTAACACCATCACCCAGATTGTTTTCTAATTATAGGGTAGAAAATGTTCAAGAGAGGAATAAACTGTTACCCCCTTCATCAATCTTCCCAACACTAATGGAGGTAGAACCAGATACTGTGGGTCTTCGGATCTGACAGAATATGAAATACACACCAACAATGTTTACGTTGATTAAGAGCTAGAGGAACTAGCCAGACGACACCAAAGAAGCAACTGGAACGCAGGACTTTCTGCAGGGTAAATGGTCTGCTACCTTTAACAAGCTGGTGTCAGGACTATTCTAGACTTAAAGAGAATTAAGGGATATATAGAATGAGATGCAATGAATGGTCCCTATATAGGATCCACAAATCTGCAACAAAGGACATTCTGCGGACTGTTCGAGAAACATTTAATACCTAGTTCATATTTTGAAATATTAATGAATTATTATGAGATCATGTTATTTTGGCAATGTACAAAAATGCATTTCTTGTTAAAAGGCACTCTGAAGTTAAATAATTTATTTTAAATTGTATTGGCCAGGTTTTTTTCCAAGGGAAATGAGGCTGAGTTATAGCCAATCTTAACTGACAAGATAAAATGCTAAATTCCTCTTTTCCTTTCCTTGCTTGTTACATTTTCTCCTCCATTCTTGGTGCTTTACTTCTTTCACATATACAAAAGAGAAAAAAAGGAAAAGACGCAGAGGAAAGGAAGGGAGAGGAGAAGGAAGAAATAAACTCATGTGCAGAAAAATCCTTTTATTTGATGATCAGGAGCCTCACAAAGCTACAAGTTATGGAATATATGAAAAGGTAGTGCCACTAGCCTTGGTGCCAATTTACTTCTTCCTATCCAAATTTTCACCACGTCTTATCCAATTTTTCACTAAATCCCACTGATTTTTACCTCTTCAGGACTTCTAAATCTGTCTTCTCCATTTTCACAGCTACTGAAGTTAATTTACACCCTCATTTCTCAGCTACAACTTTTAAACAACCTTCTCTATACCTTCCTGATAGATGCCTGCTCATGTCACTCTCCTGCTTAAAAATCTAAGATGGCCTTTTCTGCCTACCTAGCTAAAGTCCTTTACAATCTGGATTTAGGCCAACTATTTTCTCACTCATCTTCAGCCACTGACACACAAGTTACCCTATAAAGTCTTAAATTAATCAAAGCAAACCTACTTCTAAGGCATAGTCTTTCAATAACACATGCTAATCCCTTCACCAAAGGGAACCTTCACCCTAAACTCCTACTCACCCACTTCACGGCAACTCAGGTTAGATGTCAGAGTCCCTGTAAGCCCTTCCCAACAAAGGCAAAAATTCACTACTCTTTCCTCTGCACACCATACATTTACTACAGCATCTATCACCCCAGTTTGTATCTCCCAGTGTCTTGTGTAAGACCTAGCACGTTGTACTAATAAACTGGTCTAAACATTCCTTCATGACTCAAAATCAGGTTTTCAAAGAAAAATCCAAAAAAACCAATTCAATACATCCAAACCATGCTTCCTTAAGGGAGCTTTCTTTACAGAATCATTCATTCAACCAATATATACTAAGCACCTTCTGCCTCTATGTGCCAAGCACTCTGCCAGGTTCTGGGAATAAAGAATAAATAGGAAATACGTACATGATCTTGGATCTTAATCTACTGGGGAGCGCAAACAAAAATCTTACGACGATGTAATCATACTACAACCCTTTTTACAAACATCACTCTAATTTAGGACTTCTTCCCTACCCCTCACAAACACAGGAGTTTATCATTCCCAGCTTTGAGCTATTCTGAACCTTGAAGATATTTCTAATGTTATATTCTTTAATCCCACCTTAATTTTTTTTGACATGTCTCATTCACCTACTCTAATATATAGGGTCTTTGCACTTACATTTTAAATATTTTTATATTTTCAGAACCTGGCAAATAGTGTTTGGTGAATACTTATAAGAATTCAAGGGGATAAGCTGGGACAGTAAAAAAAGCAAACATTGTGTAAGAGATAAGTATGCTAACAGAAGCAGTGCCCATGTTACCAGGAGTAAGAAAAACTAACATAGGCCTCTAATCTTGAAGGCAAAATCTAGAGAAACCAGACAGAAAGGACCTAAGTGACCAAAGGCTGAGAATATTCATTCTAGGATAGGCTGGGATATGAAGCAAAGGGACAAACTTAAAGGTAAAACTGTATAAACATAATCTTAGTGACATGCTATGGCAAAATAAGAGCAAACCTCAAACAGGTAGGGGTAATGGCAAAACTGTGTTGGAGTGCCTATCTGCCATACTCTAATCTAGGCACATAACAGCTAACATGTTTTGAGCACTCACCAACTGGCAGGCCCTTCATATGCATTACCTCATTTAACCCTCAGGACTCCTATGAGTAAATACTATTGTATTATTCTCCATACATAAAGAAAGAACGGTCCACAAAATAAGTCATTTACCTGAGATCACAGAGATCCTACAGGCACAACTGTGATTTTAACCCAAGTCTGATCCAAAAGTCTATGCTTTCAACCACTATGCAATAATTTACTGGTAATTACCTCGATTTAATTCTCATAGCGATCCATGAAGTAGACACTATCCTCATTTTATTTTAGATGAGGAAACTGAGACTCTGAGTTTAAATAACTTGCCCAAGGTTGCACACACTTAGTAAGTAGTAGAGCTAGGATTTGAACCTGGGACAATCTAGCTGCAAAGCTGTACTCCAATGCCTCACACAAGTCTAGAATTCTGTCACTGATGAAACCAAGATCTTGTGTTCATTCTCCAAATATTATGTTGCTAAGACCATGAGTCCCTGAGTTTCCTTCTCAGATGTATCATCTTTCCAAACTACTCTTTACCTGTATTCTCTACTCCCAAACTCTGCCTAATACTTAACACAGCAGACCTCAAATGCTATCATCTCAGGACCCTTATACTCAAGTACCTCAAAGACCTTTCAATTGTGTGGGTTATATCTATCAATATTTACCATACTAGAAATTAGAAATAAGGAATTTTAAAATATGTATTACTCATTAAATATAATAAACCTATCACATGTTAACATTTTTATGAAAAGTAACTACTTTCAAAAACAAAGTAGGGCTTCCCTGGTGGCGCAGTGGTTGAGAGTCCACCTGCCGATGCAGGGGAGACGGGTTCGTGCCCCGGTCCGGGAAGATCCCACATGCCGCGGAGCGGCTGGGCCCATGAGCCATGGCTGCTGAGCCTGCGCATCCGGAGCCTGTGCTCCGCAATGGGAGAGGCCACAACAGTGAGAGGCCCATGTACCGCAAAAAAAAAAAAACAAAGTAAAATTTTGTGAGAAGAGTGACACTGTCTTATATTTTTGCAACTCTTTAAGGTCTGACATGCTAGAAGGCAGCTGGATTCACCTATCTGCTCTGAATTCAACTGATCAGATATTACATATCATTTTGTCATTCTCTGGAAAACTCCACTGTATACTCATAAGAGGAAGAGAATGAAAAAGGCAAATAATCTTAGTAATATTTCTAAGAACTTAAGGTTTCTGTAGCCACCTCCTCCTGCCTCCCAAAATCTCAATTCCTTAAATCCTTTTCTCAAGTAGAATAAGAATAAATTTAAGTCCATATTGGTTTAACTAAAATTTCCAATCAGTAAGACCTCTGCGAAAAAAAAATTTTAAATTATGATAAAATATTCCTCCAAAACAGAGTCAAACAGCAGATGTAGTAGTTAGTCTAAGCTCTAAAAGAAGACCGGCATACCCATCTGCATCCGCAGGGCCCAGCCAATAACCAACAGCCCATAAGAGTTTACTAGACTGCTGTTAAAATGCAATTCTAATCATGTGCCCGTGCCTAATAACACAAGTGAATATAAAATACAGTCAGAGAGAAGCCTGAGTGTACTGCAACACCACAGGAAACTACCAATTTTGAAGGTCAAAAATGGTCAAAAACTAGCAATTTCATTCAACTCAATAAATTAACTCAAAATAGAACTATAAAGATACACCAAGTATAGGTCATCCACAAATTTCAATTTAAAACACAAACACTTCTTAGCTTAAAATTTTTAATTTCTATATTTTAAGTCAAATATAAAGTATGGAACAAAAGAACATATTAGGACAATTTAGATTTATGATCTAGCCAGCAAAACTGAGGGCCTACTAACATTAAGTCAAACCATGATTTGTGTGATGAAACATCACCAAGATCAAAAAGGAAAGGAGAGGGAGCCATCAATATTAAATCTGTTCTCTTAGTATGAGACAAACAACAGCCGTCTAGTTTACACCTTCAGCAATGATGGCTACCAACAGAAATCTTTTCATTTCTTTCTTATCTTTTGCCAGTTTCCATAATCTATTTGCTCTTCCCACTCCTACAATCACAGTATTCTAGCTACCCTTATCTAGTTGGAATTTTGGCCTTTTGAGGCATTCAACATTTATTCCAGCTGCTAATTCATGTATACAATCATTTTGGGAGGTTCTAATATAGTCGCAATCAGTTTTGACCCACTAGTCTTTTTTTCCCCTAAAAACTAAGAAAGAAAATAATTCATGAAATGCTGACCTTATAAATCATCAAGAAGCCTTTAACAACTCTAGAATATTTCTCTCACAGGGCTTAAATGAACTCTCTGACCCCAGTTTCTTGGCCCCGCCTCCTTCATCCAGCCTTCACATTTTTACTATGTCTCCTGAAAAAGTATGTCACACACACAATTTCCCCACCCCTATCCACCTAAACTCTCAATGAATCCCTATTATATACAGACGAAAGTCTCAACACTTTAAGAAAAAGCCTAAGACTATTCAGACTGTTTCTGGCCACTCCTCCTGTCCCTTTCATCTTTGCATCCTATGTTTCACAGCCCAAGTTGTATGTAACTTGACTTTGCACATGTTCTTTCTTCTCACTAAAAGGTCCTACTCAGTCTAACAAACCTCTATTCAACCTTCAAAGCTCAGCCCAAAGACCTCTGAGATGACCCCCTCAAACTTCCCAAGCAGAATTAGTTGCTCCTTCTTCAGCATGCCCCAAATGCTTTGTGTATTCCTCATTACTATATAACTTGATGAGCACTTTATTGGTTCATCTGTTTTTCTCTCCATACCATTATAAACCCATTTAGAATAAAAAAGCATAAGCCCTATTAGAGGAGCAAGTCTATTATGGTGCCTGACACATGGGTGTTTCCAGTATTTTTGGAACTGAGTTTTACCCCTATTTTAAAATGCTGTGTTCAAGTATAATCAGTTCTGCTGTATCACTTATTCTGAAAATAATCTGTTCCAACGTAACCGATATATTAGAAAATTTGAGCTTAACACAAAATTCCCATTTGCTTATGTGTGATTTTTTCTGTGAAAAAAACTAGATGAAGGTAGAAACCTGCCCCCAGCTGAACTGAGCTGCATAGAAATACACAAAATACACACACCTTAAAACACCTACCAGCTACATCAGTTCACTCTGTGTGTGTGCACAAGAGCTGAGCCACACCCACCCACCTCTGGTGTTACTGTAACATTCCATTCGATTTCAGGTAACTCTCCTTCCACCACTGTACAGTAACTCACAAGCAGCAACCTTTCTGATGCCCATTAACACAAGCAAACCAGGTCTTTTTCAAGGTAAAGTGACACATTTATTGTAGTATTTATGTATACCATAACCATTTAACATGTGTAAAACTATGCTATCATTGTTACCAGGTTCCTTTTTTTTTTTTTTTTTTTTTTTTGCGGTACGCGGGCCTCTCACTGTTGTGGCCTCTCCCGTTTCGGAGCACAGGCTCTGGACGCGCAGGCTCAGCGGCCATGGCTCACGGGCCTAGACGCTCCGCAGCATGTGGGATCTCCCCGGACCAGGGCACAAACCCATGTTCCCTGCATCGGCAGGCGGACTGTCAACCACTGCGCCACCAGGGAAGCCCACCAGTTCCTTTTTATTAAAATAAGTCACTGACAAAGTTTTGAGTGCTGTGCCTTAGTTCCACTTTTCCCAAAAGGCCTGTAGTTTTTACTGCACAATTTTCCATATCATGGTGATTTTTAGGAACTTACATGTTGCTTTACAGCAGAACTGACTACATAAATTAACAGCTGTATGAGGAGTTCTTAGGTTTTAAGAAATTTTCAATATTTCAATTCCAATAATATACAGGAGAGAAAACTCTGCCCTCTCCCCAATTTCACAAAATGTTTACAGTTCATATCCTCACAGACCATTAGGATAGCCATAACCGTTAAGCTTGGTGGCTCTCATTTCTGGTGAGCAGAGAGTTGATTTTTCCAGCTTAAGCTCTACAGTCTGCCTAAGCCTAACTCAGAAGACAAGTTCTGAATGTCTGAACTTTCACATGTACCGTTATATGGGTTTCATTTTTTTTATTGCTCTTAACTTTTTTCCAAAACATTTTGATTTTAAATTACCCTGTATTATAGAGCAATTGAACCGAGCCCTCAAGCCCACTATAAAATGGATCAGACACAAAACATCCTATATCCAAGTTTAAAATAGATTCAGAGTCACTAACTCCATAGTATCTCAAATGTGACTTTTTTATATGTATGGCTCCACTTAATTCTCCACACTGATGGCCAAATGATCTCTAAATCACCTTGTTCCCTTATGAAAAATATTTTGGCTCACTCCTTTGCTACAGAATAAAGATATAAACCTCACTTTTAGCTTAGTACGTATGGTTCTTCAAAATCTAGGATGGACACACCTTTGCAGGCTCATCTCCAGTCACTCTCCCTGTTTCAGTAACACATCGATATTGGCCTTACCCCAACACTTGGCACCTCAGTGCACCCACAGTTCCTTTTGTCTGAAATGACCCCATCTCTCCAGTTTGACAAACACCTATTCCGTGCTATTTTCTGTAAACTGCTCCCACACATTATACAAATTTCATCGTTCTCTCCTGTTCTCCCCACAGCACTCTGTACACCTACTAAGACTACAGCAAGAAGACAGCAAATGAGTGTTACTCACTTTTTAATTCCCAGGGTCTAACATTATGTCCAGCATATACTATTCCTTGCACATAACTTATCAAGAAAATAAAAATGGATGAGGGAGAGGTAAAGCCCAGAGAAGGGTAAGATTAAGGCAGTCTAAATGAGTCCCCATCTTACATGCAAATAAACACTTTAAAAGCAGTTTCCCAACCAGTATACCTTCCATATGGGAAAGTTACAAGTGTGAAGACGGCCCTCACCTCTCATGGCCCAAAGGCTACAGCTGTGAGCAGCCTTGACCATTTATTCCAGGATGCCTTACATATATTATCCCTTTCTGTTGCACTACGATATGAAAAAGATTTATGCTTTAAATATAAAAAAGGCTAATATGAACGCGGTGGAATGCCTACGCATTAACCAAAATAAATGCATTATTTATGAACCATAAGTACAGAAGCAAATGCCTTTATTTGTAGCCAGGACCAAATTCTGTAACCAACTCATATCTGTTCAAGAGACTGAAAAGTTTTACTTTGCCACCAAGGTTTAAGAAACCTGAAAATACCTACAAATCAAACAGGCTTTCAAAAGAGTTTCCTCAATCTACGTTACCAATGATCAAGACACTTCTGAAACTATGCAAAATATTCTGAGTCTCACAGGAAACTCTGTCTTTTGTCACATCCTCGTTTTTTGACCATTTCATTAAGTATCTTATTCACCTACTGAGAACTGACCAGACTCAACTACCTCAAATAACTTCCAGCCATTAAAATGCACTCCGCCCTCCCAAAAAAACTAATCTCCATCAAGTACCTCACTCTCATGTGCTCTCCCATTTACACAAAACCTGGTCCTTTCCCTCTTAACTGTAATATCTTGGGCAAGTCACTTTAACTTTTCTAGGCCTGTTTCCTCAACAGCAGCTATTCAAATATTTTGTTTAAAGCAAGTTGACTGGACTAGATCACTGGTCTAAAAATATTAAGCAATTTTTATTCTAAAAGTCATCACATCCTAAAGACTGCGATAATTGCTCTGACAGCAATTATAAAACAAGTCTTCAAAACCTTTTGATCCATGGACACAGCTCCTAAAGCCTACAAAACTGTTTTGGGATGATAAATTCTAGTGCACTGTGAAAAACACAAAGTGCTATTATATGCCATTTTATTTTTCACTTGTTCATATTCACTCTCTTCGTCTCCAAAATTAAAACCCCCAGACACCAAGAGGCAAGATTCCACACTACCACTAATGGGGCAATCCACCTGGAAAACAGGTAAGTATGGGAACTCATGTTAAAGGAGATTATTTAAACGTCAGCTTAACACAATAACAAATCCAAAAAGGACAAGCAAGATGACCATTCACAATGTTGTCATTTGCAGTAACAGTTCAAGAAGAGGTTACAGGTGTTCATTAGCAGGCTCTTAGGAGAAGCTGTAGGAGACAAAGTCAAAAAAAAAATTTCCAAAGAAAATAATGATTGGTGTTTAGAAAAAAAGAAAAGATACGATTCAGGTTATTACACAAAACTTCAAGTAATTAGAAGAACTATCTCTGAGTCCTCAGCAATACATAAATCTCTTCATCTAGTGCTAAGGGTTTCTTTAACCATGTCATTCCCATCCCCCCACCCCCCAAAAATTTTGTGTTAAACTGAATTTTAAATACATTTGGGGGAGGGGGTAAACAGTTGGTTTCCCGCTTTGCGGTAACTGCGAAGTTCCACACTCCACTCCGCGCAATCCCACACCGCCACTTCTCCAAAGTTGCCACCCATCCCAGCCAAGAGTCCCGGACACCAACTCCCCTCCTCCGGGTGACCAGAGCCAGAGTCGACGGCCAGGGCATCCCCCAACCCTGGCGCCCCCTGCGCGGCCCCGCCCCCGCCGTCAAACAACACCCCCCAGCCCCGGACTCGGCGCGGGGGCGCGGTCCGGGGACCAACTGGATGGCGACAGCCGCGCGTCTAGGGACCCCCAACAGCCACCATCTCCTCCAGTCTTCGGGCCCGCTGCACGCAAAACTCAAGGTGCTCTTGCTCGAGTCCCCCGCGCTACGGTCCCGGGGACACGACCGAGAGGGGCCCGTGGGCAGCAGTGTGGGGAGCAGCGCCCAGCCGGGCCTCGGGCTGGTCTCGCTCACCTCTTGGGGTGCGCCGCCTTCCTCCGCCGCTGCCGCCGCCTCCTCCCTGTGAGTGCAGCGGGGTCTGACCTGTGGAACCACCATACCAGTCCCGCCCGCTGCTGCAGCGCCGCCGTCGCCGCTCCTCTGCCGCCTCAGCCGCCGCTCTTTGTTCTCCCTCCGAGATCCACCGCGTCAGCCACCCTCTTTAGCCGCCTCGATGGGCCGCCACTACGGCTTCCCGGCCTCTCGGCCTCCGGCCTCACCCTCCTCGCTACACCCACCGCTGCCTTCCCCTTCGCGCAGCCGCCGCCGCCGCCACCGACGCCGCCGCCTCCTCCTCCTCTGCGCCCCCCTCGTTTTCATTGAAAGCAAACAAGCATCATGGCGGCGGCCGCCGTCCCACCCCTTCCCCCTCCCCCCACCCACCCCAAGCCTGCGAGCGCCGCGACCGACGCTGCCGCTCCAACATCCCGGCCGCCCATTGGCCGCCGCCGCCGGGCGCGACCATTCAGCATCCGGGGAGGTCGCTCTCCGCTCGTCCCTCTCTTCACCCACCCCCGCGATGGGGAGCAGTGAGCCGGCCGGGCGCGCTCCCGGGTCAGACCTCCCTCTCCTCTTCCCGCTCTCCTCGCTCGTTTCCTGCCTTGTCGGTTCTACTTTCTCATCTTCTTAACGCTCCTACGCTTTTCAACTAGCTCTTTTTTTTTCCTTTCTTTCTCTTTTTTTTTTGTCTCACGCTGTTCATTTTTGTTCCTCTCTTCCCTCTATTTCCTTGATCTTCCTCCCTTTCGTGTCGCTTATCAATTATATGGAAACAGGGACAAGCTCTCAGACTTTTGACCCTTAGCCAGTATCCTGAGCTGCCTAAAGACAAGACATGCAGTCGTGAACAGTGGCTTGATTCATCCTGCCTCAGATATGAAGAAAAAACTAATTAATGGCACGTTTCGGTCCATTAATGGTCATTCAGTCCAGTAAATTCAGGGACAATTCTGGTGGGATCCTAGCCCGGAGTAACTGTCCGCAGCTGTGTTCAAAGAGCAAGATGTTCTATTCAGGTGGAGATTGAAAATGAGCAGAGAAAGGATTGATGATGCTTGCATGAGTGCACATTAGTTGACTGGTGGTCAAGGCCCTGTGCTGGGACCAAGGCAAAGAGATGAATCAGGCCCCGGCCTGCCCTCAGTAAGCTCACAGCCTAGGGACAAGAGAAACACTCAACAGACTGTTAAAACTCATTAGAGGTGCATGAGGACAAGCATGGCCTGAGGAAAAAGGAATAGCTGTCCACTCACCTACATGGCAAACTAGGATGGGCTCCTGGCTCTTTCCTGGAAAATCAACTCTGAAGAAATGAGAGTGAAACGGGTTCCAGGAACTAACAATAGCAACAAAATGAGACACCCTCTCTTGCTATACTGGGCTAGAGGATATGGGAAATGGTTGACTGCTTTTGGGGCAGAGGAGAGCTAGAAGGGCAAGGAAAAGATTGAGACCGTAGGACTCCTGGGCACAGAAGCTTTTCAAACGGTTGCTAATCAGGGAAGGGAGGGGTTGCAGAGACAAAGGAGGAGCAGCCAAGAAATAATAGTGCAGCCTTGGGGCAGGGTCCTGGTACTACCTCAAGGGATACACATAACTATCTTTGAGCTCTTTACAGAACTAAAACCCCCAACAAATAGAAGATGTCAGCATTATTCATTCCAGAGAAGACCACTTGAGGCCAGATTAAAGGAACCAGAGAAGCTCATCAAGAGATTACCAGAGACCAGATTAAAGGAGTGAATGCCCTGCACACACCCTAATCTTATCAGCAACCCTGCCCTTGAACCATTGCTATAAAACTCCTCACCAAATCCTTCCAGGTTGGGACACACAGTTTTTCAGGGGCACAACCCTGCTGTGTCCCCCCTTTGCCTGGCAAAGCAATAAAACTATTCTTTTCCTCTTCACCCAAAACTCCAAGATTCAATTCAGCACCAGTGCACGAAGGCTGAGTTTTCAGCATCGACGGTCCAGTGCTCTAGTGTCAGAGGACACTAGACAACAGCAGGGTAACATGAAAGCCCAGGAGGGGTAGCAGGTTGCTAAGAACAAGTGCAGACTGACTGGCTGCCTGTGGGCATCCCTCCACAGCCTCCAACCCCAGGCTTCTGAATACTGGGGTTGTGCAGTCCCTGTGCTCTACAAAGTCTCACCAGACTGAGGGAGGAGCCAGTGGCACTCTCTGCCCCCCATGTGAATGCTGTGCCCTGGCAACCTGTGCTCCAGCCTGGAGAGAGGGGTGAATTTTTGTAATTCATCTGCCCAGAAGGAGCTACTTTTTGTGATTGATACCATGTGTATGGGGGCAGGAAAGTCCAGTTGCATAACAAGAAAACTTGCATAGAACCACGAGTTTATTACATCTCATTATTCTAGTGCTCCAGGTCTCACTTGGGGTCTCTCATGCCTCTACTGAGATGGTGGCTGGGGTTGGATTCTGGCACCTCCATGTCCCCAGCAAGCCCTCCCTTTGTAGTGTTTTACCCTCCCACTTTTCTTTGTGGCTTTTCTCTAGCAGGTTATCCTGAACATCTTTCATGGCAACCCAGGGCTCCAAGAGAGAGGAAGTGGAAGACCCTTTGAAGAATGTCACTTTCTCTGTATTCTATTGGTCAAAACAGTCACAAGCCCAGTCCAGATTTAAGAGAAGAGGACATAAGCAGTGCAGGAGCTGCATGCACATAAAGGGAAGGAGAGACTTATTTGGGGCCATCTCAGTAGACTAGCTACCACAGAGAAGGAACCAATGGTGGCCCTGCCTGTGCACATCCTCTTCTTTCTGAATATCTGAAGAGAACCCCACCAAATGCCTTTCCAGATCCAGATCAAAGTGCCCCTCATATTAGGCAAGACTTCCCTGTGTAAGTTATAAAACCCAAACTCAAATAGGCTTGATGAAGGAAGAGGTCATTTATGTATTCAGGTATCACATAACGGAAAAGTTCAGACATCTTAAAATATCAACAAGAATCAATCCAGGGGCTTCCCTAGTGGCACAGTGGTTGGGAGTCTGCCTGCCGATGCAGGGGACACGGGTTCGTGCCCCGGTCCAGGAAGATCCCACATGCCATGGAGCAGCTGGGCCCATGAGCCATGGCCGCTGGGCCTGGGCGTCCAGAGGCTGTGCTCCGCGGCGGGAGAGGCCACAGCAGTGAGAGGCCCGCGTACCGCAAAAAAAAAAAAAAAAGAATCAATCCAATCTCACTCTTCCACCCTCCACTCAGCTTTCCTCCCCACTGGCTTCACAAGGGCTGTGCAACCAGGCAGGAAAGATGGCCACTAGCATCTACAGGCTTAGATTCTAACAGCTCTAGCTGCAAATGCATACCTCATTTTATTGTACTTCAGTTTATTGTGCTTCACAGATAGTGCATTTTTTACAAATGGAAAGTTTGTGGGAACCCTGCATTAAGCAAGTCTATTGGCATCAGTTTCCATCAGCATTTGCTCACTTCATGTCTCTATGTCATGCTTTATAATTCTCACAGTATTTCAAACTTTTTCATTGTTACTATATTTGTTACGGTGATCTGTGATCAATGATCTTTGACGTTACTCTTGTAATTGTTTTGAAGCACCACGAACTGGGCCCACGTAAGACAACAAATTTAATAAGTGTTGTGTGTGTTTTGACTGCTCCACTGACCAGCCTTTCCTCTGTCTTTATACCTCTCTTCAGTCCTCCCTAATTCCTGAAACACAACAATATTGAAATTAGGCCAGTTAATAACCCTACAATGGCCTCTAAGTGTTCAAATGAAAGGAAGTGTCACACATCTCTCACTTTAAATCAAAAGCTAGAGATGATTAAGCTTAGTGAGGAAGGCATGTCAAAAGCTGAGATAGGCTGAAGGCTAGACCTCTTATGCCAAACAGTTAGCCAAGCTGTGAATGCAAAGGAAAAGTTCTTAAAGGAAATTAAATGTGCTACTTCAGTGAACTGATGAACGACCAGAAAGTGAAACGGCCCTATTGCTGATATGAAGAACATTTTAATGGTCTGGATAGAAGATCAAACCAGCCACAACATTCCCTTAAGCCAAAGCCTAATCCAGAGCAAGGTCCTAACTCTCTTCAATTCTATGAAGACTGAAAGAGGTGATGAAGCTGCAGAAGAAAAGTTTGAAGCTAGCAGAGGATGGTTTACAAGGTTTAAGGAAAGAAGCCGTCTCCATAACATAAAAGTACAAGGTGAAGCAACAAGTGCTGATGTAGGAGCTGCAGCAAGTTGTCCAGAAGATTTAGTTAAAATAATGAATGAAGGTGGCTACACTAAACAGATTTTCAATGTAGACAAAACAGCATTATATTGGAAGAAGATGTCATCTAGGACATTCATAGTTAGAGAGGAGAAGTCAAAGCCTGGCTTCAAAGCTTCAAAAGACAGGCAGACTGTCTCATTAGGGGTTAATGTAGCTGGTGACTTGAAGTCAATGCTCATTTACCATTCCAAAAATCCTAGGGCCCTTAAGAATTATGCTCAATCTACTCTGCCTGTGCTATATAAATGGAACAACAAAGCCTGGATGACAGCACACCTGTTTGAATCACAGTTTACCGAAAAAAACTACTGTTGAGACCTACTGCTCAGAAAAAAAGAGTCCTTTCAAAATACTGCTGCTCATTGACAATGAGCACCTGGTCACCCAAGAGCTCTGATGGAGATGTACAACATTAGTGTTTTCATGCCTGCTAACACAACATCTATTCTGAAGCCCATGGATCAAGAAGTAATTTTGACTTTCTAGTCTTCTTATTTAAGAAACAGATTTTATAAAGCTATAACTGCCATAGATAGTGATTCGTCTGATCAAGGCAAAGTCAATCAAAAACCTTCTGGAAAAGTTTCACCATTCTAGATGCCATTCATGACTCATGAGAAGATGTCAACATATCAGTATTAATGGGAGTTTGAACAAAGTTGATTCCAACACTCACGGAAGACTTTAAGGGGGTTCAAGACTTTAGTGGAGGAAGTAACTGCAGATGTTATGGAAATAGCAAGAGAACTTGAATTAGAAGAAGAGCCTGAAGATGTGACTGAATTGCTGCAATCTCATTATAAAACTTAATGGATGAGGAGTTGTCTCTTATGGATGAGCAAAGAAACTGGCTTCTTTAGATGGAATCTACATCTGGTGAAGATTCTTGAAATGACAACAAAGGATTTAGAATATTACATAAACTTAGTTGATAAGGCAGCAAGAGTATTTGAGAGGATTGACTCCAATTTTGAGAGAAGCTCTTCTTTGGGCAAAACACTATCAAATGGCATTGCATGCTACAGAGAAATGGTTCATGAAAGGAAGTCAATCAATATGGCAAACTTCATTATTGTCTTATTTTAAGAAATTGCCACAGCCATTCCTAGCCTTCAGCGATCACCACCCTGATCAGTCAGCAGCCATAAACATCAAGACAAGACCCTCCACCAACAAGAAGATTATGACTTGGGCTTTCCTTGGTGGCATAGTGGTTGAGAACCCACCTGCCAATGCAGGGGACATGGGTTCCAGCCCTGGTCCGGGAAGATCCCACATGCCTCAGAGCAACTAAGCCCGTGCGCCACAACTACTGAGCCTGCACTCTAGAGCCCGCAAGCCACAACTACTGAAGCCCGTGCGCCTAGAGCCCATGCTCTGCAACAATAGAAGCCACTGCAATGAGAAGCCACAAAAAAGACCCAATGCAGCCAAAAATAAATTAATTATTTTTTTAGAAAAAGAAGATTATGACTTGCTGAAGGCTCAGATGGTTAGCAATTTTTAGCAGTAAGGCATTTCTTTTTAAAAAAAATTTTTTTAAAGTCTTCATTGAATTTGTTACAATATTGCTTCTGTTTTATGTTTTGGTTTTTTGGCTGCGAGGCATGTGGGATCTTAGCTCCCCGACCAGGGATTGAACCCACACCCTCTTCATTGGAAGGTGAAGTCTTAACCGCTGGACCACCAGGGAAGTCCCAGCAGTAAGGTATTTCTTAATTAAGGTATGTACATTTTTTTAGACATAATGCTATTGCACACTAAATACACTACCGTGTAAACATAACTTTTATATGCACTGGGAAACCAAAAAATTTGTGTGACTCACTTTAATGTGATATTTGCTTTAGTGCAGTGGTTTGGAACTGAACACACAATATCTCTGAGGTTTGCCCATATATAGTTTTTTTCCCTAAGATTAAACCACCTTATTCATTGTGATAAAAATAATTTGTGGTCATGGTTTAAAAAAAAAAGACTAAATTACAGAAAGGCATGAATAAGAAAGTGGAGGTCTCATCCCTGGCCCGACTCCAGCCACACTCCTCAAAGATTTGAATTGTTTACAAGGCTTTGGCCTTAAATAACAAAATAAAATAAACAAACCAAAACATTCTCAAACATGCTTACCGAATAAGGATATTTACTGACTCCCATCACTGAAGTCCAAATGTAAGGCAGCCTTTAGGGTTGTTTGATTTAAGGCCTACAGGCAGATTAATCATTGATACTGCCCTGGACAAAAAATATTTTGTTACTTTGCTGCTTATTATGGGATATAGGGTGTTGGAAACCTGACTTGAAGTAATTTAAGCAGAAATAGGAGTGTATTGGCTCAGGATAATACTAGCTTCTCTAATAAAGATACAAAATTTCTTGCTCATGTAACCATTCAGCAGGTGATTTTTCTTCCTACTAGTGACTCAGGGGCCTTTCCTCTTACGGCTCTGTCATCCCCTAGGACAGGGGTTCTTATTCTGGGGTCCATGTACCCCCAAGAGATCTGTGGATAGAAATCAGGGAGGGGTGCAGCAAACCCAGATGGGTCAAGTTTAGCTTTTCCTGCCATTTTGAGTCTAAATAACAAACCACAGTAGGATGTGACTATAACCAATGACAAACCTCAGCCTGATATTTTCATATCCTCTCACAGTTGTACAATAGAGATCATTTCCCCCAATTTCATTTTTTCTTTTTTTAATTGAGGTAAAATTTACATAACTTAAAATTAACCATTTTAAAGTGCACAATTCAGTAATATTTACTACATTCACAATGTTGTGCAACCATACCTCTCTATTTCTAAAACAGTTTCATCATCCTAAAAGAAAATGTTAGGTATATCTAGAAATATCATTTTCACTCATTTACGACTTTGAAAATGTGGTAGATATTAGACCCACCAGTAGAACATGCATTTAACATGCTATTTAAATGCATAAATACTATTATGTCATAACACTTAAAATATTTTGGTAACTGTATTTCAATATAACTGGTTTCCTTTGTAATCCTCTGTATTGGGTTGGCTAAAAGTTCATCTGTTTTTTTCCTTAAGGTGCCTCTGGTAGCTATTAGTTGTCTTTAACTTCATTCGAAACAATTTTGTTAGGTTGTATGTGACAGTTGTCATATCAGAATGCATTTAAAAAAAGCTTCTCAAAATTGGTGAATTTTTGTGTAGCCATTTTAATATTGAAGATGGAAGAAAAAAAGCAACATTTTTGTCATATTATGCCTTATTATTTCAAGAAAGGTATAAATGTAACTGAAATGCAAAAAAAGATTTGTGCATTGTATGGAGAAGGTGCTGTGACTGATCGAACGTGTCAAAAGTGGTTTGCGAAGTTTCGTGCTGCAGATTTCTCACTGGACGATGCTCCACAGTCAGGTAGATCAGTTGAAGTTGATAACGATCAAATTGAGTCATTAATTGAGAACAATCAACGTTTTACCACCTGGGAGATAGCCGACATGCTCAAAATATCCAAATCAAGCACTGAAAATCATTTGCACCAGCTTGGTTATGTTCATCGCTTTGATGTTTGGGTTCAACATAAGTTAAGTGAAAAAATCCTTCTTGACTGTATTTCTGTATATGATTCTCTACTTAAACGTAATGAAAACTTTCCATTTTTGAAACAAATTGTGACGGCTGATGAAAAGTGGAACTGTACAATAATACAGAATGGAAGAGATCATGGGTCAAGCGAAATGAACAACCACCAACCACACCAAAGGCCAGTCTTCATTCAAAGAAGGTGATGTTTTATATGTGCTGGGATTAGAAAGGAGTCCTCTATTATGAGCTCCTTCCAGAAAACCAAACGATTAAATTCCAACATGTACTGCTCCCAGTTAGACCAACTGAAAACAGCACTCGACAAAAAGCGTCTGGAATTAGTCAACAGAAAACGCGTAATCTTCCATCAGGATAACACAAGGCCGCATGTTTCTCTGATGACTGGGCAGAAACTGTTACAGCTTGGCTGGGAAGTTCTGATTCATCTGCTGTGTTCACCAGACATTGCACCTTTGGCTTTCCATTTATTTCAGTCTTTACAAAATTCTCTTAATGGAAAAACTTTCAATCCCCTGGAAGACTGTAAAAGGCACCTGGAACAGTACTTTGCTTAAAAAGATAAAAAGTTTTGGGAAGATGGAATTATGAAGTTGCCTGAAAACTGGCAGAAGGTAGTGGAACAAAATGGTGAATATATTGTTCAATAAAATTCTTGGTGAAAATGAAAAATGCGTCTTTTATTTTTACTTAAAAACCAAAGGAAATTTTTGGCCAACCCAGTATTTTATTTAATGCTTTTTTTAATTAATTTTTTTATTGGGGTATAGTTGATTTACAATGTTGTGTTAGTTTCTGCTGTACAGAAAAGTGATTCAGTTATGCATATACATATACCCACTCTTTTCTAGACTCCATTCCCATATAGGTCATTACAGAGCACTGAATAGTGCTATACAGTAGGTTCTTATTAGTTATCTTTTATATATAATAGTGTGTATATGTCAATCCCAAACTCCCAATTTATCCCTCCCCCCCTTATTTTATCATTTTAAAAAACATTATTATGAACAGGGCGTCTGCCAAGAGGCTCATATCATAAAAACTGTCAAGAACTTCTGCCCTTGGTTTGGAGACCTCTGTATCCACTGGTAAAGAGAGGAGAGATGCAGAGAAAGCACAAATGCTTCTTAACTAGCTCAACCTCAAGTCACTCACAGCACTTCTCCTCACACTCAATTGGCAAGAACTAGTCACATATCTCCACCAAATGTGAAGAAGACTTGGGAAAGGTTTTCACAAGCTTGGAAATAACTTAGTTCCATCTGAGCAGCTGCTTCTCAGCAACAATGGAAGGAAAAAATGAATTTTTTTGAGCAGATAAATATCTCTGCCACCATCCACCCCTGTGACTACCAAATATCCCCATTTATGCTTCTTCCAACAAATGGCACCTATTCTTCCTGTCCCCAAAGAAGACCCCATCCATTGCTGCAACCTTCCCCTTAGTCCTTCTTCTTTCCTGCTGCCTAGAATGTGGAGCTGCTGTCTTGGACCACGAGAATGAGGCCCATGATATCAGAATAAGAAAGGGAGCTGAAAGATGCCTGGTTTCTGCACATTTCATGGAGCAGACACCACACCAGTTCTAGGTTGAATTCCTCCAAAATCATGGTAATATTTGGCAGGAGATAAGATTGATGCCCTGCCATTCAGAAACCAAAAGCTTACTGGCAGAAAGTAGATAGAGAGTGTTGCTTTACAAACTAAGTTGATTAATTTAAAAATGGCCTCAGACTCATTAAGCCATGAAATTGGGTAATGAGCAGACCACAAAGGCAGATGATGCAAGCCTTAAAATTTAAAAACTATGTCCAGGCATACCTTTGGCTATGGGTACTGTCACATGGAACTAATAGGATGAGAGTAGACTGGAAGCCTCCTAGGTTTTTTAGGGAAATGTCAAAGAGACCACCTACAGTTCTATAATTTTTTAACCCCCAAAGAAGTGCCCAATCTCCCACACATGCACCAGCAGGAAGCAGATGCTTTAATTCCCAAGTCTTATGTGACCATGAAAGAAAATATAACTGCCAGAAGGCAGGGACAAAGCTTTAGAAGCCAGTGGACAAAAGACTGCTAGGTGGGCTGATCAATAACACTACTTCCAGAGAAGGGAGACTGTGGTGTTCCTAGAAAACCAAGTGGGCAAGAACCAGTGACTGCTGTATGTCTACCATCCTCCCACTTTCTGAATTAGATTGTGTTTGTTTGTTTGCTACAATTGTCCTATTCCTACCGACAGTTATATGGTCTGTGTGTTGGAGGCAGTCGTCTTTTAGTTCCCAGGTTACTGGACCACAAGAAGCCACATTGGGACCTGCTGGCTACTCTGAGCTACACTGGCCTCTATGTTGCCCCCTTGGGGAGAGTGCTCTGTGTATGGGAAGAAGGGTGCACATGGATATATAGGAGGCCAAAGAGAGAAGTTGTACCAGGACTGCAGGATAACTCTTTTTCCAGCACAAAGATGAAATTTCCCACCCTCCCTTTACTTGCCAGCGTTCTTAGAGTTGAGTAGGAATAAATATCTAGAAAACCCTCTGCTTTACTCTCAACAGAAAACAAACCCTCCGAGTAGGGAGGGGCAGACACCTGGCTAAGCAGAGGGAGGGAGGGAATCTGAGGTCTAATTTCCTCTCAAAGTGCTTTCTCCCATCCTTCTTGATTTTATCCTCCCCTACACTTAAAAAAAAGTATAAATTTCAGGTGCAGCTGTAGCTGATGCCAATTTCTGAGACCTTTGAAGATTTTGAAGTTTTTTTTTTTTCCTTCACAGGAGTCCCCTTCCCCTTAAAAAAAACTTTTCATTTTGAAATAATTATAGATTCACATGAAGTTGCAAAGAAATGTGCAGGGGGTCCCATGCACCCTTCACCCAACCACCCCTGATATTTACATCCTGCAAAACTACAGAACAATATCAAACCAGAAAACTGACATTAGGCACAAACCATTGAGTTTATTCAGATTTCACCGGTTAATACATGCACTCGTGCGCATATGTGTGCATGCGTGCGTGTGCATGTGTAGCTGTATGCAACTTTGTCACATGTGTAGCTTCAGGGAACCAACACTGTAATCAAGATACTTAACTGTACCATCACTTCAAGTCTCCGTTGTGCTCCCCTTTACAGTCACATCCTCCCCTCCACAGCCAGCCCTGGCCTGGTTAGCCACTAATCTCTATAATTATGTTCTTTTACAAATGTTATATAAATAGAATTATGCAGTATGTATCCTCTTGAGATTAGTGCAGTATAATTTCCATTATGTTCATCTGAGATGTTGCATGTTATCAATAGTTCCATCC
Organism: Monodon monoceros; assembly: GCF_005190385.1. Taxonomy (NCBI): domain Eukaryota; kingdom Metazoa; phylum Chordata; class Mammalia; order Artiodactyla; family Monodontidae; genus Monodon; species Monodon monoceros. The sequence continues at coordinate 152,534,762 of NW_021703768.1, forward strand.
TTTTTATTGCTGAATAGCATTCCATGGTATGGATGTGCCATAGTTTCTTTAAACATTCATCAGTTGAAAGACATTAGGGTCATTTCTATTTTGGTGCTATTATGAATAAAGCTGCTAGAACATTCATGTGGAAGTTTCTGCATAAAAACAAGTTTTCATTTCTCTATGCTAAAAGCCCAAGAGACTAATTGCTCTTCATTTTTAGTTTAATAGAAACTGCCAAACTATTTTCCAGAGTGCCTGTATGTTTTAATCATATTACCTTGAGTGGGATATGGTGAGGCCAGACACAGGTCAAGAGAGAAAAAATGGTTAATCAAAGTTCAATAGGAGAGAACAGAGCACTTCACACAGGGCCACACAAGGAAGCACCAGGGTCAGTTAGGAGGCAGAGGGATGGGGGAATTGTGGGCAAGCATATTTATTGTGGTTTCTGCAGGAAGAAATGGCTCAGGCAAGGTAAGCAGGTTTAGCACTGGATAATTTGAGTAATTTCAGTCAGCCCTGGGGCATAGGGTCTGTCCTTGGTTGTATGGTACCTGGCCTTGGGGTGATTAGGGCAGGTGTATAGTGTCTAATAGTATGAATGAAAGCCCAGTAAACTCAATAGTTGGGAGTATGGGCTTAATTGGTTGCTCAAGAAGGAGAACCGACCAACCTCTAGCCAGGGACTCAAAACTGGGTCAAGACAGCATTTTTAAAAATTAGATCACACTGTATTATTTTACATTCCCACCAGTAATGTATGATGCACCCAGTTTCTCCACATCCTCACCATCATTTGTGTTATTACTATTTTTATTTCTGTCATTCTGAATGGTATGTAGTGATGTCTCATTATAGTTTTTTGGGGGTTTTGGGTTTTTTTTTTTGCGGTACGTGGGCCTCTCACTGTTGTGGCCTCTCCTGTTGCGGAGCACAGGCTCCGGACGCGCAGGCTCAGCGGCCATGGCTCATGGGCCCAGCCGCTCCGCGGCATGTGGGATCTTCCCGGACCGGGGCACGAGCCCGCGTCCCCTGCATCGGCAGGCGGACTCTCAACCACTGCGCCACCAGGGAAGCCCTCATTATAGTTTTATTTGGCACTTTTCTAATGATGTTGAACATCTTTTCATGTGCTTATTTTCCAACTGTATATCTCATATATCTTTATCTTTGATAAAATGTCTACACATTTCTTTTGCCTATTTTAAAAATTGGATTGTCTTTTTAATGTTGGGTTTGAGGAGTTCTTTGTATATTCTAGATACAAGTCCTTTGTTAAATATGTGATTTGCAGATATTTTCTTCCAGTCTGTAATGTGTCTTTTCATATTCATTAATAGGGTCAATTTCTCAACAAAAGTTTTAAATTTTATGAGGTCCAATTAATCAGATTTTCCTTTTATGGATCATGCTTTCAGGTAAGAACTCTTTGCCTAATCTAGGTCTTGAATATTTTCTCCTATTTTTTTTCCTAGAAGGTTTACATTTTTCGTGGTCCATGGTCCATTTTGAGTTAAAATTTGTATAAAATTGGAGGATTAGTTCAAGGTTTTTTGTTTTTGCTGTGGGTACCTACTTGCTTCAGCACCATTTACTGAAAGGCTTATCTCTCTCTCTTTGAAATGCTTTGTTCCTTTGTTTAAAAATAAATGAACATATTTGTGTAGGTCTATTTCTTCATTTTCTATCTGTTCAATTAATCTATATGACTATCCCTCTGCCAGTATCATATGGTTTTCATTACTGTAGCTAATAGTAAAAGCTTAACATCTCAAAGAATCATTACTCCTACTTTTCTTTTTAAAATTTGTTTTGGCTATTGTAGGGCCTTTCCTTTTCCATCTAAAATTTTGAATAAGGCTTTCTGTATCTATAAAAATAAAGTTTGTTAAGATCTTGATAGAGATTGTGGTAAATCTGTAGATCAATTTGGGGAGAATTAGCATCTTTGCTGTGTTGAATCTTTCAAATGTTGAACAAGGTATATATCTTCAATTATTTATGTCTTCACTGATTTCTTTCATCAGCATTTTATAAATTTTACCATACTGATCTTGTGCATGTTTTGTTAGATTTATACCTAAGTATTTCATTTCTTTGGAGCAATTCTAAATGGTATTTTTAATTTTGGCTTCCACTTGTGTGTCATCAGTATATAGAAATACTTTTGCATGGTAACTTTGTATCCTGCCATCTTACTGAACTCACTTATTCTAGATGATTTTTATACATTCCTTGGAATTTTGCAACATAGACAATCATGTTGTCTGCAAGTAGAGACAGTTTTATTTCTTTCTTTCCAATCTGTATGACTTTTTTTTTTTTGCCTTTTCTTGCCTTGTCACAGTGTTTAGAAATTTCTGTATTATGTTGATTAAGAGTGGTGAAAGCAGACATCATTGCCTTGTTTTCTCAGTCTTAGAGGAAAGGTCATGCCATTAAGTATGATGTTAGCTATTGGTTTTGTAGATGCTCTTTGTGAGGTTAAGTCCCCTTTTGTTCCAGAGAATTTTTATCATGAATGGTTAGGTAGTTGAATTTAGTCAAATGTTTTTCCTGCATAAATTGGAATAATCATATGACCTTCATCCTTGATTTTTGAATATTTAACCAACCTTTATAACTGGAAAAAAATCCCACTTAGTTGTGGTGTATCGTCTTTTTATATGTTCTTGTATTTAATTTGCTAAATTTTTCTTGAGGACTTTTGCATCTAAATTCATGAGGGATATTGGTCTGTAGTTTTCTTTTTTGTGCTATCTTTTCTGATTTTGGGATCAGAATAATACAGGCTCATAAAATTAGTTGGGAAGTGTCCTTCCTCTCCTATTTTCTGAAATAGATTAAAATCAGTTATTAATTATTTGAATGTTTGGTAAAATACTCCAATGAGAGAATGTCTGGGCTTGGAGATACTATTTTTTCCATCCTTTTTCTTTGAACCTACCTCTGTCATCATGTTTGAAGTGAATTTCTTATAAACAACATATAGTTGCGTTATTATTTTTTAATCTACTCTTCCAAATATCTGTCTTTTTTCCCAAAGCTCTATCTTTTAATTGGTGTATTTAGACTATTTACATTTAAAGCAACTGTTGATATATTAAAAGTTATAACACCCAGTGGTGCTATAACTTTTGCTTCATCCATAAAATATAATAAAGGAAACTCATGAGGTGAAGGATAATCTATTGTGCTTACTTCTGTTTACTAATTTTATTGTTCTTTATTGTTCTTCTTTCCTTTCTGAGGGCTCTCTTCTGTCATCATTTCCTTTCTTTCTGGAGAGCTCTTTTTAGCCATTCTTTAAGGATAGGTCTGCTGACAATAAATTCTGTTAGATGTTCTTTATCTGAGAATGTCTTTATTTCCTCCTATTTTCTGAAGGACAGTATCACCAAATTTATGCTTCAGAGCTGACAGTTTTTCATTCATCACTTGAAAAATTTTGTGCCACTTCCTTCTGGCCCCCATGGTTTCAGAGGAGAAATCCACTGTCATTTGAATTGCTCTTCCTTTGTAGGTAGTACATTATTTCACTTTAGCTGTTTTCAAGATTTTTTCCTCTGTTTTTAGTTTTCAGAAGTATAATTATGATGTGTCTTGGTGTAGATTTCTTTGGGTTTCTCATATTTTGGATTCTCTCTGATTCTTGAATCTGGAGGTTTATGTCTTTCACAAAGTTTGGGAAATTTTCAGCTATTGTTTCTTTGAATGCCTTTTTGGTCCCACATCTTCCTCCTCTCCTCTGGAAACTTGATTATATGGATCCTTTAATATAGACCCACAGGTCCCTGTGTCTCTGTTCATTATTTTTTCAGTCTAGTCTCTGTTGTTCAGATTGTCTTCAAGTTCACTAATTCTATCTTCTGTCATCTCCACTCTACTGTTGTGTCTATTCAGTGAGTTTTTAAATTTTGGATGTTGCATTTTTCAGTTCTACAATTTTCATTTGATTCTTTTTTAATAACTTTTTGCTGAAACTTTCTATTTTTTCATGTGTTTCCAGACAATTTGTGATGGATTGTTGAAGCATTTTTTTATGCCAGCTGCTTTCAAATCCTTGTCAGATAATTCCAACATCTGATTCATCTCAGTATTGGCCTCACTTGATTATCTTTTCTCATTTGGATAGTGGTTTTCCTGCCTCTTGGTATGACAAGTGATTTTCTATAGCACCCTTCCATTTGGGTTGTTATGTGAGGGAACTCTCAGTCCCATTCAATCTTCCATGCTATCAGACAGTCACCAGGTTTGTCTTTGGGTTCTGTCTACTTTTGTAGACTTTAGTTCCAATGGCAGTTTAGTTTTCTGAGCCCTGCCATGCATTCTGGTCAGCTTTGTTCTTCTGGTACTGCTGGGCTCCTGCTCAGCACTGGCTGGTGCCGTCTGTGGGGGCAGGAGGTGCTTACTGGGTTTACCTGCTATTTCTGGGTGTCTACAGCAGAAGATACTGGGCCTGGGTCACCTTAGGCCACCAGGTGAAGGGCAGGGAGGCATAGCTTTTTTCCTGGTGGTGCCATTGCAGGGTCAACTAGTCCCTGGTTGTAGAGTGTTATCCAGGACACACCAAGACTTTGCTGCTGCTGCAAGCAGATATCACCATCACCTGTGCACTGGTTGTGGCGTGAGAGCTGGTGTAACCAAGGGGCTTTGCTGATCTGCAGCTGCTGGTGGATCACATGGTCCATGTTGTGGTACAGGGTTTTAATCTAGTTTGAGGTTTTAATCAAGTTTCTCAGCTTTCCTCACTCCTGGCTTATTGTTTTGATTATCTGGAGTCTAAGTCAATTATGATTCAAATATCTGCTTTCTAGCTTCCAAATTTTTATTGATGTTTTCCCCTCTCAATTCTCCCCCCTTTTTTTTTATGGGTTTATTTACCTCTTTTCATCCCTTTATTGTGGTTTTCATGGCAGTGAAATCAAATACATACAGACAGTACTCTATCCAAACAGAATTCTTACAGTTATAATCTTCTATAAATCTAAGGTCATATTCTTTCCCAATATTGCTCATTTCTGTTTCTAGCTTCTTCCCCCTTAAAGGTGCATTTGTCAGAGTTTTGTCTATTTTACTGGCATTCAAAAAATAGTTATTTATTGGGGCTATTTTTGTTTCTTATTTCATTGATTTCTTTTTAAATTTTTATTAATTTCCTCCTCTTACTCTTGGTATTTATTTTATTATTTATTTTCTTTCTAGAGTGAATGCTTACCTCATTTGTTTTAAATTTTCTGGATTTTATAAAATTTCATAAGATTGTTGTGGGTTTTTTTCCTGTGTTTTGCTTTGGTTGTACTCTATATCTTTTAATATATAATATTATTATTAATATTACTTTATAAATTAATATTTCACTCTATGTTACTCCTTTTAAAAAATAGTTACTTGTTAAATTTTAAAATTCTGGTGGCGGGGCTTCCCTGGTGACGCAGTGGTTGAGAGTCCGCTTGCCGATGCAGGGGAGGCGGGTTCGTGCCACGGTCCGGGAAGATCCCACATGCCGCGGAGCAGCTGGGCCCGTGGGCCATGGCCACTGAGCCTGCGCGTCCGGAGCCGGTGCTCCGCGACGCGAGAGGCCGCAGCGGTGAGAGGCCCGCGTACCGCAAAACAAACAAACAAACAAAACATAAAATTCTGGTGGCTTTGGAATTCTAGTAGGTATGAGAGAATAAGGGTGGGGCAGGAAGAAGCTCTCTTTTTGTAATTATATTCTCAATTATTGCTTCTTGGTAAGAAAGTACTCTGCACAATTGCTATATTTTAAAATTTACTGAGGTGCTCCTTATGGCTGAGTAAAACAATTTTGGTAAGTGTTCCGTGAGTATTTGTAGGCAGTGATTGTTTCTGTGAGAGAGACTCATGCTTGTATATAGAAAATAAGAAAAAGAATTTTCACTGCCACTCTTGAAAAATAACTAATATTCACTGAGTGCTTATTTTGCGCCATGCACTATTCCAGGGTTTCTCAAATTTTGGTGATACTGACATTTTGCGCTGGATAATTCTTTGTGCATGGGAGCTGTCTTGTGCAATGTAGGATGTTTAGCAGCATCCCTGGCCTCTACCTCCCAGATTCCAGTAACAGCTGCAGCCTCCTTCCCCAAGTTGTGACAACCAAAAATGTCTCCAGACGTTGCCAAATTTTCCCTGGGCACAAAATTGCCCTTGATTGAGACACATTGTTTACATTTATGAATTCATTTAATCCTAATCACAAACCTACTGCTACCCCCATTTTACAGATAAGTAGCTATAAGCCTAGCTTCTGTAAACAGAAGCCCAGAGAGGTTCAAAGTAACTTTCCAAAGTCACAGGGCTATTAAGCATTATTTGTAATTGCAGAAACCAAAACAAAGCAAAACCAAATCAACCTAAATGTCATTCAATAAATTGTGAAACGTGCATACAAAGGCATTTTGAAAAACTTAATTACTTGATTTATTTACAATGAGTAAATCTCAAAAACCACACCAAGAGAAAAAAGCAAGTTGTGGACATCTTTTAGGTGAGGATAAAAAATGCAATATGAGGATTCTAATTAGTTTTTCCTCAAGTGCCAGGTGGCTCCTGTTCTTCCGTTCGCATGTACAGGGAAGAAACAACCAGTATATTGTGCACAGGGCTTGCTGGCTGGCAGCTGCCACCACAGAGCTGACTTTGTCCTGGGAGAGGGCAGGTGCCCCGGCCTTGGCCAGCCTGGTACTATTGGGCCCCACAGACAGCTAAGCTCCCGAACTCCCCCTGGGTTGGGTGGGCTTGAGGGTCCCAGGAGGTTCTGCTGCAGCCCAGTTCACACACTCCCGAATCCTCTGTGGAAATCTTTAACTGTCAACACTCTCTTTCCTTTTTTTCCCTTTTCTTTTATTGAGGTATAATTAGCAAATAACTTTATATTAGTTTCAGGTGTACAACATAATGATATTTGTAGATAGTGCAAAAGGATCATCACAATAAGGCTAGTCACCTCTACTCTCTGAGTCTCAGTTTCCCCATCAGTGAAACAGGATGAGGATATCACATGTAAGGAGTTTTGGGGAAAATTAGAAGAGATACTGTGCGTAACGAGCCTATCCCATGTCCAAGAAGGGGACTCACTGGTAACCTCCCTTTAGGAGCGCGTGTAACTCACCCTAAGACCGCCAGGTGGGGCCATTGACATCAGTGAAGAAGAGCAGCCAGCACCAAAGTTGGGTGGGCATCTGCATCTCCTGAATTGCTTTTGTTTTTTTCTTTTAAAATACTAACTCCCCAAGGGAGACAGAATCAGAATCTTTTTGGGGGCTAGGGCATCTGTATTTTAACAAGTGATTTTAGTCCACACTACGAAAATCTGAAACCCACTGATTGAGCACATGGGGTGGTTTCCCTCCCAGAAACTAGCACCCAGCAAATATAGGTATACTTTATTGAGGGATTAAGATGTACTTTAAAAACTTGAAAAATTAGGGGGGGGGGGGGGGAGACGCAAGAGAGAGGAGAGATGGGGATATATGTACATGTATAGCTGATTCACTTTGTTATAAAGCAGAAACTAACACACCATTGTAAAGCAATTATACTCCAATAAAGATGTAAAAAAAAACTTGAAAAATAATTTGCAAGCCTTTCAAAATTTACATAGTGGAAATAGTCAACCTATATTTCCATAATTCTATGTGTATTTTTATTTTGAGTAAACTGATAGAAGTTTGCAGTTTAAAATTTTTTTCTTACCCCGATTCAAAATGTATTGTCATTTACAGAGGAATGGATAAAGAAGATGTGGTACATATATACAATGGAATATTACTCAGCCATAAAAAGGAAAGAAATAGGGCTTCCCTGGTGGCACAGTGGTTGAGAGTCCGCCTGCAGATGCAGGGGACACGGGTTCATGCCCTGGTCTGGGAGGATCCCACGTGCCACAGAGCGGCTGGGCCCGTGAGCCATGGCCGCTGAGCCTGCGCATCCGGAGCCTGTGCTCCACAGTGGGAGAGGCCGCAGCGGTGAGAGGCCCGCGTACGAAAAAAAAAAAAAAGGAAAGAAATAATGCCATTTGTAGCGATGTGGTTGGACCTAGAGATTGTCATACGGAGTGAAGTAAGTCAGAAAGAGAAAGATAAATATTGTATAATACCGCTTATATGTGGAATCTAGAAAAATGGTACAGATGAACTTATTTGCAAAGCAGAAATACAGTCACAGATGTAGAAAACAAACTTATGGTTACTGGGGGGGAAGGTGGGGAGGGATGAATAGGGAGATTGGGATTGACAGATATACACTACTATATACAAAATGGATAACCTAATGTATAGCACAGGGAACTCTACTCAGTGCTCTGTGGTGAACTAAATGGGAAGGGAATCTAAAAAAGAGTGGATGTACAGGCTTCCCTGGTGGCGCAGTGGTTGAGAGTCCGCCTGCCGATACAGGGGACACAGGTTCGTGCCCCGGTCCGGGAAGATCCCACATGCCATGGAGCAGCTAGGCCCGTGAGCCATGGCCGCTGAACCTGTGCGTCCAGAGCCTGTGCTCCGCAACGGGAGAGGCCACAACAGTGAGAGGCCCGCGTACCGCAAAAAAAAAATAATAATAATAAATAAATAAAATAAAAAGAGTGGATATATGTATATGTATAACTGATTCACTTTGCTGCACAGTAGAAACTAACACAACATTGTAAAGAAACTATACTCCAATAAAAATTAATAAAAAAAGAAAAAAAACAGAATGTATTGTCATTTAATATAACCTCTTTTTAAAAAAATCTGCTAGGGTTAAAAAATAAAATAAAAATCTTTGCTTTAAATATGTCCTGTAAAATTATTATAAATCAAGTGAAAGGTGACAATGCCAGAAACATACCATTAACTTGCACTACTAGGTTAGGGTGGACTGAGGGATGTTTCCTGTGCAGTATGTACTTTTCTTTCTTTTTTTAAATGTATGATCGATCTTGTTGGTATTTTCATTATCACATTTCTCAGAGCTAAGAGGGTATGTATATTCTGGCTACTTGGGAGGGAAATAAATTAAATTTCCACACTGAGAAAACCCAAAAAATGGAAAAAACAAAAAAGGCTCTCTCTTGCTTTGGCTCAGGACCTTCAGGCCCACTGTCAGTGGGTTGATGGGATGACCCCATTAGAGTCCATTTCCTGGCTTTGATCTTGATAGTCCCTCCAGGACTCCGCCTTGTGCACATCCTCCAGCCTTGTACAGCATGAGTGGTAAGGAGCATCTTGGACAGCAGCCTGCCTTGGTCATAACCGTGTTGGCAACCGTGGCCAAGGCGCCTGGATAAGTAATACTTCTCATGGAACATTTGATTTCTCCTAGGAACACTACTTAGCAACATGAACCAAAGGAAGACTGGTCAGGAGGTGCTGAAACAATCCAGGTTAAAGACCATGGGACCTGAATGCAGGTGTGGTAGGAGAAGGGGAGAGGGGGCAGATTCAGGAAGTATTCAGAATGTGGAGGAGGAGATGAGGGAGAGGGAAGACCAAAAGCCACCCTCTTCCAACTGGGCTCCAAGGACCAATAGCATTGGGGGTTTGTCAGAAATGCAGAATTTGGGACCTTCCAGAACTGCTGAATCAGAACCTGTATTTAGGTGATTTATGTGTACGTTAAAGTCTGAAAGCCCTGGTCTAGAGTGCTGACTAGTTTTCTGGCTTTTGTGACATCACCCTGATAGAGGATGCAAGAGGAGAAGCAGGAGCCAGCAGTGAGCAGGGGGTTGGGGGTGGGGGAAGATTATGTAAGTTTCATTTGGCCCTATGGGATTCAGGGGTGCCTGAGGACGCCTGCGTGTAGTGTCTGGGAGGATCTGGCAAGAGGTACAAGGTGTGGGAACTGGGAGCATACCTGTGATGGCTAAGTCCTGAGTGCAGATGAAATCCGTCTGGAAGGGTGGGTAGCACTGAAGGATTTCCCCAAATCCATTTGCTTCTTATTCCCACCGCCACCACCCTGGTCCAAGAACGTCATCTTCACCAGACGACTGCCATGGCCTCAGGTATGTCCCAGGATCCAGTCTTAACCTCTCCCATTCTCCCCACTCCCAGCAGCCAGAGTAAGTTTCCCAAACGCAAATGGTTCCTAAACATTTCCCAGGAGTCTACCCGTGGCTTCCTATTGATCTAAGAACAAAGCCCAAATGTGCTACCAGGTCCTCAGCACATGCAACCTGTCCCACTCTGCCTGGTCCTCTCCCCCCAACAAGCAGCACCAGCCTCCTGCCTTCCTGTGCATCTCAGGCCCACTCAGGAATGCCAGCAGATTTCTGTAGCAGGCTCCTTCCCCACCTCCCCACCTCAGAGAGGCCTCAGCTTTCATCTCCATTCTCAGCACACTGATCATTCCCTTCATCACCATGTCAAAGTTGCCATGGTACATTTGCTCCTTCCCCTGCTTGTCTGTCTCCCCCACAACTGTCAGCTCCAAGAAGTGAGGATGGTGGGTGCTCTTTTCTCCATGAGTGCCCAGCATACACTAGTTTTTCTGCCAGTGTTGAGTGATTCACTGACATGTTCCAGGATCCAGAGAAATTCCAGGTTCCTGTGGTAAGAGTTGTCAGGAAATAATCCCTGGAAGGCCTTCCTGATATAAAGCTGGAAGTAGGGGACAGAAGCTCAGGGTTTTAGTAAGCTGTAGTTTGTAAGTACAGACTATTTCAGGCGGGGTCAATTGTGAGATGAGATGGAACTGTGCTTATGGAGAGAGAAGAGACTGACCTATAAAGGCAGAATCATAGGAATGACTGGAGGGGTTCAGGGATGTGAACACAGAGGGCCTCAAACACTGGGTGACCATGTCGGGCCCAGGAAGCCCCAGAGGCCTCTGAGTGGGATCCAGGTGATACTCCTGGGCCACTCTGATGCCCTACCTCCTGACCTGACCCTGCCCTTTGGGTCAGTCCACAGCACAGCTCTGACCCTGCTGGCCCAAGCTCACCTTGGCTTCTGTGCCCCTGACTCCTGTCGGCCTTCCCGACTCTCAGACCTCCCGTTCTCCAGGTCAGTAATTACAACTGCCGCAGAGGTTTGCCCTTTCCCAGCATGAGCCTATCCAGCTCCTCCTTCTACAGCCCAGTGTCAGCAGTTAGCAACCCTGGTCTGCTTCCAGCCTGCTCCCACCTGCCTGGCCCTTTGGCTGCTTTATTGACTCCTTGAGTTCCAGTTTTCTTGTCTGTAAACTGGGGTGAGAATGTCTTCTCCCTGACAATGAGAAATGCTTCTCTTACTTTCCATACTTCAGATCTTCTGGGCCAGTGAGGAGGGGGCCTGCTGGGGCTGAGCCAGGACCAGAAAACAGTTCCCATTAGCCCTGAAATTTGACCAGAGACATTTCTTTCTTCTTGCACAACAGCTGCATGGGGTGGCCCCCTTTGTCACCCTCTCCCCTTAGCTCTGTCGATTCTTATCTTGAGTGCAGGGCAGGGCCTTGGCTCAGGGCCCCAGGTTCTCCCCCCTCCTGTTAGTCCTTGCAGCCCACCTCCATCTCTGCCAGAAGCAGAGTGTGCCAGCTGCCCAGGGCTTCCAAGCTGAGGTCGGTGCATGAAGAACAAGACAAGACCCATGATAACCTGGAACTATGCAGGGATGGAAATTCTGGGAAACAGTTTTAGTTTGGCTAACTCGACACGATACAAATCTATCACACTTCAAAATAGAGAAGCCACTGCCTTGGTTTCCCTCCAGTCACTCGGGCCCTTGGCCTCCATGCCAATTCACAGGTCTCCTGATCCGGACACAGTCACACAGACTGAAGATCCACAGTTATCAGGGCCCGTCATCAATTCTTGGTGCACAGCGGCATTCTACCTGTATCTATACTCCATATGCTTTCAAGGAAACAATGCTCTGAGGAAGGCAACTGAGGCCATTTTCCCAGGCAGGCTTACTTCTCTGAAGAAGAGGTCCAGACCTGCTGTAACCTTTTCTTATGAAAGTGTTCCCTCTTTTTCTCTGGAAGAGTTAAGTGAGATGATTGCAATTTCTTCCTTAAATGTGTGGGACAATTCACCAGTGAAGCCAACTAGGCCTGCAATGTTTTGTAGGAAGGTCTTAAATTATAGATTAAATCACTTTAATATTTAAACTCTTCATATTTTCTATTTATTCTTCTTTCCATTTTGCTAAGTTGTACTTAGCACAACTTATTTTCAGTTGTGCTTTTTTCAGGAATCTATTGTATCTAGATTTTCAAATTTATTGTCGTAAAGTTTTACATAACATCTTATGATATTTTTAATGTCTAAAGAATATGAGATCCTGCCATTTGTGACAATGTGGATGAACCTGGAGGACATTATGCTAAGTGAAATAAGCCAGACACAGAAAGACAAATATTGCATGACATCACTGACATGTGGAATCTAAAAATGTTGAATATATAGAGGCAGAGAGAACAGTAGTTACCAGAAGCAGGGCGGTGGTGGGGAAAATGAGATGTTGGTCAAAGAGTACAAAGTTACAGTTCAATAAGATGAATAAATCAAGTATGCACATTATAGTTATTCATACTGTACTGAATACTGAAAAATTGCTAAGAGAGTGAATTTCAGGTGCTTTCACCACACACACACACACACACACACACACACACACACGGGTAACCATGTGAGGAGAAGAATGTGTTAATTAGCTTAACTGTAGTAATCATTTCACTATGATTTGTATATCAAAACATCATATTGTATACCTTAAATATATATGATTTTTATTTATAAAAAAGAATATGTTGTAACATTCCCTTTTTCATTACTGGTTATTTGTGTCTTTTCTTTCTTTTCTTAATCAATCTCTCTAGGTGTTTATAAATGTCATAATCTTCTAATAGCTAATATTTTCGGTTTCTAAATTCTCACTATGTGTATGCTTCTTTTATATTCATTCATTTTTTTCTCCTATCAGTATTATTTCCTCCTCCTATTTTCTTTGAGTTTAATTTGCTATTCTTTGCATTTTTGAAAGCCTGCTTATTTTCATTTTAGTGGGATGTTTATATGGAGCAGAGGTCTAATATGTGTGTCAAGCTAGCATTTTTAACTAAAAACCTAGGTTTATTTATAATATATAAAACTGGAAAATAGTTAATTACTCAGCCTTAGGCCTAACTCAAGGTCACAAATATTTTCTCTTGTGTTTTCTTGTAGAAGTTTTATACTTTTGCATTCTACATTTAGTCTCAGATCCATTTTTTGTTAATTTATGTGTAAGATGTGAGGTATATGTTGAGGGCTTTTTTCTTCCCAATATGAACATCCCATTTTTCCAGAAACATTTGTTGAAAAAAACTATCCTTTTTTCACTGAATTGCCTTCACATATTTGTCAAAAATTAGTTCTCCATACATGTGTGAGTCTAATTTCTCAACCCTATTATGTTCCATTGGTCTATTTCTCTATATGCAAATACCGCACAATTTTGATTATATAGCTTTGTAACTAGTATTAAAATCAGGTAGTGATAGTATTCTAATTTTGTTCTTCTTTACCAAAGTTATTTTGACTATTTTGTGTGATTTTAATATTTTCCTAAATTTTACAATTTTTTAAATTGTCAATTTCTACAAAAAAGCCCTGCTGGATTTTTAAAAAAATATTTATTTATTTATTTCGTTGAGCCAGGTCTTAGTTGCGGCAGGAGGGCCCCTTAGTTGTGGCATGTGGGCTCCTTAGTTGTGGCAAACGAACTCTTAGCTGCAGTGTGCATGTGAGATCTAGTTCCCTGACCAGGGATCGAACCCGGGCCCCCTACACTGGGAGCATGGAGTCTTATCCACTGCACCACCAGGGAACCCCCAGGTTGCTGGATTTTAATTGGGATTGCATTGAATCTAAAGGTTAATTTTAGGAGAATTAATATGTTAATCTGCAATAGTTCATTGCTAATATATAGGAATAAAATTGACTTTTGTACTTGGATCTTGTATCCCACAACCTTGCTAAATTCATTTATTAGTTCCAGTAGCTTTTTTATAGATTCTACCAGATTTTACATAGATAGACAATCATGTGGTCTCTGAATAAAGACTTTTACTTCTTCTCTTCCAATCTGGATTGGTTTTATTTCTTTTTCTTGCCTTAATGAACTGGCTAGAACCTCCATAGTAAGAAATTGAAGATTTTAAAGTAGCATTTTTAATGGCAACAAAAAAGTGAAATACAAATAAATCAAACAAAAGATGCATGACACCTGTACACTGAAAACAACAATACATTGCTGACAAAAAATTTAAAAGCTCTAACTAAATGGAAGGATATACCTTGTTCATGGGTAGGAAAATGAGTTGATCTATTCAGTCAGTCATTACACCAGAAGAAATATATGGGTGTCAAATAAGCATGTGAACAGTTGCTCAACCTCATCAGTCATTAGGAAAATGCAAATTAAAGTTATGATGTGATGCCAACACTCACCTAACTGAATGGTGTATTATAAGGACTTGACATCTTTGAGCCTCATGGGGCCCAAAAGGCCTAACTGTGAATTCCCTGCTCTTGTTAGACATGCCCCCATCCAGAGGGAAAAGCTCCCACCCAGCTAGCTCCTCTATCAGCTAGACCAGCTACACCCCACCCAGTCCACAGCCTAAGCGGTTTCATCTCTCTGCTAGCCCATGAAGTTATTCAAACAAGCCAATCACAGCCTCCCACAGGAACAAAGGGTCAGTCCACCCTCTTGTCACTACAAATCCTGTGTCCCACAGCCCCTGCTGGTTCACTCTGCTCCTGAGTGCAGGCCCCATGTGGCCCTGCATGGTATATGACGTCCTCTTCCCCTGAGCTATGAGTATATGTGACTAATAAACTGTTGTCTATCTCGTCTGTCCAGTGTTAGGTGTCATGTGTTCGGCCAGCTCATGCTATTTGAGGTGGGGTTCCCTCCCTTGCCAACAGGGTGAATAGGAGACAATCTGAACAAATGGCTAGAATTAAAAAGACTGACCATACCAAGTGTTGGCTGAGATATGGAGACACTAGAACTCTCAAAACTGTTGGTAGGAATGTCAAATGGTGTAATAATTTTGGAAATAAGTTTGACAGTTTCTTAAAAAGTAAGATATGGGTGGCATTACAGAAAATGGTAGAGTAGGAAATTCTGGGGGCCCATTCCTCCCCCAAAACACTGAAAAAACTTGGCAAAAATTTCTAAAAGCAACCTTATCAGAACTCTAGAAAATAGTCAAATATTTACAGCAACCAAGCAAAAGCCTAACCAAAAGAAAGGCCACTGAAACATGATGGGAGAGCTTTGTGGCAGTTTAACATACCCTTTCCCAATTCCCTCCTTGGAGTGGCAGTAGTTGAAAACAGCAGTCCACATTCCCAGTGTGGTATCCAGGAACAGAGTGAACCCTGTTCCCAAGGATGTATGTTTGCCTGTTTTGACGTATCTATGAGGTTCCCTGAAGGACCAATGCAAGGGACTTGCCTTTGTTTTGCCAACTTCAAACTCTATCTGGGTGGAGAAGTGGCTGCATTGAGGATATTCATCAAAAACATTGAAAGGCAAGTGAACAAAGTTGCTACCACCTGAGGAAGAAAATAACAATTGGGGCAAACAATAGACATGCTAGAAACCTGGGAAGAAAAGCTGGAGGATGAGATACTCTGAAGAATAAGGGCTTTGAAAAGCTCCCACATATAATGAGGGACCTAAAAAACCTTGTGCATACGCAAGGAAAGATTTATGCTTAGAAAATTCCTGAGAAGACCCTAAGCTTTTACCTCTTGATGACCTTAGGCTCCACAAAAGCATGAAGTGAAGGCCAAGGTGAAGTTGTAAATGACCTTGCTAAGCATTGACAGGGTGCCTCAACACAGAGACAATCTGCAAAGACCTGAACAGTATTTTGTTCTTTTTTCTTCTGTCTCTTTCTCTCTCTCTCTCTCAGCTCAAGGCATCTGAAAAAATTTCTACTGAACCACTAGCTGATGCCTAACTTAAAGAAACAGAGACTTGAGAGGCCACACATAACAAAGAATACAGTTTTTACAAAAGTAGTTTTAAAAAGTCACTAAACAGGGCTTCCCTGGTGGTGCAGTGGTTGAGAGTCCGCCTGCCGATGCAGGGAACACGGATTCGTGCCCCGGTCCGGGAAGATCCCACATGCCGCAGAGCGGCTGGGCCCATGAGCCATGGCCGCTGAGCCTGCGCGTCCGGAGCCTGTGCTCCGCAATGGGAGAGGCCACAACAGTGAGGGGCCCGCGTACCGTAAAAAAAAAAAAAAAAAAAGTCACTAAACAAACAAGCAGCTGAAACTCACAGCAAGCAACAACAAAAAATCCTGATGAAGAGGTAGAATCTGATTTCCAGATTACCACAGCATAGTATTTTAAATGCCCACTTTTTTAAACAGCAACAACAAAAAATGAGTCATTCAAAAAACCAAAAACTATGGCCTATTAACAAGAAAAAAAATTAATAGAAAGTGTCCCTGAGGAAGCATACATATTGGAATTACTAGAAAAATACTAATTTAACTGTCATAACTATACTCAAAGGAAAATAAAAAAAGAAGGAAACTATGGACAAAGAGTGAATGGAAACCAGGAGAAGGATGTCTCAACAAATAGAGAATATTGATAAAGAAATAGAAAATATAAAAAGGAACAAAATAGAAATTTTAGAGATTGCTTTAGACTCAATGTTTTTGTCCCTCCAAAATTCATGTTGAAACCTAATCCCCAACGTGAGGTGGAACTTTTGAAGAAAAGGAGTGCCCTCATGAATGGGATTACTGCCTTTATAAAAGAGACCTTGGAGAGCTTGCTTGCCCCTTCCACCATGTGAGGGTATAGTGAAAAGATGGTAGTCTGTGAAACAAAAAGTGGGCTCTCATCAGACACCAAATCTGCTGACACCTTGCTCTCAGACTTCCACCCTCCAGAACTGTGAGAAGTAAATTTTGTTTGTTCGTTTGTTTTTGGCTGTGCTGCGTGGCTTGTGGGATCTTAGTTCCCTCACCAGGGATCGAACCCATACCCCCTGCAATGGAAGTACGGAGTCCTACCCACTGGACTGCCAGGGAATTCCTCCTAAATTTTTTTTTGTTTAAAAGCCATCCAGGGGGGCTTCCCTGGTGGCGCAGTGGTTGAGAGTCCGCCTGCCGATGCAGGGGACACAGGTTCGTGCCCCGGTCCGGGAAGATCCCACATGCCGCGGGTCGGCTGGGCCCGTGAACTATGGCCGCTGGGCCTGCGCGTCCGGAGCCTGTGCTCCGCGACGGGAGAGGCCACAACAGTGAGAGGCCCGCGTACCGCAAAAAAAAAAAAAAAAAAGCCATCCAGGGGCTTCCCTGGTGGTGCAGTGGTTGAGAATCTGCCTGCTAATGCAGGGGACACGGGTTCGAGCCCTGGTCTGGGAGGATCCCACAAGCTGCAGAGCAACTAGGCCTATGAGCCACAACTACTGAGCCTGTGCATCTGGAACCTGTGCTCCACAGCAAGAGAGGCCGTGATAGTGAGAGGCCCGCGCACCATGATGAAGAGTGGCCCCCGCTTGTCACAACTAGAGAAAGCCCTCGCACAGAAACGAAGACCCAACACAGCAAAAATAAATTAATTAATTTAAAACAAAAGTACTAATGCCACCGTGGATGTGAGGATCAAATTAGTCAATGCTTAAAAAAAAAAAAAGCCATCCAGTCTATGATATTCTGTTATGGCAGCCCAAATGGACTTAGAGATGAAAAGCACAAAACCTAAAATGAAAAATTTACTAGTGGGGACCAAAGCAAATTTGAGCTAACAGAAGAATAATAAGAGAACTTAAAAATAGTTCAAATAAACTAAATGTCTTACAATTAGAAAGAAAACAGAATGAAGAAAAATTAACAGATCCTAAGAGACCTATGGGACACCATAAAGCATACCAACATATGCATCATAGAAGTCTCAGAAGAAGAGAGAGTAAGGAGCAAAAAGAATATTTGAGGAAATAATGGCTAGAAACTTACCAAATTTAATAAAAACACGTAAATCTACACACCTGTGAAACTCAACAAATTCCAGGTGGGATAAACTCAGAGATCCACACTGACACACATAATGAGAATGTTGAAAAACAAAGACAAAGAGAGACTCTTGAAAGCAGCAAGACAGAAGTGACTAGTCACATATAATGGAACCTCAATAAGATTAATAGGTTATTTCCCATTAGAAACCATGGAGACCAGAAGGTTGACATATTTAAAATGCTGAAAGAAAAAAAAAACTGTCAACCAAGAATTTTTTACCTAGAAAAATATAGTTTAAAAATGAAAGAAAAATTAAAACATTCCTAGATAAATGAAAGCTGAGGGAGTTCATTGGGAGTAGAACTGCCCTACAAGAAATGCTAAATGGAATTCTTCTAACTGAAATGAAAAGACATAAGCAGTAAGTCAAAGTCATATGAAGAAATAAAAAACACTGGTAAAGGTAACTACATAGGTAAATATAAAAGGTAGTATATTTGTACTTTTTGTTTGCATCTCCTCTTTTTTTCCCTATATGATTCAAAATACAAATACATAAAACAATGGTTATAAATCTATGTAAGTGAGCACACATGTATAAAGATGCAATTTGTGACAATAAATAAATAATAAAAGGGGAGGGATGGACATATACAGGAGCAGAGTTTCTGTATTCTGTTGAAGAGAAGTTGGTATTAATTAAAACTAAGTTGTTATAACTTTAACATGTTAATTGTAATCCCCAAAGCAGCCACTAAAAAAATTAACTACAGAGTGTACGGAAAAGGAAATAAAAAGGGAATCAATAGTAGACTACAAAACATCAATAAAACACAAGAGAAGGCAGTATTGGAGGAATTGAGGAAAAAAAAGGTATGACATAAGGAAATAAACAGAAAAATGGCAACATTAAGTTCTTCCTTATCGTTATTACTTTAAATGTAAATGAATTAAACTCTCAAATTAAAAGGTAGAGGTAGCAGAATGGATTTTTTTTAAAGTGATCTATCTATATGCTGTCTACAAAAGACTCACTTTAGATCCAAAGACACACACAAAAATTGAAAGTGAAAGGATAGAAAGAGATACTCCATGCAAATAATAACCAAAGGAAAACTGAAGTGACTCTACTAATATCAGAAAAAATAGACTTTAAGTAAAAAAATTTACAGGAGACAGAGAATGGCATTATATACTGCTAAAAGTTTAAATCTATCCAAAAAGATATAACAATTATAAACACCTATGCACCTAACAATAAAGCTCTCAGGCATACTGTATAAAAAAAAATACAATACAATAATAGTTGGAGATTTCAATACACCATTTTCAATAATGATAGGAATGTAAGCAAAACAAAAAGACAACCCTCAGAATGGGAGAAAATATTTGCAAGGGATTAATCACCAAAATATACAAACAACTCATGCAGATCAATATCAAAAAAATAACTCAATCAAAAAATGCAGAAGCTCTAAATAAACATTTCACCAAAGAAGACATACATGGCGAAAAAGCACATAAAAAGATGCTCAACATCTCGAATTATTAGAGAATTATTAGAGAAATGCAAATCAAAACTACAATGAGATATCACCTCACACTGGTCAGATGGGCCATCATCAAAAATCCTACAAACAATAAATGCTGGAGAGGGTGTGGAGAAAAGGGAACCTTCCTACACTGTTGGTGGGAATGTAAATTGGTACAGCCGCTATGGAGAACAGTAGGGAGGTTCCTTAAAAAACTAAAAATAGGACTACCAGATGACCCAGCAATGTCACCCTTAAGCATATACCCAGAGAAAACCATAATTCAAAGAGATACATGTACCCCAATGTTCACCATGTCACTATTTACAATAATCAGGACATGGAAGCAACCTAAATGTCCATCAACAGAAAAATGGGTAAAGAAGATGGGTACAATGGAATATTACTCAGCCACAAAAAGAACAAAATAATGCCATTTGCAGCAACATGGATGGACCTAGAAATGATCATACTTAGTGAAGTAAGACACAGAAAGACAAATATCATATGATATCACTTATATTTGGAATCTAAAAAGAGGGTAAAAATGAACTTAGTTACAAAACAGAAGTAGTCACAGATGCAGAAAACAAACTTATGGTTACCAGAGGATAAGGGTGGGGGGATAAATTGGGAGATTGGGATTGACATATATACATTACTATATATAAAATAGGTAACTAATAAGAACCTATAGTATAGCACAGGGAACTCTACTCAATACTCTGTAATGGCCTATATGGGAAAAGGATCTAAAAAAAGAGTGGATATATGTATAACTGATTCACTTTGCTCTACACCTGAAACTAACGCAGCATTGTGGATCAACTATACCCCAATAAAAACTGTAAAAATAAAAAGATATAACAGTTATAAACACATATGCATCTAACAATAAAGCCCCCAAACATACCAAACAAAAATTGACAGAATTGAAGGGAAAATAGATAGTTCTACAATAATAGTTGGAGACGTCAATACACCTCTTTCAATAATGATAGAAACATGAGACAGAAGATCAATAAATAAATAGCATACAGTTAACCCTTGAACAACCTCAGTTTGAACTGCATGGGTCCACTTATATGTGGATTTTTTTTCACTAAATGCATACTACAGTAGTACATGATCTGCAGTTGGTTGAATCCATGATGTGGAACTGCAGATACAGAGGGCTGGCTGTAAAATTATATGTGGATTTTCAACTGTTTGGAAGGTTGGTGCCCCAACCCCTGTATTGTTCAAGGGTCAACTATACTTAAACAATAGTATTAACCAACTAGACCAAGGAGAAAATATACATAACAGTCCATATAATGACAGCAGAATACAGTATTCTCAAGTGCACATGGAACATTCTCTAGGACAGATCATATATTAAGCCACAGAATAAGTCTCAAATAATTTCAAATGATTTTAAGTTCATACAAAGTACTTTATTTGACCACATGGAATGAAACTAGAAATCTATAACAGAAGGAAAATTCACAAATATGTAGAAATTAAACAACATGTTCTTAAGCAATAAGTTAAAGAAGACATTACCAAGGAGATTAGAAAATACTTTGAGATAAATAAAAATGAAAACACAAAATACCAAAACTTATGAGATGCAGTAAAAGCACTGCTCAGAGGGAAATTTATAGCTGAAAAGAAACCTACATAGAAAAAGAAGGTCTCAAATCAATAACCTAACATTCAACCTTAGGAAGTGAGAAAAGAAACAAAGTAAAACTAAAGATAGTGGAAGGAAGGAAATAATAAAGATTACGGTGAAGTGAAAAGAAAGAGAAGATACAAAAACAACATAGAAAATCAACAAAACCAAAAGTTGGTTCTTGGAAAAGGTTAACAAAATTGACAAACCTGTAGCTAAATTAGCTAAGAAAACAAAGACGCTGATTATTAAAATCAGAAATAAAAGTGAGAACATTACTACCAACATTACAGAAATTTAAGAGATTATAGGAGAATACTACGTACCATGAATACTACATATGCCAACAAATTAGATGAAATGGACAAATTCCTAGAAACACAAACAACTGACTAAAGAAGAAATTAAAAATCTGAATAGACCTATAACAAGTAAAGAGATTGAATTAATACTTAAAAACCACTCAGCAAAGAAAAGTTCAGGGCCAGGTGTCTTCACTGGTAAATTCCACTGATCATTTAGAGAAGAATTAACACCACTTCTCAAACTGTTCCAAAAAAATAGAAGAGAAGGGAACACTTTGAACTCATTATATAAGGGCAGCATTACACTGATACCAAAGCCGGATAAAGATATAACAAGAAAAGTACACACTGATATTTCTTATGAAAACAGATGCAAAAATCCTCAACAAAGTACTAGTAAACCAAATTCAGCAGCTATTAAGAGGGTTTTACACCATGATCAAGCAGGATTTGTCCCAGGAATGGTTCTGTATGAAAATCAATACAATACACCATATTAATAGGATGAAGGATAAAATGACCATCTCTATTGATGCAGAAAAGGTGTTTGATAAAATGTAACACCTTTTCATGATAAAAAATGCTGACCATACAGTAGTACAAAAGACTAGGAAGAGAAAGGAACTTTCTCAAATTGATAAAAGCCATATATGGAGACCCAACAGCTAACAACATATTCAACAGAGAACTGATCCCAAAGATCTGGAACAAGACGAAGGTACTTGTTTTTGCTGCCTTAGTCAACATTATACTAGAAGTTCTAGCAAGAGAAATGAGGCAAGAAAAAGAAAAAAGGACATGCAGTTGGAAAAGAAGTAAAACTCTCTCTATTCACAGATAACACTATCTTAAGTGTAGAAAATCCTGAAGAATCAAGAAAAAAAAACATGCTAGGACTAAAGAAAAAAAAAGTCAGTAAAGTTGCAGGATACAAAACACCCCAAAACAAAAACATACAAAGACTAGTTGCATGTCTGTATACTAGCCTGAATAATCTGAGAAGGAAGTTAAGAAAAATAATTTTATTTACAATAGCATCAAAAAGAATAAAATACTTATGAATAAATTTAATCAAGGAGGTTTAAGACTTGCACACTGAAAACTACTAAACATTGCTGAAATAAATTAAAAAAGACATAAATAAATGGAAAGACAACTTGTGCTCATGGGTTAGAAGACTTAATATTGTTAAGATTGTAATACTACCAAAAGCAATCTAGAGATTCGATGCAATCCCTATCAAAATCCTAATGGCATTCTTTACAGAAATAGAAAAAAAAATCCTAAAATTCATATGGAACCACAAAAGACCATGAATAGCCAAAGCAATCTTGAGCAAGAAGAACAAAGCTGGAGGCACCACAATTCCCCATTTCAAAATATGTGATAAAGCTACAATAATCAAAACAGTATGATGCCGGCATTAAAAAACAGACATATAGACCACGAAAAGAATAGATAGCCCAGAAATAAGCCTAAACATCTACAGTCAATTGATCTTTGACTAGGGTACCAAGAATACAAAATGGGAAAATGATAATTTCTTAAATAAGTAGTGTTGGGAAAACTGGATATCCACATGCAGAATAATGAAGTTGGATAGTTATATCACTCCATACACAAAAAGTCAAGCCCAAATGGATTAAAAACTTAAACGTAAGACCTGAAACCATAAAACTACTAGAAGAAAACATAGAGGAAAAGCTTCTTGACATTGGTCTAGGCAATGAGTTTTTGGAAAATGACACCAAAAACACAGGCAACCAAACCAAAAAGAAAGTGTGATTTCATCAAACCAGAAAGCTTCTGCCCAGCAAAGGAAACAATCAACAGAATGAAAAAGCAATCCATGGAATGGGAGAAAATATTTGCAAACCATATTTCTAATAAGGGGTTAATACGCAAAATAAAAAAGGAACATGAACAACTCAATAACAAAAAACCAAATAACTCAATTGAAAGATGGACAAAGGATGTGAAAAGACACTTCTCAAAATAAGACATAAAAATGGCCAACAGGTATATGAAAAGATGTTCAGCTTCACTAGTCATTAGAGAAAAGCAAATCAAAACTACAGTGAGGTATCACCTTATATCTGTTGAATGACTATTATCAGAGAGATGAAAGATAACGAGTGTTGGTGAGAATGTGGAGAAAAGGGAACCCCTGTGCACTTTTGGTGGGAACATAAGTTGGTATGGCCTTAATAGAAAACATTACGAAGTTCCTCAAAAAATTAAAAATAGAACTACCTTATGATCCAGCAATCTTTCAATTTTGGGTATATATACAAAAGAAATGAAATCAGAATTTCAAAGAGATATCTGCACTGCCATGTCCATTTCAGTATTATTCACAGAAGCCAAGTTATGGAAACAACCTAAATGTCTATCAACAAGGGAATGGATAAAGAAAATGTGATATATATATATATATATATATACACACATACAGATACCTATATATATATATATGTCTCACATGGAATATTATTCAAGCCGTAAAAAAGAAGGAAATCTTGTGATTTGTGACAACATGGAAACATGAATGAACCTGGAGGATATTACTCTAAGTGCAATAATCCAGATACAAAGACAAATACTGCATGATCTCACTTACATGTCGAATCTAAAATAGTTAAATAATAGAAGCAGAGAATAAAATGGTAGTTGTCAGGAGATGGGGGATGAGGAAATGGGGAGATTGTTGGTCAAGGAGTACAAAATATTAGTTATGCAAGATGAATAAGTGCTAAAGTTCTAAAGTATAACAATGTGACCATATTAACAACACTTGATTGTATACTTGAAATTTGCTGAGAGGTTAGATCTTAAGTGTTCTCACCACACACAGACACAGACACACACACACATACACACAATGCTAACTATCTGAAGAGATGGATATGTTAGCTTGAATGTGGTGATTATTTCCCAGTGTATATCAAATCATCAAATTGTACCTAAATTAATCATCTTAAGTATAGAAAATTCTTAATTTTCAATTAAACCTCAATTTAGAAATTAATTTTTAAAAAAGAGAGTGAAAAGACAACCCACAGAAGAAAATATTACAATTCATATATCTGATAAAGGTCTAATATCCAGAATATATAAAGCACTCTTATAACTCAACAAAAAGGACAAACAATCCAATTTTAAAAATGAACAAAGGGCCTTCCCTGGTGGCGCAGTGGTTGAGAGTCCACCTGCCGATGCAGGGGACACGGGTTCGTGCCCCGGTCTGGGAAGATCCCACATGCTGCGGAGCGGCTGGGCCCGTGAGCCATGGCGGCTGAGCCTGCGCGCCTGGAGCCTGTACTCCGCAATGGGAAAGGCCACAGTGGTGAGAGGCCCGCGTACCGCAAAAAAAATAAAAATAAGAAATAAAAAATGAACAAAGGACTTGAATAGACATTTCTCCAAAGAAGAAGAAGGTATACAAATGGCCAAGAAACACATGAAAATATGCTCAACATCCTAATCATTAGGAAAATGCAAATCAAAACCACAATGAGATGCCACTTCGCATCCACTAGGATGGCAATAATAATAATAACCACAGAAAATAACAAGTGCTGGCGAGTATGTGGAGAAATTGGAAAATGATGCGGTCACTGTGGAAAACAGTTTGGTGGTTCCACAAAAAGTTAAATGTCATACAGTAATATGGCCCAGCAATTCCACTCCTATGTATATACCCAAAAAAGTTGAAAACAGGTCCTCAAGTAAATACTTGTACACTAATGTTTATAGCAGCATTATTCAATATGGCCCAAATGGGTAAATAACCTAATGTCTGCCAACAGATGAATGGATAAACAAAAGGCAGTTTATGAATACAATGGAATATTATTCATCTAAAAAAAGAATGAATTGCTGACACTTGCTACAACTTGGATGAACCTGAAAAACATTATGCTAACTGCAAAAAGCCAGATACAAAGGATAACATATTGTAATCCATTTTAATGAAAAATCCACAATAGGCAAATCCATAGAGATAGAAAGCAGATTAGTGGTTGTCAGGTGAAAGTGATTAATGGTTTCCAGTGGCTGGTGCCAGGGAAGAATGGGAAGTGACTGTTAATGGGTGTGGGGTTTTCATTTGAGATGATGAAAAAGTTCTGGAACCAGATAGTAGTGATGGGTGAACATTATAAATGTACTTATTGCTACTGAAATGTATGCTTTAAAATGGCTTAAATGGTAAATTTTTGTGTATTTTACCACAATTTTTAAAAAAGTAAAATACGAATCTATCTTATGATACATCCCTTCCATGATCAGTAGTCAGGGCTCAAGTCCTTGTTCCTCCACTTCCTTGTGGAAGACCCTGTACATGACCCATCTCTTAAGTCTCCTCTCTGAGACCCTCAGAGATGACAAGTGTGATCAGCAGAAAGCTCTGTAAGCCTTAAATCCATACTTAAATGGGACATGAGGGCCCAGAACCCTGACAGTAGGGTTTGAAATCAGATTATGGGGTAAGAATCGAGGAAGCTGGAAGTGCAGTCACCTGTGCAAGTGTGTAAGGGTCTGGCCTCAGTTTCCTGTTCTAGAAGTCCCAGAGGACACCGTAGAGAGAGACAACCTGGTGAGGGCTGGTTCTTCATGTCTGTTTATCTTCAGTGCCTGCTCCCCAGAGCTTGACCCCAAAGACACAGATCTGGGTTAGCATCTCAGCTTTACACATGAAACCAGTAAACTTAGTGAAATTACCAATCTCTTGGAGCCTCAGTTTCCTCATTTTATTCCCATCTGACATGGGGATAATAATATCTACTGTGGACTCATGTTTCCTCTGTATCCTCATGTTTCCCATTTGACATGAGGATAATAATATCTACTGTAGACTATGGTGAAGAAATGGTGAAGAGAGATTTTATGCCATGCCTCATTCTAAGGTTTTGAGGTAGCAGGATAACTTGTGCCAAGGACCTAAACCAGTAAGTCTACTTTATTCTGTTCCCTCTCCCCTCTATGGGCCCTCACTCCTCCCCTCCTTCTCCACCCAAGATTTCAGGAGAGGGTCTGACAATCTCACCCTAGTGGGGAAGGCCTGTCAGAGTTCCAAGACTGGCGGAGAAGGGCTCTTGGGAGAAATGGGGCAAGGACAGGGCTTCCCAGTACCCCTGAAAGCCCAGCTTTGCCCTATTGAAAGTCGCTGTGCTGGATTCTCAACAAGAGAATAATCACAAGCCACTCCAGGCTCACAATCCATTTCCAAGGAAGTTATATTTGTGGCCAAGACAGCATGGTACCAGCTTGGAAAAATCTCCAGCTCCTGCTTCCCAGTAGGGCTGCCCCTTCCCCAGACGTGGCAGCACTCTCACTCTCCTGGCTCTCTGCTGGCATGGACCCCAGGCACACATGCCTTCGTGTGGCTGTAATCACAGTGCATTGCTCAGGCCTCCAAGTTGCGACACAGCTCTTAGCACTTTGCTTTCCAACGCCATCAAGCCAAAGTATGTAAGTCAAACAGCCACGCCTTGCTGTGAGAGGTTCCCCCTCTTTTGGATTATTTCATCAGAGTAAATTCCCAGAAGTGAGATTCTTGGGCTAGAGGATATGAACAAACATTTTTACGGCTCTTGCTGCTTATTGCCAAATTATCTTCCCATATGCTTGTACACTCTCACTATCAGTAAATGAATATACTTGGTTTCACTACAGTATTACTGAATTTGATTCTTATTTAACTTTTCAATTTTTTTGCAAACAGCTTTATTCTTCCATTTTTAGAAATAAAAATTGCTTCTTATAATATTCTTACACTATGAACGAATAAAGAGGCCACTGGTAATTAGACATCTTACAGAAAATAACTAAAATCTTAAAATCCCCTATATACCTCATAAGGACATTTTCATACATAAATACCATTATGACACTAAGTAATCAGGAAGCCTTTGGTGTCATTTAATGCCCAATCCATGATCATATTTCCCTGTTGCCTCAGAAATAAAGTCTCTTTTCTTTTGGGAAGAAAAGATCTCACACAAAGACCATACAGGATATTTGGATGTTATAATTCTTAATTTCTTTTAATCTATAGTGCTCCTCACCCTTTTGCTTTTCTTGCCTTTGATTTACTGCATGAGCCAGATGAGTCATCCTCTAGAGTGTCCCCTCCTTCCCAATTTGTCTGGGCTGCCTTGCAGTGTCATTTAACTGGAATCTTTATCTCCCCCTCAAGGCTCAGATATAGTCCTGACTGGCAAGGGGGCCCAGAGCTGGGAAGAGGCAGGGCAGAATGTGACCCAGGTTTCTTGCTTTCTGCAAGGCTCCTCCTTGAGGTGCAGGCTGGGTCATGTATCACAGCTGGCCCTGGCATTGGCTGCCCTCCACAGTGGCGATCGAGGAAACCTTCGGTGTGTAAACATGCCCCCCTAAGGCTGCCCTTAAAAATTTCTTCTAGGGCTTCCCTGGTGGCGCAATGGTTGAGAGTCCACCTGCCGATGCAGGGGACACGGGTTCGTGCCCTGGTCCAGGAAGATCCCACATGCTGCGGAGCGGCTGGGCCCGTGAGCCATGGCCGCTGAACCTGTGCGTCCAGAGCCTGTGCTCCACAACGGGAGAGGCCACAACAGTGAGAGGCCCGCGTACCGCAAAAAAAAAAAAAAAAAAAAAAAAATTTCTTCTAGAAGGACACAGCATGACCAACAGTGTCTGGCTCGACAAATGTTTATTGGCCACTGTCCCTTATGAAATGTAGAGGCTAATGTGTTGGCAGCTATGCCCGGAGGCAGTCCAGTAGAGGTGGCCAGATAAGGTTCCCACTGGAGGTGGAGATGTGGGCTCGCTGGCACAGAGATAAAAGCTGAGGCAAGGCAGTGGAGGAACCAGCCATGGAGCAGGTAGCGAAGAAGGAGCCAAAGGGGTTTGGAGATGCCCTACAATAATGGAGGAGAAACCATCTAACCCAAGGAAGGGAACTGCAGAATCTTACCCAGACCCCAAATATCCATCAGTAGGAGAAACACTCCACCAGCCAGTCGGTCATACTGGGGAGTACAGCAGCCATTAGATGAATGGCAGAGAAGCATGCACTAACATATACTCCACTCAACAAGGTGGTTGATGTTGAAAAAATCAAGCTGCAGAAAAATAGGGACAGATTATGCTATTTATAACATACACACAGAGATGCTTGCATATGCTACAGGTGGATGCACGTGTCTGTAAAATGCATAGGGAAGATCTGCAAGGAGAGTCAGCAAATCCAAACAGTGTTACCTGGGGCCTGAGATTTGGCAAGGGGCAAGTGGTCAAGGAGTCTTGGCTTTACTGAAATAATTTCATTTGCATAAGAAAAATGTATTCATGTATTACCTGAGTATTTAAAATTAATTTAACTATATAAACGGCAAGCTGCTCAGAGATTTCGTGGTAGCTGCTGTTACCTCAGCATAGAGGCTGCCAGGACTGGGGATGCTCCAGGGGTAGAGGAAACCAGGATGGACAGCTCTCTGGATCCCAGACCCTGGTTACCACCCCAAGCACTGGGAAATGCAAGCAAGGACACGTGCCAGGCTCCCAACACCTGTCCAGGCCTGCAGCAGGCCCTCCTGCACAGTGGCTGGGGCTCTTGTCCTAGGCCTTCTCTCCCTGGCTTTCCTTCCAAGGATAAGGACACTGGGGACTGAGGGGTCTAGACTCTGGCTGAGTGTGTGCTGGGAAGGGCTCCCCAGTCCACCTGTGCCATGGAGAAGTCTCGAGGTGACTCTAACCCTGGGCTGGGGACACTGGTGCATTGGCTGCCACAGGCCCGGTCTAAGGTCACTCTTCCAGGTCCAGAGCACATCGAGGTTGTGGCCAGGGTGTAAGGAGGTGCTACCAACCCCAAGCCAACACCACCACCTTGGTCAGAACAGACCCAGATCTGGCCTCAGGGACACCCGTTGGAGGCAGAGCCTGGGGAGAGATTTCCTCCCTCACAAGAAGGTATCTTCCCTCCCGATTCATGCTCTGGACCCTGGACCGCAGCTTGAAGTGGGTGCTCCTGCGGCTCTGGAAGGCTGGGGCAGGACTAACTGACCAAATGAAGCTGCAAAGTAAAAAAGAAGAGGGAGCCCAGGTGCTCAGCATCTTCTCAGGCCCTCTGACAACTTTGACACTGAAATTTGGTTTCCGTTCACTTCTGTGGCTTGAGTCTTGTGGGGGGACATCTGTTCCTCACATCTAAAGTGGCCCATTGCTAAACTGCCCTGCAGAGAGGAGGTGCCAACTGGCCCCCACCAGCAACTACATGATATATATAAAATACTTCGATATGAGGCGGGAAGTAGGGCATGATAACGGAGTAAGGCTGATTGCTGTTGCTTGCATCCCCTGGTCCGCCCCTTTCCAGGAATGGAACTGTACAGACACTGCCAGTGGGTGCCCTGTCCACAGCCAAGGCCTATCCTAAGGTCACATGGCACCCCCAGGTCTCGGTCTATGAGGTCATTTGATTATTCCAGACATATCTCTGCCTCTGGGTAGGGCAGGCCTGAGATGTTGAGGAAGTGACCGCCCCCCCAGGATGAGAGTGGGGGTGTCAGTGTCCCAGCCTCCTTGCCGCTCAGTGGGACCTCTCAAAGAGTGTGCCTCCAAGTGTCTGGAAGGTCCCCAGGGGACTGAGCCCCAGCAGTAGCCTGCTCATTAACACACTGTTTATGGATGTTTCTCCCTTCCTCACTCTCTCAGAGTGCTTCCCACAAACTTGCACCCAAATAACCTACTGCAGCACTCAGTTAACTATTAACACTAGTACACAAATCCTTGCCTCAGAGTCTGTTTCTGGGGAAACCAAATAAGACAGCAAACTTTGGTAAATGGCTTCCCGTCTCAGTGCCTCAATATCCCCATCTGTAAAGTGGACATAATGAAGTACAGGTGCCCCAGTGTCAATTCCTCCTGCTTCAAGTCATGGTACTCCACTTTCATTTGGGGAATCACCATGCCCCATGGGTCTTAGTGGCACCTTTGATCATGGGCCCAGCCTGCCGTGGCCTCGAGGAGCAAAGGCCAGGCAGGCATGGCCAATCGGAGCAGCCCTCCTGGGCTGTGAATCTTGTGGGTTTTCTTTCTTTCTTTTCTTTGAATCCTGTGGGTTTAAGGAGAGAACAGACAGCCCAGTGCCCTGCTAAAGCTACCTACTCCAGCTGGCCTGGCTCCTGCTCCTGCCCAGCCCTGGTTCCAGCCGTCCCACCCACTCTGTACGCTGCCCCTTAGCCTTCCCACCAAGCAAGCCTGGCTCCCATGTATGGAAACACCAGCCCTGGTCCTCTGCATTTCTGGGGGCCTCCAGGAGCATCTTACATGTTTGAGCCTGTGACTGCTGAGTGACACTCTCTCCCAAGCCCTCACTAGCAGTTCCCACAGGTACCATGGCCCCCATGTCTTCAGTGACTGATGTGTTTGCAGTCTCCTGTTTCGATTCCTGTCTTGCCTCACTGGGTACCTGTAACCTGAAAAGCATGCACTTTAGTTCTCACAAAATGTCTCTTGAAGACTCAGACTCTGCCTCTCCCCACAGGAACCCCAAAGACCTGTACCTCCTGCATCCTCCACTCCCTCCATCTGCACCCTTCTCTCACGCCAAGCCTCTGCAACCCCAGAAACTAAGAAAAGTGTAAATAAGACAGCCACCCATGCAAATAAGTGCACAAGGCCCCTGGCCAGCAATTCAGCTGACAGCTGCGCTCTGTATCCTAGTTTGGGCTCATCCTAGGTGACACACGAGACATGCGACTGACCCCATACAGTCCCTGGCACATGGAAACGTAATCACCAACAACAACTCCAGCTTCATCAGCTCTACCTTCTCCCTCCAGCACCTTCCACCACCACAGCCCCCCCCCACCTTCATTTGCCAATTAGTATAACACAAGCAGTGGGAAAAAAGAGATTGCCTGTCGATAAGGAAGAGATACAGTAATGTGTGGCACAACTAGTTCATGGAAGGTTAAGCAGCTTAGAAAAATGAATTAAATTCAAGACAATTTACTTGGAGGGACTTCTATGGTAAACTTTTCCATGAGAAAAGCAGGATACAGAGAAGGAAATGCAATATCCCACTTTTGTAAAGTGAACAAAACAAAAGAAACAACAAAAAACCCTGGGTGAGTAGGACCTTCAATATGGTGGAGGAGTAAGATGTGGAGATAACCTTCCTCCCCACAAATACATCAAAAATACATCTACATGTAGAACAACTCCTACAGAACACCTACTGAACACTAGCCAAAGACCTCAAACTTCCCAAAAGGGTCTTGATGCCTTCAGCCAGCTGTCAGGCCTGAGCATCTGAGGTGGGAGAGCCGAATTCAGGACATTGGACCACGAGAGACCTCCCACCCCCACGTAATAGGAATCAGCGAGAGCTCTCCCAGAGATCTCCGCCGCAATGCTAAGACCCAGCTCCACTCAACAACCAGCAAACTCCAGTGCTGTACACCCCATGCCAAACAACTAGCAAGACAGGAACACAACCCCACCCATTAGCAGACAGGATACCTAAAATCATAATAAGCTCACAGACACCCCAAACACACCACCAGATGCAGTCCTGCCCACCAGAAACACAAGATCCAGCCTCATCCACAAGAATACAGTCACCTGTCCCCTCCATCAGGAAGCCTACACAGCCACTGAACAAAACTTACCCACTGGACGCAGACACAAAAAACAACAGGAACTACAAACCTGCAGAAAAAAGGGGAAAAGACTCAAATCAACAGAATTAGAAATGGAAAGGAGAAGTAACAAATGACACTGCAGAAATACAAAGGATTGTGAGAGATTACTACAAGCTACTATATTCCAATAAAATGGACAACTGGAAGAAATGGACAAATTCTTAGAAAAGCACAACCTTTCAACACTGAACCAGGAAGAAATAGAAAATATAAACAGACCAATCACAAGCACTGAAGTTGAAACTGTGATTAAAAATCTTCCAACAGGGCTTCCCTGGTGGCGCAGTGGTTGAGAGTCCGCCTGTTGATGCAGGGGACACAGGTTCATCCCCCAGTCTGGGAAGATCCCACATGCCGCGGAGCGGCTGGGCCCGTGAGCCATGGCCTCTGAGCCTGCGCGTCCAGAGCCTGTGATCCGCAACGGGAGAGGCCACACAGTGAGAGGCCCACGTACCACAAAAAAATAAAACCAAACCAAACAAAAAAATCTTCCAACAGGGGCTTCCCTGGTGGTGCAGTGGTTGAGATTCTGGCTGCCAATGCAGGGGACACGGGTTTGAGCCCTGGTCTGGGAGGATCCCACATGCCGCGGAGCAGCTGGGCCTGTGAGCCACAACTGCTGAGCCTGCGCATCTGGAGATTGTGCTCCGCAACGAGAGGCTGCGACAGTGAGAGGCCCGCACACCGCCATGAAGAGTGGCCCCCTCTCGCCGCAACTGGAAAAAGCTCTCACACAGAAACGAAGACCCAACACA
Organism: Monodon monoceros; assembly: GCF_005190385.1. NCBI lineage: Eukaryota > Metazoa > Chordata > Mammalia > Artiodactyla > Monodontidae > Monodon > Monodon monoceros. The sequence goes on from NW_021703768.1 coordinate 152,567,639, forward strand.
GCCAAAAATAAATAACTAAATAAATAAATTTATAAAAAAAACAATCTTCCAACAAACAAAAGCCCAGGACCAGATGGCTTCACAGGCAAATTCTATCAAACATTTAGAAAAGAGCTCAACTCAAACTCTTCCAAAATATAGCAGAGGGAGGAACACTCTCAAATTCATTCTATGAGGCCACTATCACCCTGATACCCAAACCAGACAAAGATGTCACGAAAAAGAAAACTACAGGTCAATATCACGGATGAACATAGATGCAAAAATCCTCAACAAAATACTACCAAACAGAACCCAGCAGCACATTAAAAGGATCATACACCATGATCAAGTGGGGTTTATCACAGGAATGCAAGGATTCTTCAGTACACGCGTATCAATCAATGTGATTCACAATATTAACACATTGAAGCAGAAAAGCCATATGATCATCTCAATAGATACAGAGAAAGCTTTCGACAAAATTCAACACCCATTTATGATAAAAACCCTGCAGAAGTAGGCATAGAGGGAACTTACCTCAACATAATAAAGACCTTATATGACAAACTCACAGCCAACATCATTCTCAATGGTGAAAAACTGAAACCATATCCACTAAGATCAGGAACAAGACAAGGTTGCCCACTCTCACCACTATTATCCAACATAGTTTTGGAAGTTTTAGCCACAGTAATCAGAGAAGAAAAAGGAATCCAAATTGGAAAAGAAGAAGTAAAACTGTCACTGTTTGCAGATGACATGATATTATTAATAGAGAATCCTAAAGATGCTACCAGACAACTACTAGAGCTAATCAATGATTTTGGTAAAGTAGCAGGATATAAAATTAAGGCACAGAAATCTCTTGCATTCCTATACACTAATGATGAAAAATCTGAAAGTGAAATTAAGAAAACACTCCCAATTACCATTACAACAAAAAGAATAAAATATCTAGGAATAAACCTACCTAAGGAGACAAAAGACCTGTATGCAGAAAACTGTAAGACACTAATGAAAGAAATTAAAGATGATACAAAGAGATGGAGAGATTTACCAAGTTCTTGGGTTGGAAGAATCAATATTGTGGAAATGACTATACTACCCAAAGCAATCTACAAATTCAATGCAATCCCTATCAAACTACCAATGGCATTTTTCATAGAACTAGAGCAAAAAATTTCACAATTTGTATGGAAACACAAAAGACCCCGAATAGCCAAAGCAATCTTGAGAAATAAAAACGGAGCTGGGGGAATCCTGCTCCCCGATTTCAGACTATATTACAAAGATACAGCAATCAAAACAGTATGGTACTGGCACAAAAACAGAAATATAGATCAGTGGAACAGGATAGAAAGCCCAGAGATAAATCCATGCACATATGGTCATATTATCTTTGATAAAGGAGGCAAGAATATACAGTGGAGAAAAGACAGCCTCTTCAATAAGTGGTGTTAGGAAAACCAGACAGCTACATGTAAAAGAATGAAATTAGAACACTCCCTAACACCATACACAAAAATAAACTCAAAATGGATTAAAGACCTAAATGTAAGGACAGACACCAACAAACTCTTAGAGGGAAACACAGGCAGAGCACTCTATAACATAAATCACAGTAAGATCCTTTTTGACCCACCTCCTAGAGAAATGGAAATAAAAACAAAAATAAACAAATGGGACCTAATGAAACTTCAAAGCTTTTGCACAGCAAAGGAGAGAATAAACAAGATGAAAAGACAACCCTCAGAATGGGAGAAAATATTTGCAAATGAAGCAACTGACAAAGTTTCATCTCCAAAATATACAAGCAGCTCATGCAGCTCAATATCAAACAAACAAACAACCCAATCCAAAAATGGGCAGAAGACCTAAATAGACATTTCTCCAAAGAAGATATACAGATTGCCAACAAACACATGAAAGATGCTCAACATCACTAATCATTAGAGAAATGCAAGTCAAAACTACAATGCGATATCATCTCACATCAGTCAGAATGGCCATCATCAAAAAATCTACAAACAATAAATCCTGGAGAGGGTGTAGAGAAAAGACAACCCTCTTGCACCGTTGGTGGGAATGTAAATTGATAAAGCCACTATGGAGAACAGTATGGAGGATCCTTAATAAACTAAAAATAGAACCACCATATGACCCAGCAATCCCATTACTGGGCATATACCCTGAGAAAACCATAATTCAAAAAGAGTCATGTACCAAAATGTTCATTGCAGCTCTATTTACAATAGCCCGGAGATGGAAACAACCTAAGTGTCCACCATAGGATGAATGGATAAAGAAGATGTGGCACATATATACAATGGAATATTACTCAGCCATAAAAAGAAACAAAATTGAGCTATTTGTAATGAGGTGGATAGACCTAGAGTCTGTCATACAGAGTGAAGTAAGTCAGAAAGAAAAAGACAAATACCGTATGCTAACACATATATATGGAATTTAAGAAAAAAAATGTCATGAAGAACCTAGGGGTAAGACAGGAATAAAGACACAGACCTACTGGAGAACGGACTTGAGGATATGGGGAGGGGGAAGGGTGAGCTGTGACAGGGCGAGAGAGAGGCATGGACATATATACACTAACAAACGTAAGGTAGATAGCTAGTGGGAAGCAGCCGCATGGCACAGGGATATCGGCTCAGTGCTTTGTGACCGCCTGGAGGGGTGGGATAGGGAGGGTGGGCGGGAGGGAGACACAAGAGGGAAGAGATATGGGAACATATGTATATGTATAACTGATTCACTTTGTTGTAAAGCAGAAACTAACACACCATTGTAAAGCAATGATACCCCAATAAAGATGTTAAAAAAAAAAAAAGTCATGTACCTCAATGTTCATTGCAGCAGTATTTACAGTAGCCAGGACATGGAAACAACCTAAGTGTCCATCAACAGATGAATGGATAAAGAAGATGTAGCACATATATACAATGGAATATTACTCAGCCATAAAAAGAAAAGAAATTGAGTTATTTGTACTGAGGTGGATGGACCTAGAGACTGTCATACAGAGTGAAGTAAGTCAGAAAGAGAAAAACAAATACCATATGCTAACACATATATATGGAATCAAAAAAAAAAATGTTCTGACGAACCTAGGGGAAGGACAGGAATAAAGGCACAGACGTAGAATATGGACTTGAGGACACAGGGAGGGGAAAGGGTAAGCTGGGACAAAGTGAGAGAGTGGCATGGACATATATACACTACCAAAAGTTACATAGATAGTGGGAAGCAGTCGCATAGCACAGGGAGATCAGCTCCGTGATTTGTGACCATCTAGAGGGGTGGGATAGGGAGGCTGGGAGGGAGGCGCAAGAAGGAGGAGATATGGGGATATATGTATATGTATAGCTGATTCACTTTGTTATACAGCAGAAACTAACACAACATTGTAAAGCAATTATACTCCAATAAAGATGTAAAATTAATTAATTAATTAATTGAATTAATTAATTAAAAAACAAAAAACCTGGGTGTGTGTCTGATTATAGAACGTGGAGAGAAAGGTAAGAAAGGTTAGATATCATATGGTTAGAAATGGATGCCTGTTTGGGGAGGGAGGTGGGAGAGGGAAGAAAAGGCATGAGGAACATAGCCTCTGTGGAACACTAACAGCTCAGCAAATTCCTGTAGCTGTGCAGGGAGGTCCTGTCACACATAGAGGGACTCCCCGTGGCCCAGGTGGGACAGGGTGAGGAGCTGCTTCAGATCCTCACCTGGGCTGCAAGGGTGAGGGAGGTGGCATCAAGACAGATCCAGGACATGAGAATGCCCATCCTCTCTGTTTGTACATACCTGTGTGTAGTAAGTTGTATAGAAGTTGAATTTAAAATGTTCTCTTTAATGCACAAATAAACACATGGTTCAAAAGTGTTTAAAGTAGTTCCCTGCCACCTTGGGGGTCTGAACCAGACTGCCCAGTCTAGAGTCAGAGATCCTCCCAGTGGCCCCAGCTATCTGCCCAGTGTCTCTTCCCTACACCAGGGTTCAGTCAGGCTGTGCCCACTAGACAAACACAGCACCGATCACGTCCCAGATAAGACCAAGGAGGGAGCCCAGGTCGCCCTGGTAATGGGTCTCTAACCAGACACACACCTCTGTTCCAAGAAGCAATGAGGATTATTCATTTGCCTCCTTTCCCCAGAGATTTTCAAGGCTGTGACACAGGGGTCTCATATCAGGACAAGGAGGATCCCTCTGTCTCAGCCTCTTAGGTTTCAGGAGTCTCTCACCCCTGGCCCATCAGATCCCTTTGGTCATCATCACTGTCACCATCTCCATCATTGTCATTGCTCTCATCATCACATCATCAATGTCATTGTCATATCACCATCATCACCGTCATCATCAGGGCAGGAGTGATATGCTGATGATGCTGCCAGGTGCACTCTGCTTACATGATCTCTTTTGATTTGTACAGTGACCCTGTGAGTTATGTATTGTTATCCTGTATTACAGATTAGGAAACAGGCTCACACCAGGAATGGGGCCTTTTCCGAAGTCACATGGCTGCTTGGCAGATGGTCTGACCCCACAGGTCCCTAAACCTGGGCAGTCCTTCGTCGTGTGGAGTCCCTCTCCTCTGCTGGGCTCTGATGGCCATGTGCTACTGCTTCTCACTGCAGACTGGCCCTGATGGTGTCCAAGGATTAAGGATTAGGAAGCTGCTGGGGTCACAAAGTTAGGAAGTAGGTAAGGTATTCAAACCTATTTCTGACTGATTGTCTCCAAAACCACTTTGGCAGAATAACTGGGATTTTTTTCCTCTGTATTTCCTGCTCCCTGCCTATCTCTTGTTCAGGCAGTGCTGCAGCTGTCTATCTTCATGGCCTTCTGAGGCGGGTGTTTCCTGGAGAAATGACCAAATGAAGTCACAGGGCTCAGTCAGGTACTTACTGCGGGACTTCTCAAAACAATGGCTAGGATCATCCATGGTTCTTAGAGCAAGGCCTTCAGTTACAAAAGACAGAAGATGTTCAATACCAAAGCAGAGTGTGAGCCCTTAATGGGCAGGATGCTGAGGAGGCCAGGTCTCCCAGGCAGGTATGGAGCCTCCTGGGGATGTAGGCAAGTATAGTTGAGACCAGCTGGTATGAGCCTCTGAGAAGGGACCCTGATTTCAACTTCCCCCACCTCCCTGGGGGCTACCCAGAGCACAGGCTGGGCCAGAACTGAGAGAGAGGACACCTGGTCTTGCTTCCCAGACGAGTCCAAGGACCTGGGAGTCCACCAAGAAGGTCAAGTCTACCACTGCAGACCAGAGAGCAGCAAGCGCTCTGGGCCTGAGTGCAGCCTCTAGGGAGACATGTGGGCAACTACTCAGAGTTCTTGGGCTCCAGGAGGGATTAGGGGGTAGGTAGGCCTGCGTGAGCAGCACCAAATGAAGCGGGATGTGGCTGGGTCAGTGTGGGAGTGTGGGCGGCCCAAAAGCTGCAGAAGGCACCAAGGCTGAGGAACCAAAGTGGCTACTGCAGTAGGCATTTGAAATCAGTTCCTCTCCATCACCTCTGCACCCTAGAAGTTAGATGCCACCCTGGCCGAAGGGTGGGAGAAGAACTTTGAATGCACTGGTTTTAAAACATGAGGTGGTTGAGAAATTACAGAATTGGAAAAATTTTACCTGAGAGTGGCTTGACAGGGGTTCTGCACCACAAGTCTCTGGTCAAATATCAACACAAGCTATGGAATGTAGAGTCATGGCTTTGGTACATCAGACTGGGATACTGTGGCGTTTATGCCTTGCTTCTCTACTTAATCATGTTTGATGCCCCACAAGCGGCAGGGCGTAGGCCTCCTTTGTTCCCCACACTGCCCCGCCAAGTCCCACACATAGGGGTCAAATAAGGACATGTTTAATATCTAGGTAATTGGAGGAGGGAGTTCAGCTTCCAGCTTTGGGGAAGTCTGGCCGCAAGCAAAATTAGAGTAGAGAATAGTTTTGTCACCCCAAAAAAACACCCCTACACCACCCCCCTTGTAGAAAACCCAGCCTCTGTACTTAACTACTGGCCACCACTGATCTGTTCTCTCTTCCTATGGTTTTGTCTTTTCCAGAATGTCATATAAATGAATCATTACAGTTTGTATCCTTTTTCTTTTTTTTAACATCTTTATTGGAGTACAATTGCTTTACAATGTTGTGTTGGTTTTTGCTTTATAACAAAGTGAATCAGTTATACATCTACATATGTCCCCATATCTCTTCCCTCTTGCACCTCCCTCCCTCCCACTGTCCCTATCCCACCCCTCTAGGTGGTCACAAAGCACCGAGCTGATCTCCCTGTGCTATGCGGCTGCTTCCCACTAGCTATCTATTTTACATTTGGTAGTTTATATATGTCCATGCCACTCTCTCACTTTATCTCATCTTACCCTTCCCCCTCCCTGTATCCTTCCCCCCCTAGGTTCTTCTGACCAATATTTTTTTCTTTTTTTAGATTCCACGTATATGTGTTAGCATACGGTATTTGTTTTTCTCTTTCTGATTTACTTCACTCTGTATGACAGTCTCTAGGTCCATCCACCTCACTACAAATAACTCAGTTTCATTCCTTTTTATGGCTGTGTAATATTCCATTGTGTATATGCGCCACATCTTCTTTATCCATTCATCTGTTGATGGGCACTTAGGTTGCTTCCATGTCCTGGCTATTGTAAAGAGAGCTGCAATGAACATTTTGGTACATGACTCTTTTTGAATTATGGTTTTCTCAGGGTATATGCCCAGTAGTGAGATTGCTGGATCATGTGGTAGTTCTATTTTTAGTTTTTTAAGGAACCTCCATACTCTTCTCCACAGGTTTTTATCATAAATGGGTGTTGAATTTTGTTGAAAGCTTTCTCTGCATCTATTGAGATGATCATATGGTTTTTCTCCTACAATTTGTTAATATGGTGTATCACGTTGATTGATTTGCATATACTGAAGAATTTTTGCATTCCTGGGATAAACCCCACTTGATCATAGTGCATGATCCTTTTAATGTGCTGTTGGATTCTGTTTGATTGTGCTTTGTTGAGGATTTTTGCGTCTATGTTCATCAGTGATATTGACCTCTAGTTTTCTTTCTTTGTGACATCTTTGTCTGGTTTTGGTATAGTTTGTAACCTTTTGAGTGTAACTTCATTCAATATAATACACTTGAGATTCATGTCTTCATAAATTTAAAAGGATTTAAGTTATACAAACCATGTTCTCTGACCACAATGGAATTAAATTAGAATTCAACGATAGAAAGATATCTGGGAAATCTCCAACTATTTGGAAACTCAATAGAACAATTCTAAATAACCCATATGTGAAAGAATAAATCAAAAGGAAAATTAGAAAGGATTTTGAAAACTGAATAAAAATGAAAGCACAACATATCAAAACTTGTGGGATGCAGGTAGAGCAGTACTTAAGAGGAAACTAGAAAAGGGAGAGCAAATTAAACAAAAATAAAAAGAAAGGTTATAATAAAGATCAAAGGGAAATCAATAAAGTGAAAAAATAACAATAGATCAGAGGAATAAAGTTAATAAATTTCTAGCCAAACTGATTAGAATGGAAGAGAGGACTCAAATACCAGTAACAGAAATGAGAGAGCTTACATCATTAGTGATTTCTACAGGTATTTGAAGAGTAATAAATGAATATTATGAAAAAAATTTATGTCTATAAATTTGAAAACCTAGATGAAATACACAAATTCCTTGAAAGCCACAAACTACCAAAGCTAACTCAAGAAAAAATAGATAATCCAAATAGCACTATATTCATTAAAGAAATTAAATTTGTAGTTCCCACAAAAAAAACTGCAGGCCCACATGGTTTCACTGGGGAATTATGGCAAACATTTAAGAAAGAAGTCATAGCAATTCTATACAAGCACTTCCATAAAATTGAAATGAAGAGATTATTTCCCAACTACTTCATTAGGCCAGTATTATCCTGATATCAAAACCAGGCAAAGACATTGCAAGAAAAGAAAACTCCAGACTAAAATTCCTTATCAATATAGATGCAAGATTCTTAAACAAAAGTTTAGCAAATCCAATTTAACAATAAAATATTAACACATCATGACCAATGGGGGGTTTAGCCTTCTTGGGGTTTAGCCCAAGAAGGTAAGTTTCTTTTGGTTTTTTTTTACATCTTTATTGGAGTATAATTGCTTTAAAATAGTGTGTTAGTTTCTGCTTTATAATAAAGCAGAAACTTTATATATACATAAACATATGTTCCCATATCTCTTCCCTCTTGCGTCTCCCTCCCTCCCACCCTCCCTATCCCACCCCTCTAGGTGGTCACAAAGCACCGAGCTGATCTCCCTGTGCTATGCGGCTGCTTCCCACTAGCTATCTATTTTACGTTTGGTAGTTTATACATGCCCACGCCACTCTCTCACTTTGTCACAGCTTACCCTTCCTCCTCCCCATATCCTCAAGTCCACTCTCTAGTAGGTCTGTGTCTTTATTCCCATCTTACCACTAGGTTCTTCATGGCATTTTTTTCCCCTTAGATTCCATATATATGTGTTAACATACAGTATTTGTCTCTCTCTTTCTGACTTACTTCACTCTGTATGACAGACTATAGGTCCATCCACCTCACTACAAATAACTCAGTTTTGTTTCTTTTTATGGCTGAGTAATATTCCATTGTATATATGTGCCACATCTTCTTTATCCATTCATCTGTTGATGGACACTTAGGTTGCTTCCATGTCCTGGCTATTGTAAATAGAGCTGCAATGAACATTTTGGTGCATGACTCTTTTTGAATTATGGTTTTCTCAGGGTATATGCCCAGTAGTGGGATTGCTGGGTCATATGGTAGTTCTATTTGTAGATTTTTAAGGAACCTCCATACTGTTCTCCATAGTGGCTGTACCAATTCCCACCAGCAGTGCAAGAGGGTTCCCTTTTCTCCACACCCTCTCCAGCATTTATTGTTTGTAGATTTTTTGATGATGGCCATTCTGACTGGTGTGAGATGATATCTCATTGTAGTTTTGATTTGCATTTCTCTAATGATTAATGATGTTGAGCATTCTTTCATGTGTTTGTTGACAATCTGTATATCTTCTTTGGAGAAATGTCTAGGTCTTCTGCCCATTTTTTGATTGGGTTGTTTGTTTTTTTATTATTGAGCTGCATGAGCTGCTTGTAAATTTTGGAGATTAATCCTTTGTCAGTTGCTTCATTTGCAAATATTTTCTCCCATTCTGAGGGTTGTCTTTTGGTCTTGTTTATGGTTTCCTTTGCTGTGCAAAAGCTTTGAAGTTTCATTAGGTCCCATTTGTTTATTTTTGTTTTTATTTCCATTTCTCTAGGAGGTGGGTCAAAAAGGATCTTGCTATGATTTATGTCATAGAGTGTTCTGCCTATGTTTTCCTCTAAGGGTTTGACAGCTTCTGGCCTTACATTTAGGTCTTTAATCCATTTTGAGCTTATTTTTGTGTATGGTGTTAGGGAGTGTTCTAATCTCATACTTTTACATGTACCTGTCCAGTTTTCCCAGCACTACTTGTTGAAGAGGCTGTACTTTCTCCACTGTACATTCCTGCCTCCTTTATCAAAGATAAGGTGACCATATGTGCGTGGGTTTATCTCTGGGCTTTCTATCCTGTTCTGTTGATCTATCTTTCTGTTTTTGTGCCAGTACCATACTGTCTTGATAGCTTTGTAGTATAGTCTGAAGTCCGGGAGCCTGATTCCTCCAGCTCCGTTTTTCGTTCTCAAGATTGCTTTAGCTATTCGAGGTCTTTTGTGTTTTCATACAAATTGTGAAATTTTTTGTTCTAGTTCTGTGAAAAATGCCAGTAGCCGTTTGATAGGGATTGCATTGAATCTGTAGATTGCTTTGGGTAGTAGATTCATTTTCACAATGTTGATTCTTCCAATCCAAGAACATGGTATATCTCTCCATCTATTTGTATCATCTTTAATTTCTTTCAACAGTGTCTTATAATTTTCTGCATACAGGTCTTTTTTCTCCTTAGGTAGGTTTATTCCTAGATATTTTATTCTTTTTGTTGCAATGGTAAATGGGAGTGTTTTCTTAATTTCACTTTCAGATTCTTCATCATTAGTGTATAGGAATGCCAGAGATTTCTGTGCATTAATTTTATATCCTGCTACTTTACCAAATTCATTGATTAGCTCTAGTAGTTGTCTGGTAGCATCTTTAGGATTCTCTATTAATAATATCAGGTCATCTGCAAACAGTGACAGCTTTACTTCTTTTCCGATTTGGATTCCTTTTCTTTTCTTTTCTTCTCTGATTGCTGTGGCTAAAACTTCCAAAACTATGTTGAATAAGAGTGGTGAGAGTGGGCAACTTTGTCTTCTTCCTGATCTTAGTGGAAATGCTTTCAGTTTTTCACCATTGAGGATGATGTTGGCTGTGGGTTTGTCATATATGGCCTTTATTATGTTGAGGAAAGTTCCCTCTATGCCTATGTTCTGCAGGGTTTTTATCATAAATGGGTGTTGAATTGTAAGTTTGATTCAACATTCAAAAATCAAACAATGTATTTGGTCACATGTAGTGAGTTGAAATATTGTCTCCTAAAATTCATGTCCACTCAGAAATTCAGAAAGTGACCTTATTTGGAAATACTTTGCAGATGTAATTAGTTAAGGGACTTGAAACGAAATCCTCCTGGGTTTAGGGTGAGCCCTAAATCCAATGACTGGTATCTTTATAAGAAGAGAAGAGAGGTCACACATAACAAACATGTAGAAGGCTATGTGAAGATAGAGGTGTGCTGAGATTGGAGCTATCCAGCCACTACACAATGAACTACTGGAGCCTTGAGAAGCTAGAAGACACAAGGAAGGATCCTTCCCTAGAGCCTACAGTGTGAGTATGGCTCTGCTGGCACCTTGATTTCAGACTTCTAGACTGCATTACTGTAAGAGACTAAATTTCTGTATTTTTAAGCCACCAAGTTTGTGGTAATTTGTTATAGAAACCCTGGGAAACTAGTACACCATATTGGGAAACTAGTACAACATATTAAGAAACTGAAAAAGAAAAACCATATGATCATTTCGATAAATGGAGAAAAAGCATTTGACAAAATCCAACATCCATTCCTGATAAGAACTATCTCAGCAAACTAGGAATAGTGGAGAACTTCCTTAACTCAATGAAAAACCTCCAGCTAACATCATAGTAATAGTGAAAGATTGAATGCTTTCCCCCTATGATCAGAAACAAGAAAAGAATGTTCACACTCAAGAGTCAAAATTGTACTGGAGATTCTAAGCAGTTCAATAAGGCATGAAAAAGGAATAAAAGTCATCCAAATTGGGAAACAAGAAGAAAAACTGACTTTATTCACAGATGACATGATCCCCTATGAAAATCTGATGAAATATATAAAATTACTAGCTACCAGAACTTATGAGTTTAGCAAGGTTGCAGAATTCAAAGTCAATATACAAAACTCAATTATGTTTCTACATACTAGGATTGAAAAATCAGATATTAAAGATAAAAACAAATATTTAAAATGGCATTAAAATATGACATCTGAAAAAAGATGTGAAAAACATATATATTGACTCTGCTAATAAATATTTCTGAAAATTAAAGAATATGTAAATAAAATAAATGGAGAGCTATACTTTGTTCATGGATTAGAAGACTCTATATTGTTATATGTCAATTCTCCCAAAGTTGGTCTAGGGATTCAGTGCAATCTCGTTCATAATTCTAGGAGACATCTTTGTGGAAATCAACTAGCTGATTCTAAAATTCATATGGAAATGCAAAGGACCTAGAATAGTCAAAACAACTTTGGGAAAGAACAAAGTTGAAGAGCTAACCCTGTTTTGTAGATTTATACTAAAGCTTCAGTAATTAAGACAGTGAGGTTTTGGCCTACAGATGCCATCTTTTGGCTTATTTGGAAAATGTTTAGTATTCCATTTTAATATATTTATTTAATTTATCTTATATATGTCTTTGTATAGATTTTTTAGTGGTAACTCTAGGGATTATGATACATATAATTAGCTTTTCACAGTCTACTCAGAATCAATATTTTATTTTTTAATTTTTTAAAGTAATTTTTTTCTTTTTAAAAAAATGTATTTATTTTTTATCTATTTTTATTTATTTTTGGCTGCATTGGGTCTTCGTTGTTGGGTTTTCATTGCTACACTCCGGTTTTCTCTAGTTGCGGAGAGCAGGTGCTACTCTTTGTTGTGGTGTGCAGGCTTCACACTGTGGTGGCTTCTCTTGTTGAGGAGCACAGGTTCTAGGTGCATGGGCTTCAGTAGTTGTGGCACATGGGCTCAGTAGTTGTGGCTCGCAGGCTCTAGAGTGCATGCTCAGTAGTTGTGGTGCATGGGCTTAGTGGCTCTGCAGCACGTGGGATCTTCCTGGACCAGGGATCGAACCTGTGTCCCCTGCACTGGCAGGCAGATTCTTAACTACTGCACCACCAGGGAAGCCCAGAATTAATATTTTAAATTCAAGTAAAATATAGAAAACTTCACCATATCTTCTCCCTTTACATTGTAGTCTTATGTATTACATCTACATCTACATACATTGAAACCCCATCAGGCAATACTATAATTTTTACTTTTAACATCAAACATATTTTAAAGAAACTAAGAGAATAGCCTATTATATTTACCCAGGTATTTACCATTTCTGTTACTCTTACTTTATTTCTGATTTTCCAGGTTTCATTTTCATTTCATTTTTCTTCTGCCTGAAGAAATTCCTTTAGCAATTGTTTTAGTGCTGGCAACAAATTATCTTAATTTTCCTTCCTCTGATAATGTCTTTATTTCAACTCATTCCTAAAGGATATTTTTGCTGGATCTTAAATTCAATGTTGACAGCCTCTCTAACAGCATAAAAATATTCTTTCCATGACCTTCTGTGTTCCATGGTTTCTAATGTAAAATCTGCAGTCATTTGAATTTTTATTTCTCTCAGCTAGTGTGTATATGTACATATTTCTCTACATATTTCCCTACATAAGTTTTCAGCTGTTTGATTATAATGTATCTGGGTGTGAATTTCTTTAAGTTTTTCCTGTCTGGGATTCACTTAGCGTCTTGATTTTTTTTTTTTTTTTTTTTTGCCAAACTTGGGGAGTTTTCAGCCATTATTTTTCAAATATTTTTTCTACATTGTTTCTCCTCTCCTTTTGGGACTGTGATGACATAAATGTTAGACCTTTTGATATTTCTTCATAAGTTCTGGAGACTCTATTCATTTTTTCTACAATTTTTCCTCTGTTGTTCATTTTGGATAAATTTTACTGATCTATCTTCAGGTTCAGTGACTCCTTTTCTAATCAGGGAACTTCTTTATTTTGGCTAATGCATTTTCCAAAGCTAAAATTTCCACTTAGTTCTTTTTAGTATCTTTTATTTATCCACTGAGACTTTCTTTCCATCCATTTCAAAAGTTGTTCGTCCTTACCTCCTGGAGCATGAATATAATCATTGCTTTAAAGTTTTCTTGGAGCAGCATCTGTGTCACCTCTGGGATGGAGTCTGTTGATTGTATTGTCCTGTGTGAGTTAATGTCAATATTTTCCTAGTTCTTCATATGTCAAATACTTTTGTCTCCAGGATATTTTGAATATTACATTATGGGACTCTAAGTCTTTTTTAAATGCTGTAGAGAATGTTGTTGGTTTTTATTTGTTTGTTTGTTTTAGCAGTGTTCTGAGGGTTGTGGTTCTAATCTCAGTTCAGTTTTCAAGGCTTTTGCAGTGTATTTATACCTATCCTATATATGCACCACCCAGTGGCTAATCTGGGACCTGGATGGTGGTCTACTATATGGTTCAGATCTCAAAGCTATAGATTTGCTGTTTAGAGTCAGATTCATGTGTGTACATGTACAGATCAGAGGTGAGTCCAGGAGTTCATACATGATTTTATGGAATCAGATGGTTTTTTGAGCTCCTACCTCTAAGTAATCTCACAACACATTCCTGCTTCCGGTACCATCCCCTACACTACCTGGTTTTGGCCCCACCTCTGCGTGTGGACCACCCTCAAGCTTCTGCTTCCCACCCAGGTGAGAAGTGGCGAAGGGAGCAACTGACTGAGGTACACTTCCTTGCTTAGGTGGGAGGGGCCAGAGGTGGCAACCAATTGGGGTGCACGTGCTTGCTCAAGCAGGACGGGGATAAGGTGGCTATGACTGGGGCGCACACTCGCTCTGTTTCGAATTTCTCCCAGTGCCCTTGGAAGCAGGGGCTGGCGTGTGGGGAGAGTGGCCACAATGGTGGCCCTGCCCCTCGCACGCCACTCAACAATGGCGCCTCACTTCCAAGGCAGTCCACGCTTCCTCCAGGAGCACTCCTAGCTGCAGAGCTCCTCAGTCCCATCCCCTCAGGCTATCTCCACGCAGCCAACAGCAGTCCTCTCCCCGGGTCCACTCTCCTAACCCCACGCTTCAGCACCCAACCAACCCCGACTTGCATTGGCAGACACCTGTCTCAGGCTGGGGCACACAGGGCTCTGGTACAGACCGTCCATGCAAGTCTCACTCTTTCCTGCCTGCCACAGACGAGCCACTGCACTTTCTTCCAATAGCTCCTGAAGGCCCCTCCACCACCACCCCCAGCCATTTCAGCATATTGCACCTCTGGTGAGGGGGCTTCCCCATCTGCTGTAACTTCTCCTCTCCTTCAGCTGCCCCACAGGGGGGCGGGTCCCATCCTGTTTCCTTTTTTCTTTTTCTCTCCTGTCTCCTTCTCTCCTTTCTCTCCTTTGTTACGCAGGGATCTTTTCTTGTCCTTTTAGGTGTCTGGTCCTCTGCTAGTGTTCAGCAGGTGCTCTGTGTGAATTGTTTCACTTGTAAATGTATTCTTGATGTATTTGTGGGGAAGTGAACCCCAGGTCCTCCTATTCTGCCATCTTGACCACTCTCTGGGTATTCTCACTACATATATGTTACACCTCTTATAGTTTGTACCACAGTTCTTGAATTTTTTGTTCCATTTTTTTCAGTATTTTTTCTCTTTTCTTTTCAGTTTTTGAAGTTTCTATTGACATATTCTCAAGCTCAGAGATACCTTCTTCAGTTACATCCAGTCTACAGACGAGCTCATCAAAATCATTCATTATTGTTACAGCAATTTCCATCACAAGCATTTCTTTTTTACCCTTTCTTAGAATTTCCATCTCTCTGCTTACATTGCCTATCTGTTCTTGCATGTTGTCCTCTTTTTCCATTCAAGCCCTTAGCATATTAATCATAATTGCTTTAAATTCTCAGTATGATAATATCAATATCTCTGCCATATCTGAGTATGGGTCTGATGCTTGTTCTGCCATATCTGAGTATGGGTCTGATCTCTTCAAACTGTGTTTTTGCCTTTTAGTATGCCTTGTAATCTTTTTTGTTGAAAGCCAGACATGATGTACTAGGTAAAAGAGACTCTGGTAAATAGGCCTTTAACAATGTGGTAGTAAGGTGTGAGGGGAGAGGGAAGTGTTTCATAGTCTTATGATTAGGTCTCAGTCTTTAAGTGAGCCTGTGCCACTGGACTGTGAACTTCACAAGTCCTTCTCAGTTTTTCACTGCCTTAGGTAGGACAGAATGACTAGAGAGGAATAGAATTGGGTATTTCTCTTCTCCCAGGTAGAAGGCTTAAAGGGAGATGATAATAGGTATTTTCCTTCCCCCAGGTCAGTCAGATAACTCTAATAGGTAAGGCTCTGGCAAAATAATTACACTTGAGGACAGGCCTTTTAAGAAGAACAGAGAGTTCTGACATATTTTAAAATGGTTACTTTTCCTTCTCTCTGCAGGAAGCGCAAGGGGACTTTTCTCTGATATTCACTGTGAGAATCTAGTAGAGCTCCTGGAGGTAAAACTCACAAAAGTATGGGTAACCCCCACCCCCACCCCGCAAGACTGGTTTGCCTGGAGCTTTTAACTCTCAGACTTGTCCACACGGTGCTTCCAACTTGTCATTTGTAGTTCAGGAGCTGGTTCCTCTGTAGGTTTCTGCTCTGCAGTTTCTACTCTGGTAATTTGTGATTGTGTATCAACCTGTCTGTCTGTCTAATTTGGGGGACAGTGGTTTGCCCTATGACCTCATTTCTCTGACAGATCTAAGAAGACTTGTTGATTTTTCAGTTTGTTTAACTTTTTGCCATTCTGGTGGAGTGATGGCTTCCAAGCTCCTTACATTCCAGGCTGGAAACTGGGCATCTCATTTGTTTTTCAGAGTCCTCAAGCTGCTCCACTCATTCTGTCCAAAGTTTTCATTGCATTTAGTGGAGGGGTACGATAGTGTGCTTATTCCATCTTCACCAGAACCTATGTCCCCAATCTGGTTTGGGAACAAAGTGCAACAAATATATGGTTGGAGTAAATACTGAGAGGATATTTAACAAAATCTTACCAATTAATTCTGCATGGTAGGATTTGGGGAGGTTTCTTATACACTTTTTGGTCATTTCCAACATTTCTCTAATGAGCATTATTGCTTGTAAAATTAGAAAAAAAATCATTAAGCACTCTTAAAATAACCCAGGTAATAATGAACTCACATTCAGTAGTCAGAATCATTTCTAAGGCATAAGTTTTGGACTATTTGGACAGATGGAGAGTTCACATGAAGTACTGTTGGGGGGAAAAAACAGCACCCTGATAATGTGAACATTCTCATTCCAGCCCTGGACACCACGTCTACTCAGGTGGAAAGAAGAGAACTAGTGCAGATGCTGGCCCATGTTCTTTCAAGCAATAGAGTCCTGAGGCTTTGCTTATTTTACTTTTCACTGTCTATTTTATATTGCCTAAACATTCCGTTAAAATAAAAATGTAAAAACCAAACAAAAGAGTCATTGTCTTAGGCTCTGACACTCCCTTACCCCACTCTTTGGGATTAGGGACACATGTAGGGTTTTACTGCTGGACCCCCAAAAGATATGTCTATGACCAAATCCCTAGAACCTGTGCATGTGACCTCATTTGGATAAAAGAGTCTTTGCAGATGTAATTAAGTTAAGGATCATGAGATGAGGAGCTCATTCTGGATTATCTGGGTGGGCCCTAAGTCCAATGACAAACGACCTTATAAGAGACACACAGAAGAGGAGACAGACACAGAGGAGTAGGTGATATGAACATGGAGGCAGATATTGGAGTCACATGGCCACAAGCCAAGGAAGATATCATCAACCAACAGTTAGAAGAAGCAAAGAATGGATTCTCTTCTAGAACCTCAGAGGGGAGTGGGCCCTGTTTGGCCTTGGTTTTGGTTTTCTGGCCTCCAGAACTGCAAGAGAATAAATATCTCTTGTTTGTGGCAATTTGTCACAGCAGCCCTGGAAACTAATACATCTTCAGAGAGGCCCAACTGTTGGCAGGTAATCCTGCCCAGGCCTTCTCAGTCCAGAAGTCAGACCCCAGGCAGACTGATGAGAAGTCGGTTGCAATCTGCTGTGGGAAGAGCAGAAGCATGCAGGCAGAGGCTCTAGCAGGAGAGAAGACTTATAACCAGGGAGGAACCCAGTGTTTCTGAGGAGGTATTCTTGGTATAGCTGTGGAGCTACCCTATGGAAGTATTTCTGTCGTGAATGTTACTCAATGTTACATACTTTGGCAAATGTGTGTATCAGTCAGGATAGGGAAGGCCATGCTGAAATAACAAAGAACCCTAAACTCTTAGTGAATTATAACAACAAAAGTTTATTTCTTTCTCATGTTACATGTTTATAATGGGTTATGTATGGGTTCTGCTCCATATTTTCTGTCTCCATGACTCAGGCTGAAGAAGCAGGCATCATTTGAAATATTAATAGTCACCATAACAGTGGGAAGAAGAGCTTTAGCAGATCCTGCATAAGCAATTAAATTCACAAACTCATTTGTCTGACTCATTAGTCATTCAAATCTACTCAAACAAGGAGGGGAGGAAGTGTGACCCTACCATCTTCCCAGAAGATGAAGAGCTAAAAATATTTAGTAAACAGCATTGACAACTAGCACACTTTCTGTGAATCCAGAGCCCCTATGTCCCACTGATCTTTCAGATCACTACAGAGCACAGGGCCTGGCTGAGATTATGTACAGTTACTGTTGAATAAAATAAAGGCAGAAAGGAAAGAAGGAAGAAAGGAAAAAAGGAAGGAAGGAAGGAAGGAAGGAAGGAAGGAAGGATGGAAGGAAGGAAGGAAGGAAGGGAGGGAGGGAGGGAGAAAGGATAAAGTCCTTAACATGCAGAAAGTGTTTAAGACAGTTTTTCCAAACCAGCAATGAAAATGGAATACAGTAGGAGCACTAAAAGCATGTGCTAGATGCAATTGAATTGACTTTTATTTTTGTCCCTTCCAGTTTTGACTTGCAGATTTTTGTCAAATCCAAGCCCACAGTCAGTCATAGCCCAGGAAAGAGCAGCCTGAAAGCCTGAGGTCAGGAGCAAGGTCAGTGCTGGCGGAGCTGACCTGAGCAGTCGGAACACTGGCTGGGCGTCATAGCAAATCTTGGTGCAGTTTCGGTGCCAGGGCTGCTCTTCCCTCCCCCATCCTTGAGGCTGTGTTCCAGTGACCCAGGGCATGCCCAGTCCTGCACATTGTATCATTTGTGTGCACACCGGACTGCTCTGGCAAGCTCTGTCTGGGCTGATATCTGCACCCTATCTCTAAGAGCCCATCTGGATGACAACACAGACCTGTGACATTGCTTTCTTTTCAGGACTACCCTTGAATTAGTTATGACTTATTACATGCAAGTGTCAGAAACCTCACTAAAAATGGTTTAAGAAAAAGAGTGCAAGTAGTTACAGATATGGGTGGATCCAGCAGTCTAAATCAGTTTCTCAGCTTGGCTTTTTTCTGTTAGCCTGATTCTCAGACTTGCTGTTCCCCACTGTGTAGCCCTGGCTTATGAGACTAGACTGGTGCCAGGAGTATTTTAGGGGTTCAAGAAAAACTTGTGGAATGAATGAATGAATGATGGGCTTAGCATTCCAGGTTTAGATCCTATAGTAGCTTAGCAATTCCAGGAAAAGAGAGTAACTCTTTCCAAGCTAGAGTCCTTAGAGCTGACTCTAATTCTAATAGTCTGGCCTGGGTTTGGGTCATATATTTGTCAGAGTAGGCTAGACTTTGCCATGGTAACATGTAAATCCTGAAGTCACTCCTTATTTATGTTACAGTCCAACATGTTTGAGGGATGGGGGCTTTGCTCTAAGTCACCAAGGTGTCCAGGCTCCTCCCATTTTGTGACCATTTTCAATGTGAGACTTTATGGTTATCAGGGAAAGGCAAAAGAGAGAATATCCCATGTGAGAGATGTGTTAGGGTGCAGGCCTAAAAGTGGCATCCATCACTTCTGCCCGTATTCCACTGGCCAGAGCTGGCACAGGAGGAGAATAAAGTGGTTTTTAAACACATAGTATTACAGCTTGCTGAGGGCTATATGACTCCCTGAGCCAGTTGCCAAGGCCAGGAAGTCTCACTGCTCTGACTGGCCAGGTCTAGGTTACACACTCAGCCCTGAAGTGGGGGAAGTGGGTCAGCCCATCAGACCTCTGGGGCTGACTGTAGAGGAGGGCTGCTTCCTTGTGGAAAAACAAGGCCATTTTTACCAGAAGTGGGGAGGGTACTGGGCAAGCAGAAATAATGCCAACCTCTAATACCTATGTCTTGCTTCTTGACCATCTTCAGCTCCACTCAGGGCCAGCAGACTCCTTCTGAGCATCCTCATAGGGTCAGGCTGGCAGAAGGTCTCAGAACAACTTCTACTTTACTTGAATTATTCTCAGATAAATTTCAGACCCCTGTGGTCGATCAAACTCTAATTTAGTGAGACTATCCAAGGCTTTTTTTCATAACACAGACTCTGGACAGATAAAAAGATTTAGAATAAAACACTAAATACCTAGAGAGTAATATGTATTTTAATAACTTTAGAAACTGATTATAAATCTCATGCATATTACTTGTAGAAAGAATTAGCTTTCACTGAGATATGCTACAGCAACAAATGATCCCCCAAATCTCAGTGGCTTACAGTAACAAAGATTTATCAATATTTCTCACTCATGTTTTATATTGGCAGTGGGTCAGCAGGCTCTGTTCTATGTATCTTCACTCCAGGATGCAGGCTGAAGGATCAGTCCCATTGGGACATGCTCTTCTCATAGCAAGAAAAACAGATCTGGCCAAACCACACAATGGCTTTTAAAGTTTCTACTCTGACATTGTACAAGTCACTTGTGCCCACACTCCATTGGTTGAGCAAGTCAATGTCATGTTCAATGTCAGTGGGGCTGGGTAGTATGCTTGTCCTAGCGGGAGGCACTGTAGAGTCACAGTCAATGGGCAGAGACATCTCACAGGCAAAAGAGAGTAAAAAAGTAGGAACAATATAGTATCTATGACAAGTATAAAAAATAAAATATAATTATCACAATCTCATCATCCAGAGATAACCACTATTACCCTTTGGTGGATTTCTTTCAGTGTATGTTCCTAGGCACATATAAACTAACATTCCTGTCTAAGCACAATTTGCATGAATCACTCAAAATATTCAAACAAAGGCAATCAAATACAGGTAATCTAACAAACTGGCATTTCAAACCCCAATCAGATGACCCAATCAGCCTCCCCCAGTCAAATCCAGCCTCCCACAAGCCAATTGCCCAGACCAGTTAATTGATTTGGCTGGAGAAATGGATTAATTGACACAATACTGGTAGAGTGTGTACTGCATGCCAGACATTTGGTATTTGTGGCCTCAACTGTGTTGATTTGATTACGTAAATTGAGTCCAACTGACTTCATATGTTCAGTACTGTGATTTATAAGAAATATGTATTTGGTCATTCAGATGATGGTCAAAGTATATTTGTCCATGGTTCCTGGCTCACAGCTCCCAAAGCCCTTGGAATTTTCTGAATGATAAGAGCAATGGGAGCATCTTTTGTTAAAATATTTGACTTCTGGTCCTCAGTTCCTGAAAACAGATTTATAAAGCTGAAATGGGTTTCTTGTTATTCATAACAAGTACCTTTCCATCTCAACTGTGTTTATGTTAATGAGGTGACTTTTGGAAAGCACCTAATGATGGGAGCTGGTTGCCAAGGGACCCAACTGGAAGAGGGCTGGAACTTTAAGTCCCAACTCCTGATTTCCAGGGAGGGAAGAGGGACTGAAGGTTGAATCAGTCACCAGTAGCCAATGTTTAATCAACTATGCCTATGTAATGCTGCCTTCATAAAAACCCAAAAGGTGAGGGGGTTTGGAGAATTTCCAGGTTAGTGAACCAGAACACTTTCCTGCGTGACCATGCTGAGTTCTATGGAGACAGAAGCTCCTTCATTTGGGACCTCCCCTGTGTATCTCTTCATTGGCTGTTGATTTGTATCTTTTAAAATCCTTTGTAATAAACTCGTAGTCTAGTGAGTAAACAAGTTTACTGAGTTCTGTGAGCCCTTCTAGCAAATTAATCCAGCCCAAGGAGGGGGTCATTGCAACAAGTGGCATGGCAGCCAATCAGTCAGAAGTACCGGTAACAACTTGGACTGGGAACTGGCATCTGAAGCAGAGGGTAGTTTGGAGGGACTGAGCTCTTAACCTGTGGAATCTATTTCCAGGTAGATAGTTTCAGAATTGAATTGAATTGTAGGACGCCCAGTTGCTGTCAGAGAATTGCTTGGTGGTGTGGGGAAAACCCCCACCCTCCACACATTGCAATTGGAGCCAAATTTTAATGTGTAAATGAAATTATACCTAATTTTTTATTTTATAAGGATTTCCCTGTGTTGTTAAAAACTTTAAAAAATTTTTCTGTGCTGCTAAAAACTTTTAAAAAATTTTTTGCAAGCACAATTTTAATGACCACGTAAAGGTTTATTGTATGGCTATATCATAATTATTTAACCCAAGTCTTGAATATTTTAAATGCTTCTAATGTGTGGTTTTTAAATAGTAAACTGCTACAATCTACATATGTGTTTGTAAAATAATTTCTTAATACAAAAGTAACTCATTTTTATCATAGAATATGCAGATAAAAATTAAATTTGCATATAATTTTACCTCCTAGAGACAATCATATGAATATACTTAAATATCATATACATTTATTTATAAACAAAAGTGAGATCATTTTTTTTCTCCGTTTATTTATTTATTTATTTAACATCTTTATTGGGTATAATTGCTTTACAATCGTGTGTTAGTTTCTGCTTTATAACAAAAAAGTGAGATCATTTAAAATGAATGTTGTGTGATCTTCTGATTTGTCCTCATGCTTGAGTCTCAGAGAAGGGGAGATAACAAGACAAGGCGTAGGTTTAAATCTCATAATATTTTTTGACATCCAAAAATGTTGCCTTAATGTGTACTTACTCCGAAAGTGCGTGGGTGTGCCCCACCATCTCCCACCCCACTACCTTTAACTCTTGAACAACGTGGGTTTGAACTGCACAGGTCCATTTATACCTGGATTTTTTCAGCAAATATGTACCAATCTTCAGTCGGTGGAATCCACAGCTGTGGAACCTTGGATAAAAAGGTCCAGCTATAAGGCTATAAGCCAGTTTTCCACTGGACCCCTAACCCCTGCATTGTTCAAGGGTCAACTATATAGTTGTTGTGTTGTGATAATCACTTGCTTCCACCTTGCCAGAAGAGACCTTGGGTTGAATCCCAGTGATGGTGGCTGGCTAGCCCCCAAGAGGCAGGGTGCTTTGAGACATCAGCCTCTATCCCATGACAATGGCTGTGGGAGCAAGCTCTGGCCCTTCTCTGGATCTGCAGTGACTGGTGGTCACTGTCACTTTTGGTTCTCGTCTCTGCCTGGTGAATTTGGGTGTGAGAACAGTCCTGTAGCTCACTTAATGGGAGGGCTGGTCATAGTGATATGCTCCTAAAAAATAGAACACAGAAAAAGTGATGCATGTCATTTCTGAGATCAGGCTGTAAAAGAAGGTGACATCATCTTGCTCACACACTCTCTTTCACTGGCATTTTTTTCTTTTGCTCTATTTGGTGAAGCCAGCTGCCGTGTTGTGAGCTGCCCTATGAAGAGGCCAATGTGCTAAGGAGTTGAGGATGGCCTCAGGCCCACAGCCAGTGAGAAACTGAGGTCCTCAGTCTAACAGCCCACAGGTTCTGCCAAAAGCCGTATGTGTGAACTTGGAAGTGGATCCTTCCCCAGTCAAGCCTTCAGACACCTTGACCACAGTTTTGTAAGTATCCCTGAGTTAGTGACACCAGATAAGCCACACCTGATTCCTGACCCACAGTAACTGTGAGATAGTAAATACATGTTGTTTTAAGCCACTAAACTTTGGGCTCATATTTTACACAGCAACAAAAAACTAAGAGTTCCTACTACGCAGGGAGCATGAAATGCTTGATTTTTTTTTAATGAAAATACTTCTAATAGTAAAAGTGTTGAGAAGCATTGCTCTAGATGAGAGGTTACAAAATGATAAACCACAAGCCAAAATAAACCTGCAGGTAGATTTTCCTTTTTTTTTTTTGCCTTTGGAGGAAGGGTATATATACAGAGTTTAAAAAACATGTTGAGTCAGAATTTAAAACTTGGGAGATTTCACATGCACTGAAATCGCTAACCTCTCTTGACAGATTGAAAGCTGGGCAGCCGTGGTCCTCATTTCCACCTGGCAACTGACACCTAAGGCCAAGCAGGGCTGTGCTTAGTTGGGGCATGCATTCACCTGTTTGTTGTAGAATGCACTATTCCTCACAGCCTCCATATCTGAGGCCAGAGCCAGCTACAATCCATCACTGCATTTCCACCATTTCTATGGTAGAGTAAGAGAAAGTTAAGAGAATGTTAAGATACAGCAAAATATTGTTCCCACACCTTCATCAAAGGAAAATAAAGGCCACGAGGATCAGGAGTTCAGACAGAGCACAGTTCCACATGATGTCTGCTGAGGCCAAATATTCAGGATGGCTTCTTCATTCATCTGATGGGGCTTTAGTACAGCTCAAATTGCCAGGAACTGGCAGGTCTGGCTCAGCTGCGGTCATACTTCTGAAGCCTCCATTCTCACTGTTGTCCGGTTCCTTGTTCCTCCTCCTTCCCTCCATGTGGTCTTTCCCAGTAGGCTTTCCAGCAGGAAAGCCGGACTTCTTACATCCAGCTCTCAAGAGTGTAAAACTAGAAAGGCCTTCTTCAGACTCAGGACTGTCACTGGCCCAGAGTCACTTCTGATTTATTCTGTTTGTTAAAACAAGTCACAGGCTCAGCCCACATTCTGAGGAAATGGACAGCGCAAGATATGCACGCTGAGAAGTGTGATTCATCGTGGGCCACCAATTTCCAAAATGAGTCCATACTGCCTAAGAATTCTCAGAAATATGCCAGCAGGGACCATCCTAGGTTATTTCACCTAGAAATTAAAGGAGGTGGAGAAAGGTGGCCCCAGAGAAGAGGAAAATATGGAGTCACTTGGATGATGCACCAAGAACATGAAAAATGGCCCAGCAGCTGGCAGCTGCCACAGAGGCTATATTGTTCCCAACTGAACACAAACAACCTCTGTAGAGTACAACAATAATCAGGCAAGGCCACCCCATGAACATGGTAGAACTAGACAGAGAAAATCACACAACCACACAAATACCAACTGTCCCTCTCTTGGGATCCCTGAGTGACTACTGCTTCTTTACTAATGACAATTCTAAACTTCTTTGTTCCTCCTATCTCCTAAGTAAATGTTATTAAGAATTGCCAAATTGCCCCTGCATCCAATCTACAGCTGATCTGCGTTCCCCAAAATGCTCCTTAGAATCACCCAGCACAAGCCCACATTCTACAAGTCCCTCCCAGCTCCCATGGTCCTTTTAGAATGTGTGCTCTCCCTTTGCTGTAGACTGTCTATGACTGTATATTCCTGGTGGTCTTTGACTGGTGGGCTTTAACACCATTCATTCATTCAACAATATTTACTGTCTGTCCACATACTTTTTCCTTTCTTCCGCAGGTTCCAGACCTGCCCCACCCTCCCAGGGCCTGATTCCATTTCCTGCACTCTGGCCCCATAGAACTAAGCCAGTTACACTGACCCCCTTCTGGGACAGGGAAGCAGTGTCTTAGCACTGGCCCCAGGAGACCATGAAAAGACATGGCTTCAGCACGTGCAAAGGGAAGAGCTTCATTCAAATCTTACAGCCTTCTGGACCCTTGCTTTCCCTTGCAGGTCTGCTCTCCTGCCTGGGCCACACAACTTATCACTTCTCAGGGGTAGGCTGGGCTGTGGAACTGACTGACCTCACCCATCAGGTCATGGGTCACCATCTTCACTTTGTATCCCCAGCCAGGGACAGGGCCCAGCCCTGATCCGGGATGTTCTGGCGGAATCTCTGAAGAAGTCATGGGGGAGTGAATGCTAAATCCAGTTAGGAAAGCAAAGAGCAGAGCTGAGGGTCAAGGTCAAACCCCACCAGTGGTCAGAGGAGAGGATGAAGTCAACAGCAAAAGCTGGAAACAGGCTGAAGTCCCAGAAGTGGTCATTCTGGCCACCATTGCTGAGGCCCTCTCCGTGTTCGAGCCATGGGTGACACTTTACATAACTTC
Source organism: Monodon monoceros (assembly GCF_005190385.1). NCBI lineage: Eukaryota > Metazoa > Chordata > Mammalia > Artiodactyla > Monodontidae > Monodon > Monodon monoceros. Next base: position 152,593,203 of record NW_021703768.1, read on the forward strand.
CCTCTAAGCTTCTGTTTTCAGGGGTCTCAAGACCATCCTAGAACTCACAAGACTCAATACCAGGTTATACACATGTCTAGGTTTATTACAGAAAAGGACACAAAGTAAAAGCAAAAAAGAAAAAGATGTGCATCAGATAAGGTCCAGGAAGGTCAGGCTCAGGCTTCCAAGTCCTTCCCCCACTGGGGCTACATAGGACACACCTTTCTCTGTAGCAGAGAACTACAGGGACCTGTGTGAAGTATCTCTGCCCAGAGAAGCCCATTCAAGTCTCCGGATCTAGGCTTTACAGAGAGCTGGTCACATAGGCACATCCTGCTCTGGCAACCAACACTCAGGATCCCAGAGAAGAAACCAGATATTGGATGGGACAAAAAGTGCCTTCGGTTTTTTAAGTAAAAATAAAGGACACGTTTTTCATTTTCACCAATAACTTTATTGAACAACATATTCACCGTTTTGTTCCGCTACCTTCTGCCAGTTTCCAGGCAACTTCATAATTCCATCTTCCCAAAACTTTTTATCGTTTTGAGCAAAGAACTGTTCCAGGTGCCTTTTACAGTCTTCCAGGGAATTGAAACTTTTTCCATTAAGAGAATTTTGTAAAGACTGAAATCAATGGAAATCCGAAGGCGCAATGCCTATTGAATACGGCTGATGAATCAGAACTTCCCAGCCAAGCTGTAACAGTTTTTGCCTGGTCATCAAAGAAACACGCAGTCTTGCATTATCCTGATGGAAGTTTATGGGTTTTCTGTTGACTAATTCTGGACGATTTTCGTCGAGCGCTGCTTTCAGTTTGTCTAATTGGGAGCAGTACTTGTTGGAATTAATTGTTTGGTTTTCCAGAAGGAGCTCATAATAGAGGACTCCTTTCCAATCCCACCATATACACAACATCACCTTCTTTGGATGAAGACCGGCCTTTGGTGTGGCTGGTGGTAGTTCATTTTGCTTGTCCCACGATCTTTTCCATTCCACATGGTTATAGAGTATCCACTTTTCATCACACGTCACAATTTGTTTTAAAAATGGAATGTTTTCATCGCGTCTAAGTAGAGGATCGTATGTGGAAATACAGGCAAGGTTTTTTTCACTTAACTTATGTGGAACCCAAACATTAAAGCGATTAAACGTAACCAAGCTTGTGCGAATGATTTTCAACGCTTGATTTGGATATTTTGAGGGTGTCGGCTATCTCCCAAGTGGCATAACATTGATTGTTTTCAATTATTGTTTCGATTTGATTGCTATCAACTTTAACTGGTCTACCCGACTGTGGAGCATGGTCCAGCGAGAAATCTCCAGCACGAAACTTCACAAACCACGTTCGATCAGTCACAGCACCTTCTCCATACACTGCACAAATCTTTTTGTGCATTTCAGTTGCATTTTTACCTTTCTTGAAATAATAAAGCACAATATGCTGAAAATGTTGCTTTTTTCTTCCATCTTCAATATTAAAATGGCTAGACAAAAATTCGCCTATTTTGATGTCTTTTTTAAATGCATGCTGATATGACAGCTTTCACATACAATCTAACAAAATTGTTTCAATTGAAGTTAAAGACAACTAAGTGCTACTAGAGCCATCTATCGGAAAAAAACGAATGAATATTTTGGCCCACCCAATACATCAGCTGTCCTGATGCTTGCACAGAAAAATCCTGGATGGTACTTTCCAGCAATGCCCCATTGATCCAGGCATACACAACATCATCAATCAGTAGCAAAAAGAAGATTCTGAGGGCCACATTCCCAGGAATTGGCTAAGGGTCACTCTTGATTCTAGGCTCCCCCAAGGACATATAAAGATTGAGCAACTAGACCTGCTGTGTTAATTCTTTGCTCACAGCTTGATAACAAACTTGCACATGGGGATTGCTAGCCTATTTACAGAGGAGGAAACCAAGGCTCAGGGATACAGAGTGACAGTTGGGGCAGGGACTTGAACCCAGGACTATGTGGGAAGGAAGACACGTACTGTTGATAAGCAAGGACTCTGAGACTAGATAGGTCTGGGTCCCAGTATTGATTCTGCCATTAAATTCCAGTATTGTCACAGGCAATGTCAGCCCATCTGTATAACAAAAACAAAAATGATACCTCTCTCAGAAGACCATAGCTAGGAATGTGTGAAATGGTGCAGGAGAGGTGCTTAGCATGGTTCATAGCACACCATGAGTGATATGTAAACATGAGTGCTCCCGATTTCAGTGATGAGGAGGAGGTAGAATTGTTCACCTGGTTCCAGCCAGAAGCACAAAACTTGCTCCGAGGGAAGTGGCAAGAGGTGCACTTTCAGTTCCAAGAGGCTGCCACAGCTCAGCTTGGGACACTACGGCCTTGGAGTCCTCAGGACCCTTCCCTGTGTGTCAGGAGCAGCAGATAGGAAAGGCCCAAAAAGGTGATCCTGGCAGCCTCCTTGAGACAGGTCCAGGCTGTGGGTCCCATTGCTGTCATTTCAGCCTTGACGGGATCCCTGGGACAGGCCCAGGACCTGCAGACTGTTCCGAGTGCCAGGCCTGGCTTTGGAAGCCCCTTTCCAGGTGTCTGTTGTTGGCAGGACTCTGACAAGGCCCTCTGTATCATGCACCAAGCAGGAGCAGCAGGAGCAGCAGGAGCAGCAGCAGCTGCAGCTGTTTGGTTTGCAGCCACTATCAAACCTTCAGCGAGGCAGCCAGACTGGCAAGGGGACTAACGGGTGGGGTAGAATGTATAGACCTGGATCCCCACGGGGGCAGTCACGCAGGTCTCTGGGCTTCAGTAGCCTCATTTATAAATTGGGTGCAAAATTTTAATGAAAGGCTGCATGATTCAGAGCGTGTAACAGTCACTGGAGGCCACTCTAGGCCATAGATTTGTGTTATCTGGTCCTCACAGAGCATCTTAACATTTTTAACTGATTGCCAACATTTTAATATCAGAAGATATTTGCCTAAAATCTGAATTTCCAGCGTGTCTTTAAAGGTGGAAGGGGACTGTGGTCTGCCACCTGTGAACTGCAGCCCCACAAAGCCACAGGTGGCTAAAGCCAGGCAGCAGCCACCCCTTCAGACAAGGGCCTCGCTCCCCTCCCTGGTCAGCCACAGGCCCAGCTTCTTGCTCCTCTGGCACACAGCTATGCCTGGACCTGTTAACTGCATGGCATAGGCTGCCAGGTGATGCTCCAAGAGTGCCAGGCAGGCCAAGCCAGACTGGGGCTTTCCCAGGCCAGATTCTGAGTTCTAGCCCCAGCTCCACCGTGTCCCAGCTGTGGCCCCAAGCAGGTGCTGTCCACAGTCCTGCATGGGGGAAGTCGCTCTCCCTGCCAGCCAGCTGTGGACATGAGCAGGATGACTGGGAGTGAGGTGAGGGGTGGCAGGGGAGGCCCAGAGTAGGGGGCTACACTGCCAGGTACTCACCCTCCTCCTTCATACGCAGACAGGGAACCTGAAGCCACATCGGGGCCTGATCTGACCCAGGAGATGTTGGCTGCCTGCCCCCTGACTGGGAAAGAACAGTCAGGGTGGGGAGCACCTGGAAATTACAGCCGTGGGAGAGGGGTGGCTGCGGGAGCTCTGCAATCTGGGGGCCCTGGGTGGTGCAGTCAGAGGTCTCACAGAGGCCTTTCTACCAGTCAGGACTACTGGGGCTCAGGGGCCTGCCTGGGGGTAAGGGATGTCCCCATCACAGGAGGGCTGCAAGAGGGCGGGCAGCACTTGTCATCTGCTTGCTCTGGAGCATGTGGGGGCAGGAAACCAGGCATGCTCAACTGCACTGAATCTGTGAGGCTCCTGGGGTCTCTCTGGGAGGCGGAAGGCAGGAAGCCAGAGGCAGCTGGGTCAGCAGTCCTCCAGCACCTGCACCTGCCCTCCCCCTTCTAGCAGCCTTCCCTGACCTCCCCTCTTGAGTCCTTTTCCTTGGCTTTCTTTGGCAAGCTCCTTCAAGACACAGCTGAAAAGTTTCCTCCTCCCAGAAGCTTTCTTTGACCCCTGGGGAAAAGAACTCCCTCTTTCTGCTGGGCGTCCCCAGGGCCTTGGACATCGCTGGGTTGTCCCACCAGCCGCCCACTCTGTATTGTGACGAGATAGTTACAAAGCTGAGTTCCGCACCAGGCCCTGAAAGCCAGGGACAAGGGCTACCTCCTGTGTCCCTGGTACTCAGGCCAAGATTTGGCACAGAGAAGTGACTGGTACTTCCACAGTTCATGGGGCCGGGCCAGTGTGTCCTCTCGGAGTGGCCCACATTCCTACGATCCTTGCATAAGCCACAGGCCCACCCCAAAAAGTGCGCAGCCCCGTGACGTCAGGGCCTGTGTGCAGCAGGCCCAGGGGACAGGCGGGGTCTGCATGACCTCAGAGGGGTGTGTGCGGGACAAGCATGAAGTCATGCTTGTTTACGAGGCTCTGACACAGCACTCGTCATTTCCTCCCTGCTGAGCTATACAGCGCTTTCCCAGCTCAGCCAGCCTCTGACTTACTCTCTGGCATCACACATTGTCACCCTTGCAGCCCATTTCAGCAGGGATGATGGGGTCTGAGCTGTTTGTCTGCACTTTGGCTTCGTGACGAGAGATCCTCCCAGGAGCTGTTTTCTTGGGCTTGGCATGGTGAAGGCTGTGAGGTGCCCCAGCTGCAGCTCAGCATGTCTGTGGGGAGCTTGGGGCAGACAGAGCTGGGAGTCCAGCCAGGAGGAATGATCACAGGGACAGAGAGGGGGATGCCTTCCTGCCCATGAACCTCCCAGTGAAGTGCCTGCAGGGCCAAGAGTCCCAAGTGAGGAATACCAGGGAGTGCTATGAGCCCACATGGATCAGGTGGGGGCAAGGGGCTAGCAGGGGTCACCAGAGAGGAGGTGAAGCAAGCAGGCCTGGAGCTTCATCCCCCAAGTGCTGGCCCTGAGGCAAAATGCCCTGAGGGGCCAGACAATGGAGAGACAGACTTCACAGACAAGAGTGTGCCGGTCCTACCTAAAGGCAATGACATTCAAAAAGCTTAAAACACACTTTGCTGGTCAAAACAGAAATGTGCATAAATACATAGGAACACACACACACACACACACACACACACACACACACACACTCTCTCTCTCTCTCTCTCTCTCTCTCTCTGCCCATTTGGCCCGACAGTTACTTTGTGGTCCCTGGCAAGAAGCCTGTCAGATCCAGATCCTCACAGCTTGAGAGCAAGTTCTTTTGTCTTCAAGGGTCAGAGGCTAGGTCAGGCTGTGCTGAAAAATAAGGAATTTATTGTAAAGATAGTATGGGGGTCTAGCTATTCTCTGGTTCTTGCTTTCTTATTATTGCCTTATTGAAATATAGTTTACATACAGTAAAATGCACAAACCTTAAGTACAAAGGTAGTGAGTTTTTATCTATGCCTATACCCACGTAGCCTCCACCCAGATCAATATAAAAACATTTCCATCACCCCAGAGAGTTCCCTCATGCCCCATCCCTAGTCAATCCATACCTGTCCCACCCCCAGAGGCAACCACTGCTCTGAATTCTATAATCATTTAAACTGTTCTTGAACTTCATATACATTGAATCATACTGCATAAACATTCTTGTACAAGTCTGTGTTAAGTTATGGTTTCATTTTTCTTGGGTAAATGCCTAGAGTGAGACTGCTAGGTCATAAATTATCAGTATGTTTAACTTCATCAGAAACCACCAAGCAGTTTTCTAAAGCAGTTGGACCATTTTACACTCCCACCAGCAATGCATGTGAGTTTCACTTGTTTCATATCTTCATCAACCCTTGGTAGTGTCAGTCCTGGAAATTTAAGCATGGGAAGGGGTGGGTAGTGGCATTTCGTTGAATTTGCATTTTCCTGATGATTAATGAAACTAAGCACATTTTCATACGCTTATTGATCATTTGCATATCCTCTTTTGTAAAGTGCCTATTCAAAATTTTCTTTTCATTTTTTATTGGGTTTTATTATTTTCTTTTTTGATGGGTAGGAGCTCTTTATAAATTCTAGATGTTCTATATATTCTAGTCCTTTGTAAGATATACGTACTACAAATGTTTTCTCCCAGTCTGTGGCTTGCCTTCTCACTTCCTTAATAGTATTTGTGGGTGAACAGAAGTTTTCTATTTTACTGAAGTCAAATTTTTCATTTTTTTCTCTTATGATTAGTGGTGTTTACATCCAGTTTAAAAATCTTTGTCTACTCTGAGATCATGAAAATATTTTCCTGTTTTCTTCTAGATGCTTTACTGTTTTATCTTTCACATTTATGTCTATGATTTATTTCAAAGTAATTTTTTCTGCATGGTGTAAGGTAAGGGATCAGAGTTCATTGTATATAAATTTCCAGTTGACCCAGCTCCATTTATTTAAAAGATCTTCCTTTCCCCATTGAATTACACTGGAGCCTGTGTTGAAAACATATGTGTTAATCTATTTCAGGAGTCTGTGTTCTTTCCATTGGTCTGTGTGTCTGTCCTTACACCAACACTACAATGTCTTGATTACCATAGTTTTGTAGTAATCTTGATGTCACATAGTGTAAATCCTCCAGCTTTGTCCTTCTTCGAGTTTGTCTTGGCTCTTTATATTTCCATATAAATATTATTTTATTTTATTTATTTTTATGAAATAATGTTCTTTCATCTTTTTCTGATGTAAAAAGTAATGCATGCTCATTGTATTCATATAAAATTTAGAATTAGCTTATTGAGTTTACTGGAATTTTCATATGAATAGCAATGAACTTATAGATCAATTTAAGGAGAATGACATCTTAACAAGAATGAGTCTTACAATCCATGAATATGTATACCTCTCTATTATTTAGAACTTTATTAATTTCCTTCAGTAATGTCTTGTATTTTTAAGTGTATAAATCTTGAACATTTATCATTAAAATTTTTTATATTATCATATTTCATATTTTTTGTACCACTTTGGTCTCTTTCTAATGGTAACTCTCTCTGTTCTTGTCTTTCTCTCAACCATCGTGTACATATTATCAATCTAAATTTTGAAAGGAGCCAGTCTGATTGGCCTATTCATCACCACAGTCTCCCTAAGCAGATGACTGCCCTTGAGTCTGATGACTAACCTGAGCAGACTTCAGGCACAATATTTTTTCACAGGAAGGAGAGACTGTGTGGCAGCCACTGTGACTGACACACATGCTACAGTTCTACAGAGAGTTGAATGGTGTCCCCCCCTGCCCAAAGATATGTCCACCTAGAACCTCAGAATGTGACCTAAATTTGAATAAAAACCTTTGCATATGGAATTAAGGTAAAGCTCTTGATATGAGAACTCATTGGATTAAGATGGGCCCTAAATCCAATGACAGGTATCCTTATAAAAGACAGAAAGGAGAAGATACACAGAGAGTGTACAGAGGGGAGAAAGTCATGTGAAGACAGATGCAGAGATTGAAATGATGCTTCTACAAGGCAAGGAACAGCAAGGATTGCCCACAGGCACCAGAAGCTGGAAGAGGCATGGGATGGATTCTCCCTCATAGACTCCAGAACGAGCCAGCCCTGCTGACACCTTGATTTCAGACTTCTGGCCTCCAGAACTGTGAGAAAGTAGATTTATGTTGTTCTAAGTCATCCAGATTGTGCTAATTTGTTATGACAGCCGTGGGAAACTAAGACATACACAGACTGATACTGATACATAATAGACACCTGAACTGACGGACGATTACAGCTATCGCACCTGATGGAGGGAAAGAGATGCACTCCAGAGGGTGCAAGAGAAGCACCTCCCTCTTTCACACCACACTGTTTTCTCCATGATGTGGAAATTGCACCTGAACTTCAATGGGGCCAGCCTCATGCTGGGATTCCTGTGGTAGAAACTGGGGGGCCTGGCCAGTTCCTTCACTGTTCTGTGTCATGTTTTTCTGACTCCCCCAGGGTTGGAGGGGTGGGAGAGGAGGGAGGAGAAGTACCATTTTTACTTTGTGTTGTTGCCCTCTGGATGTGGCAGATATCCAAAGGCTGATTATTTCCTTGGCCAAGTGCCTCTGGGATTCTCTCGACAACCTCTGGCTACCGTTTCCTTACACTGGCAATGCTTCCTTGTTTGGCTCCCTCTGCCCCTGATCTGGAAATTCACCCTGCAGACAACCTCTTGGGTCTTGGCAACTCAAGGCCAGCCACCTTTCAGATATCCAGTGGCCACAGGAAGCTCACTCATCTTGTTGTGCCAGACTATAAATACGAGCCATTCCCAACATGCTGTTTTAGTTAAAGTGACTTTAAAGTAAGATTTAACATCTGGTAGGTCAATTCCTCCTAACCTTTTTATTTTAATAATTTCCTTGTAAACTTACTCTTTGCTATAAGCTTTTAAAGCATTTGTCTAACTCCCTATCTCCCTTCCCATCTCCTTCCCCCAGCCCCCAAAAGCCAAAATACATTAAACGTCTATTCTGATTTGAGGAAAATGATATCTTTAAGGTATTACATTTTTGGCATCCAAGAATTTAAGTGTTCTCTATCTGTTAAATTTTGGGTCTTTCTATTCTGTTTCATAGTTTTTCTCATATAGGTTCTGTATCTTTCTTTTAAAAATTATTTCTAAGATTTTAAAGCTATCGTGAATGCATTTTTGCTTTCTTTTCTAGCTGTTTTAGAAAAAACAGATTTTTTTAATATATCATATTTTCAGCCATCTTAAATTCTCTTATCAATCTCAGTAGTCTGTTCCCAAAATGTCTTGGCTTTTCTGGAAGTACAATAATTTTGTTTGCAAATAAAGATAATTTTGTCCTTTTTTTCAAATATAACCAATTAATTATTTTCTTTTCTTGCATTATTTCTTTAGCACCTCAAAAATAGGCTTGAATTGGGCTTCCCTGGTGGTGCAGTGGTTGAGAGTCCGCCTGGCAATGCAGGGGACACGGGTTCGTTCCCCGGTCCGGGAAGATCCCATATGCCGTGGAGTGGCTGGGCCCGTGAGCCATGGCCGCTGAGCCTGCGCGTCTGGAGCTTGTGCTCCGCAACGGGTGAGGCCACAACAGTGAGAGGCCTGCGTACCAAAAAAAGAAAAAAAATAGGCTTGAATTTAATGGTGATGGCAGAAATATACTTTTTGCTGGTAATTTTAATGAAAATGATTTCAAACTATCAGTAAATAGCATGATATTTGGTTTTGATTAATATGTCTGATTAATATGTTTAACATTTTTTTCCTTCTATCTTTATTTTATTTGAAATTTTTATTAGGAATGATTGCTAAATTGTATTAAATGCCTTGTTACATGTCTTGATAGAGCCACATGCTTTATCTCCTTTATGTAAATATTTTCTGATGTTGAATAAATTTTCATTTTTGGAATAAACCCTGTTTGGTCAATGTATATATATATATAGTGTAAAATATATATTGTATTATATTTTATATGTAATATATTATATAAAATAATATGTAATATATATAATATATAATATAAATTTTATATTTGTATAATACATATGTAATGACAAATAAGGTTTATTCCAAAAATGAAGTTATTCAAGATCAGAGAACATTTACACAAAGGTGAAAAAGCATGTGGGTATCTATATGTGTATATGTATCATGTATATATATAATATATGTATTTATGTTATATGTATGTAACTGGTTTCAATTTTCTATCACCCTGTCATAAAACAAATGTAATCATAAAACAAAGTAAAAACAAAATGAAAAATATTAAATTCTAGTTATATACCATTGCCTTTGGAAGGCTATACAGTGTAGTGGTTAGAGCACAGACTCAGGAGCCAGCCTCACTGAGTTTAAATACCTACTCTACCACTTCATGTGCCCAGGTGAGAAGCTACATTTCCCAGCCTCACTTATAGATGGAGGTGGCTAAAGAGTTGTAGGTGGGCCTTTTGAGAAAGGCTGAATTTTCATATTTCTGTTCCTTATGTTTCTTCCCCCTTCTTTCTATTTAGACACTGGGTATGATAGCTGGAGGCCCAGTAGCCATCTTTTGACCTTGAGGATGAATGCTACATGCTGAGAATGGTAGAACAGGAAGGTGGAAGAAACCTGGGTCCTGGTGACGTCATGGAGCCACCACCTCAACTGTAGCCTGCCTAGGCCCAGGCTGCATTTACGTGGGACAGAAATGTACTTGTCTTGTTTAAGTCACTGTCATTTCCTGAATACAATTTCCAGCTGAAAGAAGTATCAAAGGAGCCAGCTACCCCACTGTAAGGATAGAGTGGCTCTGTGGAGTTTTGTGTACAACAAGCCACTGCCCCAGCCTTTCCTGCCTGCTGCAGATCAATCCTGAGGAAAGCAGGAGAGGCGGCCACAAGGGAGTCCCAGTTCTGTGCTTTCCAGCCATGCAGCCATGAGAATGCATGAGGCATCAGCCATGATGTCCTGGGAGCCCCCAGGCTGGCTAAGACACCTGGTTATCTTTAGGGGCTTGACCCAGATGCCTAAAACCTAGCCTTCTTGAAACCTAAAGGCCACAGATGTCTTCAAAGCCATCAAGACTCCACTTCCCTGTGTTCACCTCCCTGCTGGCCAGCCCCTCAGCCAAAACCAGTGCCTTAGGCTCTGAAGTGGCCACCTCCCTCCCCCAAAGCCTAGCCTCATTTCATAGAGGTTGATCTTTCCACCAGGGGAATAGTTACCCATGGTTGGGGGCCCTGCCCTGAGGCGCCAGGGCAACATGCATGGCCATTTGCAGCCAGAGCTGTTGGGTCCAGGAAGTTGGGCATATGTCAGAACAGGGGCTGCCTTATGTGAGCTCTTCAAGTTTCCCATATGTTGTGTTCAGTGTTCAGAACCACTGGGCAGACCTTTTCTCCCAAAGCCTATGGGTCAGGGGGCTTCTGTAGCCTTTCCCAACCCCATATACCCCATAATACTGTTGCCTGGGAGTTTGTCCAAGTCTGCACACTCACAAACACTGCCCCCTTTCTGTGGGTACCACAGACACCAAGAAAGTATCTTCTCCCCTGCCTAGTGCTCCCAGCAACGTTGGCCCTGCTTTCCACTTCTCAGTAAGAGCTTCTGCTTCATCCAGCTTCTTGCACACCCCATTTCCCACCTTGACCCATGTTTGTCTCCTGGTTTGAGAGGGCAAGATTGTCTAAGTTAGGGATGAAAGTGGCATCAAACTGACCTAAATAGCAAAAGAATGTATCAGATCATGTACCTGAACAGTCCAGGAATGGATTTCAGGTGAGACTTGTTCTAGTTATTCAGACTATATCACCAAGAACCCAACTCTGTTCTCTCTACTCTTCCTTCCGTGGTGATGGTAACCTCCTGGTGATCCCATTTCCTCCAGCTTCTTCTCTCATGTTAACAAAACAGCTGTGACAGTTTTATACTCATATCCTTTCCCCACAGAGGTGTCTTCTAAAGTTCCCACAATAAAGAGAGGAAGGGTTGCATTCCAAGAATTCTCAGCAAACAGCTTATGTTGCATTGGCCCTGGTGACTCAGTGAGATAGTCTTAACAAGCACCTTCCTTAGAGTGAAAGTTTTCCTGGCTTTCATTCGGGGAACAACCTTCCCTCTTGTGGTTCAAAAGGGGCTGACTTTACCAACAGAGCAAGCGATCTGGGGCACCGAGGGTACTCAGCCACTGCCCCCTCCTTACTCTAGACCCCAGGTGCTCATTCCTGTTCCCTGGCCTCATTGGGGCCAGGAGTCTGAAGGCATAAGAGATGGGAAGGCCTTGGAGACACGGGGCCCACAGCACAGGTGGAGGCTGGAGGGGTGAGGGTTCCACTCCACCAGAACCCCCTGAAGGCTATAGCCTGGGGCAAACTGGCCCGCAGACAGTGTGGGCCAGGAGAGGAGGCCTCAGAAGGTTCTGTGAGGGGCAGGACCTGTGAGCCCAATAGCCATGGGCACAGAGAGCTTCCCAGAGTAAGTCTTGAAAGAGGGATGGGGTAGAATGTTTCCCACAGAGAGCATGGCCTGAAAAGCAGGTATGCAGGGACAAGTGGCTGAGATGCAGCTGCTGGATGGACAGGTTAGGGTCCATCTGAGGACCACATGGAACAACAGACAGTGTTGCAGGGGAGGGGTGCACAGAGGAGGGCTTGGAGCATAACATCAGCTTCAGCAGACACATCTGGATCTTTCTTCTTGGATGCTAAGTCTCAACCACATGACCCTTCTATAGCTTCTCCCCTCTCTCAAGTGACCTGTCTCTCCTCACCCCACCCCTTCCCTTGCCAACCCTGGCTCCCACCGCCTGCCTGGTCTGGCTGCTCAACTGTGCACCAGGCTGCCTCTGGTAGTCATTAGTGAACAGTGGGCGCCCCCCTGCTTTCTGCACCCAGCCAGAAAAGCACACAGAGCTGGGGGTTGGGGGCATGACAGTGTCCCCAGTCCCAGGCCTAGAAGGAACAGGAGTGGAATATAGGAGGATGTGCAGATTTGGGGTATGTGGATATTTTTGCAAAGAAGAAAGGGGTCTGAGCCAGTCCCTGCAGGGGCTAGTGATGGGGGCAGAAATCTTGAGGGTGCCTACAGGTTGCATGGTCACTGTTCTTTGCAGTGGACACAGCCATCCTCCCCTTACAGAGGACACAGGGCTCAGGGAGTTTAAGGTGCACCCCCAGGTGGACATGGGTAGGGATGGAGCAGAGCTCTGCTGGTCTTCCTGAGACCTCCTCTGGCCCTTGGGATACTGAGTCATTGGGGTAGGTGACCCACCAAGAAGATGGAGTAGAGAGGTGGCTGCAGGAGTGGAACCCAGGGGGCCAAGCTGAGAAGGGACCTGGGGAGGAGCACTGAGGCCTGGCCTGGGGGTGCTGGAAGCAGGCGCACATCTCAGACCCTCTTACTGCCCTGAAAACCAGCACTGCTTGGACTTCCTTGTTGCACAAGAAATCCAAATGTTCTGGTTGCCAAACTGAGTTCAGGTTTAAGGGACTACACGGGGATGGAGCAAGAGCAAGACTCTGGCCTGGCTGGAGGGCTAGCCTGAAGCAAGTGTCTTTTACCCAGGGCTTACTGAACTGTCATCACCACCTGGGGTACTATTAGCCCACTGTACAGATGGGAGGCTGTGACTCAGAAATGAGGCCACCTCTGCAAAGTCACAAACCGGGGACTCCTGCTGCAAGGGCCCTTGGCCTAGGGCTTGCCAGCCCTGGGAAAGATGGGGAGGAAGCAGTGGTGCAGGTGTTTTCCTGCAGAGCCTCCTCTGAGAACCCAGGAGCGGGTGGGGAGGCCAGCCTGCTGGGCTGCAGAGTAGAAGCCTTTACTCCAGGATAGGAAGCCCCACTCCTGCCTACTTCCCTGCTCCCGCAGGGTGCTGACCTATTACTCCAGCACATTCTTGGCAGCGCCTTGTTCCTACCCCCAGAGAGGCAGACCTTTCCCAGTGACTTCCTGTTCAAGTTCACGGGCATGGGATGCAGACTTACAGTTGAAAGGACCAGGTGTGCAAACTTGGCTGAACAAAGTTCCTTTTCTTCCTCCACAAGAAAAGTGAAGGCCAGACCTCAGGCTCCTACCAGTGAGGGAAGGGGTTTGGCCCAGCCTTCGGCTCAACTGGAAAAAGAACACAGCATTCTCAGACACAGGACCTTCTCTATTTCAGGGACTCAGAGTTCCAAGTTTCAAACCAGTCTCTGTGTTCATGGCAAGGAATGGCTTTGGGTTTCCAGACCAGGAGGCCTCACATGTGTTAACAAGATGGCTCCAGGGTTCTCTGAGCTGCTTCCCTGGCTCACAGATATCGCCCCAAGGACAGAGACGAAGGAAGCATAAAAGCTCACTGGAGTTCTCTCTGAAAAGACCTTTTAGAGTACTCAGTGAATTTATTCTTTATTGTTATTTGTTTTGCTTTAATTTATTGCCATGAATCATGCTTTCATAAAAAATAAATGAAAATGAAAAAGTTATTTTAAAAGGTAAGTTCTCTCAGACTTCCCTGGTGGCGCAGTGGTTAAGAATCTGCCTGCCAATGCAGGGGACACAGGTTCGAACCCTGGTCAGGGAAGATCCCACATGACGCAGAGCAACTAAGCCTGTGCGCCACAACTACTGAGCCTGCGTTCTAGAGCCCGCGAGCCACAACAACTGAGCCCACGTGCCTAGAGCCCCCGCTCACAACAAGAGAAGCCACTGCAATGAGAAGCCCACACACTGCAATGAAGAATAGCCCCCACTCACCACAACTAGAGAAAGCCAGCTCGCAGCAATGAAGACCCAACGCAGCCATAAATTAATTAATTAATTTAAAAAAATATATATATATAAGTTCCCTGGTTGGGTTATTTAGAGCTTTGCCTAAAATGAAGCACAGGGCAACCATTAAGAAGTATCTTAATGCATAAGCAGACAAAATCTTCCTCTTCTTTCTATTCTAAGAAAAATAAAAGAAGCAAGGCATGACTCTTGAGAAAAAGGTGGACAGAGAGCCTGTTGCAGACCACCATGGAGACAGGAGCGATTAGACGTGGCAGCCAACCAGACCCTGCAGGTCCTGGGTCTCCACCCCCATTCATCCAGCTTGGATGGACCTAAGGGCCCCTCAACCTCACTCCACCCTCCATCCCATCCCCACGCACTCTTCAACCAACATAAACAGTGTCTACGCATCAGGCACTGTTCTAGAACTAGGGCTACAGCAGTGGACAAAACAGACAAAAATCCCTCCCCTTCTGGAGTACATTCTCATGAGGGAGATGGGCAAGGGGCACAAACCCAGTGGGTGGCCAGCTGACAGAAGCTCTGTTCTGAAGATAAAGAGAGCCAGGAGTGAGGGGGGAGATGCTGGGATGTGGGGTGTGTGTGTGTGTGGGGTGCTTCATTATTTTTTTTGGGGTGCTTCATTATTGAGCACCATGTTCAGGGAAAAGTTTCATTGAGAAAGTGACAGGGGATCAAAGACCTGGAGAAGTGAGAGAGGCTCCCACAGGATTCTGGGTGAGGAGAGCACCAGGCACAGGGAACAATGTGTGAGGAAACAAGCTGACATGTTCCAGAAACATCCAGGGGTCTGGCCATTCTGTGTGACTGGATGAAATGATGGGTGGGAGAGCGGCAGGAAGTGGAGGGAGGGGCTGAGATGGTGGTTCTAAGCAGAGGAGGGACCCACTTGTAGTGGGATTCCCCAAAAAAGAGATATGTCCCTGTCTCAGAGCCTGTGAATGTGACCTTATTTGGAAAAAGAGTTTTTGCAGATGTAATTAATTGAGGATCTCAAGATGAGTTCATCCTGGATTATCCAGGTGGGCCCTAAATTCAGTGATAAGTGTCCTTATAAGGAACACAAAGTAGAGACACAGACACAGAGGAAAAGCCAATGTGAAGATGAAGGCAAAGATGAGAGTGATGCAGGCACAAGCCAAGGAATGCCTGGAGCCACCAGAAGCTGGGAGAGGAAAGAAAGGATCCTCCCCTAGAGCCTTCAGAGAGTGTGACCCAGCTGACTCCTTGATTTCTGCCTAGTGAAACTGATTTTGGACTTCTAGCCTCCAGAACCGTGTGTGACTAACTGTGGGTTGTTTTAAGTCACCGATTTTGTTACGGCAGCCACAGAAAATGAATGCACCACTGCAACGGGCCTGGGTGAAAGTGGGGAGACCAATGTGGCCTTCATTCCAAGACCCAGCCACCCAAATGACTCCCAAGTCCATCAGGCCTGCCCATATCCAGAGTTTGCCATGTTTACCCACCACCTGGTTTTTTTTTTTAATGTCTCTCCTTGTTTAATTTAAATAAACTTATTTCAAAATGCCATATTAGATCACTAAGTTAAATATAAAACTAGATCCATTGTCCATAAATAGAAGGTAACCATGAAAATAAATTCAAGGAAAGCCAAACTGTTACCACATTCTAATGACATGCTCCACCACCTACTGAGTCTGTAGCCACCTCTTTGTGTCTAAAAACATAAAATACCTCTAGTGTCAGAGAAGCGGCAAAGGCCTTTAGCCTCAGAGAGAGCTGCTCCAGCAGCGCCCCTCCTTGTCCCTGCACCCCTGCAGTCTGCATGGCTCTGCTTTGCACGGCCCACCCACATGTGGGCCAGCACAGCCTTCACTTCTCAAGTCCCCAAGCCCCCACCAGCAGCAGTTTGGGTGGTGTTGGTCTCTGTGTCAGACCCAGTGGGTGGAGAGAAGGGTTTCCATAATGGGGGCAGGGACCTGCACCCTAGGGAGGTTGCAGGAAGGTTCATTCCCTGGAAATGAATGGTTAACTTGATGTGAGCTTCTCCCTTGGACGATGGACAGTCTGGGGATGAGCCCAGTTTTATTGGTATTTCTAAATGTTGAGGTATTGGTGAACAAAGTGCAACAATATTGAGTTACAGATTTGTTTTGCTCCACATGGTTTTTAAATCATGTGCACACAGAACTCTGGCTTGAGTTTTTCAAGACACAGGGAGCACACAAAGGAATGACACCACAGGCATGATGTAAACACTTGCCAGGTTCAGAAACAAGTTGTAGGAGACCCAAATCTCCGGCTGTGAGCTCAGAAGTATAGGAAATGAGTGTCAGTGACTTTGGTTTGCTCTGCAGAATGACTCTGCACCCTGCTTTGTGCTCCAAGAGCCTGACCTCTGTGTAAATCATAAACCCACATGCCTTCCTCAGTGGGGAGTGCAGATCGAGGTATTTCTTCCCCAGGGCTGTCTGTCTTCCTTTGCCAGAGGTCATAGTTCCTGGCTGGCAGCCCCTCCACATAGCCCCCTCCTTCTGACTTTTTGATGCTGCGCACTGCTCCTGTTCCTGCAGGCAGAGGGTGGTGGTAAACCTTGCCGTTACAAAGCCTGGGGCTCTGCACTCTCCCTCATGGCTTTCCTACATTCTCCCCACACCTTGATGGAGTCCTTTATTAAACTCTCCTTAATTTACCCTATTGGAATGTACCTCAGGAAACACATCCTCAGAGTGGTCCCTGGGACCCAGCTGTTTACGTATTCAAGGAACACAGACCACACCTCCTTGCCAGGGAGAAGGGGGATGTGGGATATCTGGCATGCAGTGGCATCATGAGTCCCCAAAGGATGGCTGGTGGTGGCATGAGATAAGTGTATGTAGAGGGCAAGGCATTGGAGCATCAAGTGGCTGTGATACTCAGTTGCTTAGCAACTATGATCCAGGGAACAGTAACAACCTTAGAGCATCATTTGTCAAAATGTGGCTTCTGTCCACAGACTGGTGCCATCTACCGATTGATTGTTGCTGGTTAGAAATTAGATAAATTCAGAAATTGAGCACGTTTGGAAATCTTCGTAGCATTTTGATCTAGCTGCAACATTCAAGTGCATACAAGGGTATGACCAATGTTCTTATTGCACAGGGCATAGACCTGATGGGGAATTGTCAGAGACTCGTGGTGCAGGAGTGTCCTTAATGTGTGAGCAGAACCTTGTTACCATGTGTGGGTTTTTAGAATTAGTCTTTTCTATAATCCGAAAGTACTTAAAATATGGAATCCATTTCTTTCTCTGAAAGATAATTTAAGTTAACTATAACTTATAGAATTAATTGTTGTGATTTTGATTAATGAAGAATTACAGATGAATTTTTAAAATATGACATGACTTGCTCCATTTTAGAGAAAAGTTTAAAATGGACATCCTGAGCTTGCTCACTTTAAAATCTCTGCATTCATTTCTGTCAACATACCTCTGTGTAAGACTGCCTTGGTTTCTCTACTATTAAAATTACTAAAGCAAAGAATAGAAAAAGCTTAGATGTGTATTATTCCCTATGTGTAGCTCTGTGTCAACTCAATCTATTAGATACATTAACAAGCAAGTCCATTTAAAAGCTTCAAAAATAAGAATCATTATTGGACTCTTTTGTGCTTATTTACAGTTGCAGAATGACAGAGTTATTAATGTAGTTGTGATTCTTTATATTAATCATCTGTAAGTACACTTTCAGTGAAAGGTTCATTTTTGTGATTTTAATAATTTTTTCTTAGGCAATATTGGTTCTAACTATATTTACTGAAAGTAATTTATGTATGCTAAATCTAATATTTTCTATGTCTTCTTTTTTTTTAAAATATCATTCCTTTTTTAAAATTAATTCATTAACTTAATTTTGCTGTGTTGGGTCTTCGTTTCTGTGAGAGGGCTTTCTCTAGTTGTGGCAAGCGGGGTCCACTCTTCATCGCGGTGCGCGGGCCTTTCTCTATCGCGGTCTTTCTTGTTGCGGAGCACAGGCTCCAGACACGCAGGCTCAGTAGTTGTGGCTCACGGGCCTAGTTGCTCCGCGGCATGTGGGATCCTCCCAGACCAGGGCTCGAACCTGTGTCCCCTGCATTAGCAGGGAGATTCTCAACCACTGCGCCACCAGGGAAGCCCTATGTCTTGTTTTTTAATTTCTTTTTTTTGTAAATCATTTTTACTGTGTTTTACATAAGTACTGGTCTGCAATGGATTGGAAATTTTTTTAAATGACCCTTCCCCACAGACAGTTTGAGAAGCACTGTGCTACAGAGGGAACCTAGGGGCAAGGAGAAGTTCAGAACTGAGAATGCAGGTGCAGGGTCAGGAGGCTCCATAGCAGCCTTGAAGATGTTGTCATCTCCTGAGAAGCAAGGCAGATGTGAGGGAAACCCACACCTGGGGCCCTAACTGTGATGACAATTAAATGCTCAACACTGCCGGTACTAGTTACACATGGTAAGGGTGTGGGGAAGAGGGGGACCCTGAGCTATGGTACAGGGACAGTCAGACAGGCGCAAATGAGACTGAACTCTGAAATCCCCAGGTGCCCCCCAAGCCTCCCTCGACAACAGAGGCACCCTCCTGCTCTAGGAAGTAACCACCTCTGCACAAAGGCCTCTCAATGGCTGTGTCTGGGCATACCTGTACCCCTCAGGACCACTGGACCCAGAGTGAGTCACAGTTCACTACATCCAGACAGAGAAGTCCAGGGCCTAATCTCAGAAGGGGGATCCTAACCCCCCAAAAAGTTACATGGCCTTGCCAATCAATCCATATGGCCAGGAGCCCAAGGAATATGGAGGCAGGGGCTGTGGCACAGATTCTAATGCATTCATTAAGTGTAAGAATATATATAAGAATCAACCGGTCCCTGTTCATTCATGGATGTACCTTATAGTAATGTGCTTGCTTGGGTTAAGAGAGTGATGCTGTTGGCTAGCCAATGGAAGTCTTGAAGGATTATGGTTGAAAAGTTGGAAACCCCTGGCACACTGAGCATAGAGTTTGGAGGCCTAGGAAGATGGGCATTTGGAGTCACATAATAGGTGTAATTTGCTCTACCGCTCTCCAGCCACCACCCCTGGAAAGGCCTGGAGTCAAGCCTTTCACAAAGGCACTAAGTAAGGCTTTGGTGAGGGGCCACCCACAGCCTTGGAAAGCTCGGTGGTGGCTATCTAGGCAGGCTGGCAGCACAGAGGGGGACCCTGCAGTGGGACTGGGTTTCCCACCCTCAGTGGGAATAATGGTACCCTGGAGAGGCAGAAGCCAAGTGGCAGCATGTAATCAGCTATAACAATATCCAGGTGGTGCAGTTACTACAGGCACAGAGTGGTAGCAGGGTGATCTGACCATGGGAACCTGCGGTGGGGGCTAAACAACCACAGAGCCCTTGAGATGAAATTAATAGGCAAAATGTAACTCCAGTGAGTACAGAGGGGATTCGTGGCCTTTTACCAAGTTCCTAGACCAAGAGTGCTGGGACAGAAGGAGAGACCATGTTCTTTGAGGAAGAACTCTGAAATATCAGCGTTATACTTTAAATCTTCCCTTATGCCTTCCCCAGTGGGACTCGCTGTCATTTTCCAGAGCAACTATGCACCGGGCGAAAGTACCTAGACCTTCTAGGAATTCGATACTGGCTATGAACTGATGCTAACCCTTGGAGACCTGAAATGGTTCGCTGGTTAGAGTGGGGCTTACGGAAGTGAGGTGATAGGTGGAGTCTTGGCTAGGTCCATCTCATAGTGGGTCCAATCATTATTTCATAAGTCCCAGCATGCATAGAGTGAGAGTAACATGTTTCATACCTAGACGAATCCCCACATTGGTTCCCTGACTCAAGGCCGTTATGTTAAGTATGGAGCTTTGGCATACTCCCATATCCCAGCAGGATAGTAAACTGAAAGCAATGCTGAATCACTGGGGTGTGCAGGCATTGGCCCACCCTCAAAGACTTGAAAAATGCAGGGTGGGGACTCCCACAACATCCTCACTTAACTCATCTGTGTGTTCAGTGCAAACGCTGGGGGCGGTGGAGAATGCAGTTCCATATGTGGTATCTTTACCAGAGCAAATAAACTCAGCTCCTGGTGCCTATTATCCAGCTAATAAATTTGTTTTTCCTATTCCTGTCAAGAAAGAAAACCCAAAGCACTTTGTCCTCACATACCTTGGAACCATGTCACTTTCTTCTTGAAATCGCACAAAACAAAATGCTGGTCCATTGCACTGATCACATTATGCTACAAGGGTCTGAAGGGCAGGGAGCAGCAAGCATCCTAGAAGCCCTAGTAAGATACATTCCTGCCAGAGTGTATGAGGTAAACTGTGGGAAACTTCAGGGACCTCCACAAAAGCAAAGTTTCTAAGTGTCTGATGATCTTGGACAATACCTCTAAAGTGAGAGGTAAGTTGCTATACATTGCTTCACCCACCAGAAAAAAGACAGGTAAAAATCTTTGGATTTTGGAGGCAACATATGCCACCTTTGAATAACTGTTCCAACCACTTCCTGGGTAACCTGTGGTTGTGAGTGAGATCTGGAACAGGAAAGAGCCCTCCCCAGCACAGAGGCCAGGGTCCTGGAGTAAAGCCATGTCCTCTTCTGCCAACATGATTCTCCACTTGAAAACAACTTTCTGACCTACTGCTGGGCCCTGGTAGAGCATGTACATTTGACTTTGGGATAGCAAGTGTTCCACATGACCCAAAGTACCCATCAGGAACTGAGTGCTATCTGACCCAACAAATCACAAAATTGTATGTATGAAACAGCCTTCCTGTAAGTGCAAGCAGATCTGGAAGGCACAGTGTGCTTCCCTGCCTCTTCGGGGTGTTTCAGGGAGCTGCTCCATGACCAGTTAACAGGGAGTTAAAGGCCCTGTCTCATGCATAGGTTCTATAGCAAGCCAGCATCAGAACAAAGTGAATGGCAGCTCGCCTACAACCCCCTCCCCCAGTTGACCCAGAAAAAACATGGTGAAGGGAAATCCTCTCTGTGGAGGCCATGTATAATGTGGCCTTGGTGAGCGGGATGGAGACATGCATGGACTCAACAGCATGGACTTTGCTGCACCAAGGCTGATCTGGCCACTGCCACTGCTGAGTACCTACCTACCAACAACAGGAGCCAGTGCCAACACCTTGGCATGGCACCACTCCCCGAGGGACCAGCTGGCCATTTGTTGGCAGGTGCTCAGTCTAGACAGTAAATGATGTGTTGACCTACATAGAAAGTGCTGGGTTAGTCTAGGGGACAGTCTCATTCTTTGTCCAGACTACCCAGCTGGCATCAGCCCCCTTACCTAGTCTGGCACTGAGCTTTCAATCCTTTCAGTTTCCAGTAGCATCCTACTCTCTCCTGACCACAGAGCCTTCCCTGTTCTGCCATTCTCTCAGCTTCTTCTGCCCACTGTTCTAGCCTCTTGGGATTTATCAGTGAACAAAACGGTGGTGGGGTGGGGAAAGGCCTGCTTGCAAGGGTTTTTTGTCTTTCTGATTTTTGAAAAGATATTTGTAAGGCTATGAACTTTCTTCTGAATATCACTTTGGACGCATTCCCCAGGTTTTAACATGTACATTCTTACACAATTTCTAATTCCTCTTCTAGGGTTATTTAGAAGGATTTTGGTTTTTATTTTCAAGTAGTTTTTTTTTTTTTACTATCTTTTTATTGTACTCAGAAAAGTATTTTTCTTGGCTTCTGCTTTTTGAAAAATCTTTAAATTTATCATAAAATTTCATCAACATTCCTGTCACCTTCTCTTATTTAATCCTCACAAAAACTCATCAAGCTAAAGTATCATTCCCATTTCACATGAGAAAATGGAGGTCCAGAAAGGGCCAGCAGTTAAGGGTCTTAGGGACAGAGCAGGGATTCAACTCTAACCCAGCAGGTTGGAAGCTGCTTCCCTGCCATGAGAAGAGTCCCTTGGGAGCTCTCAGCAGGAAGAGTCTTCTGGGAAGCTGCTTCTCAGCACTGGCTTGAGCTTTGCTTCTTCTCAATGCGTGACAGCAGAGGAACAAGGTTGTCCAGTCAGAGATGTGTGGTCACCCTCTCAGGCCTGAGAAGCCACCCCCTTAGATCCCAGTGGCAGTCCAGGCCCCACTTGGACCTCCCTCCAGTACAGCAGAGGAAGCAAGGCACTGGCAGGGAGGCTACCTCCAGCCTTGCTCACTCAGTCCTGTACTCCCAGAGGCAGCAGGGTGAGCAGTGGCCCAGCACTGGGTGTCAGGCAAGTAGCCAGGACCATTAGGTGGCCCCTTTTAATAGGGGCAGGCAGGGGAGGTTTCTCTGAGGGGTGACATGAGCCAGTCCTGTGTGGTAATTATGGCAAGGGAACTTCCAGGCTGAGGGAAGAGCCAGGACCAGGACCTTGAAGATGGAAGAAGTGACTTCTTGTGATGTCCACTCCTTGTCACTAGAGAATCAAGCTCACACATCTGAGTACAGCCCTTGAGGTCTTTCATACCATCTCCTGGCCTCCAATTTGCTCTTTGTTCACACATACACGTACACACACTCATGCACACATACATGTATATACACGTACACACACTCAAATACATACACAAGTTCACACATGCATGTGTGCGTACACACACACACACACACACACACACACACACACACACTCCCCAGAACATGCTGGACCCCTCTGATAACATTCTGAACTAATGTGGGCCATGGATAGTTTTTTTGTGTTTTTTTGTGTTTTTTTGGCTGCTTTGAGTCTTTTGTTGCTGTGTGCGGGCTTTCTCTAGTTGCAGCGAGCTTGGGCTACTCTTCGTTGTGGTGTGCAGGCTTCTCATTGCAGTGGCTTCTCTTGTTGCGGAGCATGGGCTCTAGGCGCACAGGCTTTAGTAGTTGTGGCACACAGCCTTAGCTGCTATGCGGGATGTGGGATCTTCCCAGACCAGGGCTTGGACCCGTGTCCTCTGCATTGGCAGGCAGATTCTTAGCCACTGTGCCACCAGGGAAAACCCCACTGATAGTTTTGAGGAGTGATGGAGCATGTGCCAAACCTGGGAGTGCCACCCCACCTGAAGGGCCAGTGTCAGCACCAGCCTGTGGTCACTTGAGGGCCCCCCAACTGACAAATGACTCTGCACAGTGCCCTGAGCTTCTCTGGCTCCTCTCTCCATATGTCCAATGGGTGGATTGGCCCAGAAGGCCTCGGAGTTCCCAAAGCCAGCCATAGCCTGACTCACCCAAACTCTGTAAACAAGCAACACACAGCTTATTTTCTTCATCTGTTAATGACAAGATGAAAATCCAAAAATCCTGTTGATCTGGGAGGGGTGACAGAAAGGCCATCTGGCCAACACCCATCCCTATGCCAGTGATCTTCCATTTCCCAGCTGTGTTTTTAGGAGAAAATAAATAAGACTCCAAAAGCTGCCAATAGGGTGGCTCTGCAACTGTCCTTGGCAGTGACCCAACAGAGAGCCCCCAGTGATTATGCTCCCTTGCCCTGGCTGGAGCCCCACCCATTGGTCCCTGCTGGGGCCACTTTAGTTCAGATCATGGGGCAGCAGCGACAGTAGACCCCTTTCCATGGATGGCCTAGCCTCTGCCTGGGCTATAGCTCTCAGACCCTCTCTGGGCTTCCCCACTGTCCTCTGAGCACCTACCCTATGCTTCATGGTATGCAGAGCCCATCCTCATCTGTCCTCATAACTGCACAAGAGCTATTATTTCTAGCCCCTTTTTACAGATGAGAAAACCGAGGCTCAGGAAGATGAAGGGGCTTACAGGGTCATAGGCCAGCAAGAGGGAGCACCAGAAGTCTGATCAAACCTCTGGATTTGGATTCCTTGGCATTCTCTCCCTTTCCCCTTACACCCTCCATCTCTTCAAATCCAAGTCCCCAGCTCCAAACTCTGTCTCCAGCATAGTCCCTTCTCTGAGCTCCAGACTCATGTCCCACAACCTATAGACCCCTCTGCTGGGTGCAGGGGTCCTCAGTCACCTCAGATTCAACAGGGCCCAAACAGTTGTCCTCACCCCACTCACCCTGCTACCATCTTGTATTCCAAAGACCAGCAAATTACTCTCTCGTTGCCTCTAGAGCTGAATACTGTGGGCCATACCAAGGCTCTCTTTCTCCCCACTATCCTCTTCTTGTACTCTGCCTGGGCAACCTCCCAGGTCTCCTGCTCACCTCTCCTGTCACCCCAGGCCTGCACTGAACCTACCCACCCAGCCTCCTACTGCTGCAGAGATCTTTCTAAAGTGCAAAGCCCACTGCGTCACTTCTGCTTAAGGATTTCCACTGAGCCTCTGTGAAGTTCTGAACTTCTGACTGAACTTCAGAAAGCATTTTTATGATTCTCAGCTGATTGAACATCTTATTTATATTTTTCAATTGTATACTTTTTTTCCAAGCTGAGGAAAACATCGGCCATCTAGGAAATGGCCCATCCTACAGCTTAAGTATAGTCAGGGTGTTCAACATCACTTCACTTGAAGTTGGAAGCATTTGTTTTTGAAGTTGTACATAGTAATAATATGTCATTGTAGATGTTGAAACGTTTCTATGGTACTAAAAGTTGTATTTTATCAAAAATTAAATTTTTTGAGAAAATAATTGGACAGTAAAATAAACTTTTCTTCTTGTCCCCCCAAAAACAACAGCAACAACAACAGAGGAAACCCCAGGCAGGCCCTTGTGCTCCACCTACTAGCCCAACCTGAGATCTGGTTCCACCTGGGTGGGCTTCCAACATACCTCTCTTTTGCCTTACCTGTCCTACCAGTTTGTGAGAGACAAAAGGCTACCCCATTAGCCGTGCCCGTAGTCTGGTAACAGCACCTCAGATTTTACTTGGGTATGTCCACCCCTACCCTCACTCCCTCAGACACTCAGCAAGTGTGATGGATGGATGTGGACCACCCAGCATCTTCCCCCTTTCCCATCTGGGGACCTTCCCTTTTGCCTCTCATTCCAGGTGGCTCTGGGTTGAACCCTAGTCCCCAGCTCCCAGTTCAGGTCCATGACTGGGGAAGTGAACTCACTTCTCACCCCTCACCAGGGTCGCTCATTGTATAGACCCCAGCCACCAGGAGAGGGCACCTGTCTGAGCCCTGAGACCACCCAGAGGCAGGCTGAGTGGAAGACAGCACCATGAAGACACTGTTCAAGCCCCTGGATCTACTTTCAGGAACAGGAAACTTCCTTTCTTTATTGCTTAAGCTGATGCTGTAGTCAGATCAGGCTGCTGTAACAAAATCACTGTAGACCAGGTGGTTTAAACAGCAGACGTTTATTTTTCAGAGTTCTGGAAGCTAGAAGTCAAAATCAAGCTGCTGGCAGATTTGATTCTTCTGGTTCCTGGTGAAAACCCTATTCCTGGCATGAAGACAACTGCTTCTCAGTGCCCTCACACGGCCTTTTCTTTGGTGCATGTGCATGGAGGGAAAGAACGTTCTCTCTTCTTCTTCTTGTGAGGGCATTTATCCCTCAGGAGGATCCCACCCTCAGTGACCCTTGCTAAACCTAGTCACTTCGTAAGGGCCCCACCTCCAAACACCATCACTGAAGGTCAGGGCTTCAACATATGAATTTGGGGGGACACAATTCCGTCAAACGTCCAGTTTGAGGTACTTTCCTGCTCCATGAACTGAGCAGAGGCCTGAGGCCTGCGCTGTGTGGGACTCCAGGGCTGGTGACAGAAGGCAGGAGGCAGGCTCAGGCAAGAGCCCTGTGCTTAGCAGAGACCTCAGAGGTCCCGTCACAATGAGATGTCGAGGTGCACAGTCAGAGGATTATAGGGATTTCCTTGTTGAAAAATGAGAGAACACAGCGTCACGTCCCAATCATCTTCAGTCAGCCAGGTATGAAAGGCACCTGGCACAAAGTCACATGATAGCCAGGACCCCTGGCAGGGGCAGTCACCACAACCTGCCTGTGTGATTAGAGAGCTAAGACAGGGTTAGCATGTCCCTTCTAGGAAAGGCTTCTGTGGTTAACTGTTATCAGTGTCTCGACCACGATTCCACATATGCACATGGACATGCCTGGCTGGAGGCAAGGGATTCTGATGTCAACCTGTTTTCAGTTATTTTTGCTCACCTGTGTCTGCAGACCCACGAGCATTTCCAAAATATTTCACTCCACAGACTGAGCCCAGTCAGCTTCAGGACATGGGATGATTTGCACCTCTGTAGGACACAGAGGCTC
The DNA here is from genome assembly GCF_005190385.1 of Monodon monoceros. Taxonomy (NCBI): domain Eukaryota; kingdom Metazoa; phylum Chordata; class Mammalia; order Artiodactyla; family Monodontidae; genus Monodon; species Monodon monoceros. Next base: position 152,619,528 of record NW_021703768.1, read on the forward strand.
TTGTTCTTCTTGCCCCAGCTTCTCTGCTGAGGCGCTGGCCGGCCAGGCAGGCTGTGCCAAGAAGGCCAAGACCTCAGCTCAGCAAGCACGCAGGTGAGGGAAGTGCCAGGGACCACCAAGAAGAGCTGGTGGTGTAGGGGATGCTGCCCCATCATACCCCATGGGCACTGTTCCTCCCCAATGAGCCTCTGAGGGCCCCAGAACTCAGGGACCTGCATGTGCCCCACAACCCTCAGACTCACAGCACCAGCTAGGCCTGAGTCAGAGACCTGCCATCGGTCACTTTCCAACCAGGACAGAAGACCCACACTGCTACTCCCAGGCGAGGGGCCAGCCTCTCTGCTCCCCAGGAACACCTAAGCCTTAAGGACAAGGAGACTTTCCTGCCAGCCTTGGAGGCTCTTGATTTTATTTTTGAGGGGAATGATGAAAATGTTCTCAAATTGATTGTGGTGATGGTTGCACAACTCTGTGCATAAGTTTAAAATCATTGAATTGTACGCTTTACACTAGCGAGTTGTGTGGTGTGTGAATTATATCTCAATAAAATTATATCTCAATAAAACTTTGCTTCAATATGAAGCAAAACACAATAAGGATTACACACTACATAGCATCTTTGTAGCCCTCTTTTCTACTGAACAACCTAGCCTGTACATACCTGTGCTGCCGTTTCATGGTGGATACTTTCCACTCTTCATGTAACCAGTCCCCTGTCTATATATATTGCCAAAGTTTTCTCTAGAAAGTTGTACTCATTGACACTTTCTCAGGCAGTGTGTGAGAGTGCCTGCTGTCTTCATCTTATGGAAGAAGAGATTGCCTTGCTCAATACCACACCATGAGACTGCAGAAAGCTAGGGCTTATAGCTAGCCAGCCCAACTCTGGGGCCAGTGTCTTCTCTGCTGTCACAGCTGCCTCTGGCTTGCACTGGCATCTCCATTCCCTCCTGGTCTCCACATCTCCTGCCTGCTCCAGGCCCTGGGGTGCTGCTTTTCCAGTAGCATGTGGTCCCCACACAGCCTACTCTGTCTGCTCTGAGCCAGGCGGGAGACAGACATCCAAAGGAGCAGTTACGCAGGGCCTGGCAGGGTGTAAAAACACTTGCTGTTTTCAGACCATCCCAAGTGGTGGAGGCAAAGGTGTGGGGGAGATTTTGTATGTTTTATGGATTACAAATTTAAAAGTCTTAGAGATGTATAACACAAAGGCACTGTGTAGACATTGTTAGTATACTGATTTGAATCAACAAGTTATAAAAAAAACATTTTTGAGACAATCAAGGAATATTGACTGCATTCCAACAAACATCAATGTTGAAAATAAGTAAGTGTCTGACAATATTAAGGTATTGCTATTAATTTTGCTTGGTGTAATAATGGAACTGAAGTCATAGAGTTTTTATTTGTAAATACACATAATGAATTATAAACAAATCAAATCATATCAGGATTTGTTCCAGCAGAACAAAACAAAAGCTGGAGGGATAGGTGAGACAAGGTCAGCTACATGTTGGTAATTCTTGACTCTGAGTGATAAGTACTTGGGGATTCATTAGACTATTTTTGAAATTTTTCATAACAAAAATATGTGTATAATATGTGTTCATATCTGCTAAGATCAAAAAGATTTTCTAAATATAGAATTGTTAAGGAAAGGAAGTTAAAAACTGCACAATCTGGTTTCCATTTGCAGGAAAAGGAAGAGCATTTTTTTGGATGGGTTATTTCAGAACATATGTAAGACATTGCCATGCCAGCAAAATGGGGAGCCCTGCTTTATTGTCCCGTTTGTCTTGTCTCTGAAGGAGGTGTTTTCACCAGTAGAGGCATCAAGTTCTTTCTTTGTGTCAGCTCAGGCTGCATAGAGTAAATCTCTGTCCCTAGCAACAGAGCCACTTCACTAATGCAAAGGTGGAGAACAGACACCCAGCCAGGGCTCCTGCATTCTCTGGCAGCTGGTTTCCTGGAGCACCGTAAGGTGTTAGACCCCCAACTCCCCATATTGCACAGAAAGTCGAAGTTTCGGTAACAGTTGGCTCACAGGTTATATAAATAGGTGGTGGTGCTACCTGCATCCTGTGAGAACCCTCAGTGCATTTCACAAAGATCAGTACTTGGAGGACAGAAGGACCTGCCCCCACAGTGTACTGCACGGGAAGGTAGTGAATGCCTACTCAGTGAATGAGCAGGCTGCTTGGAACCCTCCAAGCAGGGGCCAAGGAGAGGGCACACAGGGCAGTAGTCCTTGTGGGCAAGGGTCAACCTCACCAGCTAAGGCAGGACCCCTACCCAAGCAAGGACAACGTGCCTAAGAAGTCCAGGCATGCACAACTTCAGGCAGGACTGGGTCCATGTGCACAGATCTGTTTTCCTCTATTTTATTTCCACTCCTGGATTTTCCCCACCGGGGTCAATCTGGTTACAAATGACATTCCAGTCTTACATTCTAATACCTTAGTAAACTCACCGAAAACAAAGTCCCTCTTTTCTGATGGGTCCAGCAAAACTCCTCCAGTATGACACTCATTGGTTCTCATAGACCTGATTTAGGCCCCTTGTCCAGCCCAGACCCACCCCTGGGTTCAGAATATGGTGCCCTCATTATCCAGACCTGGGTCATGTGCTCACCCCGGGAGCCAGGCAGCAAGCCAGCCCTTGTGATCCAAAAGGCTGAGAGTAGAGAAGGGGTAATTCCACAGAGGAATCCAGGGTGTTGTCCCCAAAGGGGAGGGAAATAGGCCCAGATGTCTCCTCTGCCCATCGGTTACTCCAGAAGGCACCTTTGTCTGCCTACCTAGTGAACACCCAGACAGTCCCTCCCTGAAGCCTCCTTCCTGCGCCAGCAGGGTCTGGGAAGGTCTCACATCCCACTGCCTCAACAAACATGTAAATGAGGCCACACATGGGTCAGGAGTAGTCCAGTAATGCCCTGGGGTCCTGTCCCCTGCCTGGTGGGATTGGACTGACCCTTACGTAGGATGCCCTCCATCGCCCTGCAGGGTGGCCCACCCAGAAGCACCCCCTCTCCACTGATGGAGAGGGAAACCATCAGTGAAACTTTCCATGGAGAGTCCTGGACCCCGCACCTCCACCTTCTGTCCTTTCTCAGGGCTCTAAGAATCACAGCCAAATGCCACTGCTAGACTGGACGACTTGGAGGGACACTAACCCTTGGAGAGCCTCCTCCTCCACTCCCCCACCCCCACCCGGGAAGCTGTAGGATATCAGCAGTGTGAAGGAGTATCTGGCCCGCCTGCCTTCGGGGCCAGGCAGGAAACCCAGGCAGGTAGGACAGGCAGCACCAGCCTAGGAGGAGAGACAGGGAGAATGTGGGGGTCAACCTCTTCTCAGGACACTGCCACACTCAGTGATGGGCAACTGATCCTCAGCGTGGGGCCCGGATGGCCAGCTCTTCTAATTGGTCACAAGAAACTGGAAATCCAGGGCACAGCCTGGGCCCTTTTTAATCTCGGCTTAGTAGAGGGGAAAGCAAGGAGACAAGAATGCATATCAGTCTCTGCAGGGATCGGTGGCAGCTAGAGTGACCAACTGTCACAGTTTACCCAGAATTGAGGGGTTCCCAGAATGTGGCAACTTCAGTGCTAAAACCACAACAGTCCCAGGCAAACTCAAACAGCCCAGGTCACCCTGGGTTGTGCCCTTGGACAGAGGGATTCAGGGCATTTCCTGAAGGGAATGTGCAGGGTTAAGGAGACCAGTAGGGCTGGGTCAGCTTCAGGGGGTACTCAGCCCAAGCATAACCACTCTGTCAGAAGCCAGAGAGGGCAGCTATGGGAGAGGCCACCAGACAGAACCTGAGGCCTTGGGGAGAGGATAGCTATCCTGACCGTACCCCCCACCCCAGGCCTCCTGCTCGGTTTCTCCCCCTGGCTAGAGCCAACCAGAAGTCAGAGGGCTTGGCACCCCAGATGAAGGCCAGCTTCCCAGGGCACAGAGCAGGGGGAGGGATGAAGAGTGAATCTGGTGCCTTTTTGTCTCTGAGACGTTTGCCTGAAATAATATACTACTTGGCATGGGTTGAGCTCTGGTAGTGCCATGCAGGCGTTACCATCACCAGCTCCTGTGTCTTAGCCAGAGAGCCTCCAAGGCCTGCACTCTGTGGGGTGGACCTGCTGCTCACCCCTCACTGCCATCCCACAGCCAATGCTTGATGCAACCTCAGATTTTTGCTCATCCCGCACAGACCCACACCCTCTCCTGGCCAAGCAGAGCAGAGACCCAGCTTTCTCTGGGTGCAATGGCACCAGAGGTACATCGGGTACAAAGCTGGCATTCCTGGTCAAATCCAGTCTTCACAGGACAATCTGAAATTCTTTCTAATCAGAATTCAAGCATCAGCTATGAAACAATTTTTGCAGTAAGGTGTTTTGCCAAAAGCCCGCTTTGGTTTCAATGTTTGTTGGATCTGCTGGCAAAATAACCACTCGTTTCACACAACTGAACAGATTTAATTAATTTTTTAATAGAAGATTATTAATTTATATAACTTCAATATACTGTCATTAGAAGGGGAAAATGTATGAGAGACATAACAGAGTATAAATCACCAGATTGGGCTGACACCTACATCCAGATTCAAACAGCAGCTGGGAAGTCCCACGTAACAGCAATCTGGAGTCCCAACTGGGAGGGATCCTGGGCGGTGCGTCCACCCCACAAGTGAGACTTCAAATTGCAGTTCTGGGGACTTCCGTTTATAATCCCAGGCCGCAAACTGTTACCATCAGTTTGCGCGCAAAAACGCAGCTTTGGTTCAATCATAACAATGCTGTTGGTTTCAACGTGTGAGTCACAAGATTTTCTAGACCCGGGGGGACTGGCCAGGTCCCCAGGGCTCAAGAAGTTCTAAGACCCACTCCCTTTCTTATCGTAAGTGCTGCTTGACTTGTTTATAACAATTGTGTGTGAGCAGGCACGCAGTCCAGGCAGTGTCACAGGTTGGTCAGAGGCCTACTTCTGCCTCTGAAGCCTGAACAAGACTACTTTACTAGTTTTCCCAACATAGGGCCATGTTGTTGTTTAAATAATGACTATATATGCAAAAAAAAAAGAGCGTTTGTAGTGGGGGCGGGGGAGGTGGCATAAAACGTTGACAGTGATTAACCCTTAAAAATTTTTTTATTCTGTATTTCCTAAAATGGATATGTATTTCTTCCAAAGAATGAAGTTATAAAGATTTATAATTAGCCCTATTTTTAAAAAAATTAACTTACAATTATAAAAGAATACACAAGTTCAGCCTTGTGGCAGACCTCCTCCTCAGTACCTGCAGGACAGAGAAGGTGAAAAAAGTTCTCCAAGGAACTCCTCAGGAAGGTCACCTCTGTGCAGCCCCAGCCTGTGCTGAAAGGGTGGTCTTCTCTTGCCTCAGAGCTGGGGTGAGGTGGGGGTGGAGTGGAACCATCTGGCAGCCAAAACTTGAGCTGCACAACCCTCCCTCTTTCCCATGCCCTAGCCAAGCTTCTGAGGCCTTCCTCCCCCAGGCCCTCCCTCTGTGGAAGGATTCCTGCCTCACTTTCCCACCCAGCTCACCATTTTTGGCTGTCCTTGAACCCTGGCCCTTGGCCAGTCTCTCAGACTCTCCCTAGCCATGGGCTTTTTGTACCCCACTCATCCCCCATCCACCTACCCCAGCTCCCAGGAGGGAGGGGGTGGAGGGCTGGAGGGTGGCTTCCTGCCCCACAACCAGGTCTGGTCTCATGCTTTGCTGCTCCTTGTTCTCCCCATCTCAAGTCTGAGCCGAGGCCCAGCTGTCCTGAGTCAGGGTACTCTATCTAGGTATGACATCTGAGGTCTGGCCCAGGCTCCCTGAACTTCATCTGCTGTGGGGACCACTCAAGGTGCCCTTAGAATCTTGTGCCTGCCCCCAGATGGAGTGATCCAATACAGGGCTCCCAGATGCAAGCACCAGTACCCTGCATGCCCAGCTCCCTGGACCCTCCTGAGGCCTGGGAAGCACTGTATTCCACAGCTCTGGGCAGGGTTGGGTCTCTGGACAAAAGGAGCCAATATTGAGGTCTGCCTGGCATTTCTGCTCCCAGAGGGGTACAAAGAGATAAGGAAGAACAGGTCATCATCCCAGGTTGCCCAGTGGCCACAGCCCAGGTGGGGCAGTTGGAAACGGGGGTGAGGCCCCTGATGGGAGTCCTTGGGAGCTAGTAACAGCCCAGCCAGAACTCCTGCAGGAGTTAGAGAGTGGTCTTCACCATACCACGACCCTGTAACACTCCTTATGCCCCAGCAGAAATGTCAAAGGGAAAACAGCTGAAGAGGGCTTATATCAGCCTTCCAGGAGATAGCAGGCACCTTCTTTGTCTTCCAGAACAGCCATGGGACTCAGCTGTACTGTGTATGGGGTGCAGGAGAGCAGATCTTTGGGTTGTTTGGGAGAAACTAGATCAATGAGCAAATCTTCTGACTATAAAAGTTGGCTTGAGGTTGGAAAAAATGTGCAGGTGAAGAAGCCATGTCTGTGGCTGCAGTTTGCAATCCCAGTGTGAGGTCCCACCCTGCTGGCCAGAGGGGTCAAGGTCACTCCTAACAAGTGGGGTCAGAGCTAGCCAGGGTGATCATTCTGGGCACTAGACACCTAGCACCCACTGGGAGTAAGCTCAGAGCCCTGCTCCACCACGCCCTGTGGGCTTCTGGCTCCAGCTCCTCAGGCTCACCCTTCTGGAAGCACAGGTATGGGGCCAGGCTAGGGAAGGTGTCTATGCATGGTCCCACATCCTCCCTCCTCTGAGAGGGACCAAGCCTTGGTCTCCAGATCCAGACCAGCCCCCCACTTCCTGGCTTTGTGACTTTGGTCAGATTGCTTAATTTCATCAAACCTCAGGGGACTCCTGGGCTGCACCCGGACAGGTCCCAGACACAAGGCGAGAGCAGGAAGGGGCTCCAGCCAGCAAGACCTTATGGGCTGGGGCCACCAGCTGCCTAATTGCTCCCCTGGACCTCAGATCCCAGTTCCGACAGGTTGAAGGAATCAGGACTCTACTTGGTTGCAAATGATAGAAGTCACTTCAGAGTGCCTCAGGTGAAGATGGGAATTTATTGAGCTCTGATACTGATAAGCCTAGCGATAGATCCTGGCTTCAGGCCCGGGTGAACCCAGGGCTCCAAAAATGTTTATCTTTCTCCATCTTAGGGATTTGCTTTGCTCTGGATTCTTCACTCTCAGACAGCCTCTCCCCACCCAACCCCAAAGGTGACAAGAAGGTCCCCGGCATCACCACTCTACCCTCTAGCCAGCCGTGCCACTGGGCAAGGGACAAGCTCATCTTTTCTGCTGATTTTCCCATGTCCATAAGCAGATTGACAAGGGCCCAGCATGGGCCACACACTAATCCCTGAACCAATGCCAGGGCCAGGGGTATCTAGTGGTTATGTAGCCAGGCCCAGGCCACTGTCCTCCCAAAGGTCTCTCAGGGGCTGGTCCCCAAGGCAGGGCAGCAGTTGCAGATACCTCCACAGGGGTCCTAGCATTCATGCTCCTCTGCACCAGAGAGCTGTGAATCCCTGAGGAGGATAGGGGGCAGATGTGGACCCTGCTAGGACCTCAGGGTTCCTACTGTCTTGGTGCTAGAAGAGGGCCTAAGAATATCATCCTATCCCCACCGCAGTTACAGAGGGTAGAGGCCCTGGGGCAGAACAGCCTGATCTCCCAACTCAAGCTCTAGCCCTCAGCCATGGGACCCTTGCACATACCAGTACCTCCCTTTTCAAGTCTGTTAACTTCCTCTGGCAACTGCCCTGACTCTATACTGACCTGCACCAGCCCCAGCCTCAGGCCCAGCCAAGTTCCAGGCAGCCTGGAACCCTCCACATCAGCCAGGTCTGTCCCTCCTCCCTATATCCCACTTGGAACCACCCGGCTCTCTGTGACACTAGACTAAGTGTCTGCTGCCCACCACTTTTTAAGTGCCACGAGGGCCCAAGGTGGATCTATTTTCACTCACCATTAGGTCCCTAGTACCAGGACAGGCATGAAGCTGGCTGCTTAGGAAAGAGGGAACGAGTGAGTGAAAGTTGACAGTGCACTGTGGAGGTTGAGAAGCAAATGCGGCAGCTCCTGAATCAGCTCTGCTGTTTCCTAGCAGGATTACTCAACCAACCCGCTCCTTACTGTCGCTGAGCCTCAGTTTCCTCAAAGGTCCAATGTGTGCAATAAACGCCTACTCCTGACAGGGCCTGCAGAGCCTCGTGAAGCTAGAGACGGATTACATTAGGAAAAATGCTCTAGAGAAGACATCAAAAGCTTCGTTTTTTCTCTAACACAACTGAAGAGTATCTGTTTAGAATTTCAGGACTTTTTTTTTTTTTAAGTAAAATAAAAAACACCAGATGGCTTCGAAGTACGCAAATGTTGGGCCAGTTCTCGTGACCTTCCTCGTGAGACCCAGCCCAAAGTACAGGGGGAAGGGGAGGGGGCAGCCGGTAACCAGGCGGGGGAACGCAGGCCTCTGTGACTCACGGCGGGGCCAGATTAGGGCTCCCGAGATTAGGCCGGCCGAGCGCAGGCCAGCTGCGCGGAGAAGTCAACCAGCGCCCCTCTGGGAGGAGGCGGCTTCCTGGGTTCCCCCAGCTTTGCTCAATACTTGGGGAATCTCGGCCTCCGACTTCCGGCTCTGCAATAAATCCCAGGTTCGAGTTCTGACACCGCCTCGGCTGCCCAATTTTGGCAAAGTCCCTTTCCATCTCTGAGCCTACCTTGTGCTGCGTCTCTGGCGCCCTGAGAGGAGTCTGGCACACAGAGGGGTGCACACCCGGAACACGTGTTATTAAGCCCGACATTGTACTCTGTGACTTACACAGACTGCTTTAAACAACATTACGACCCGGGAGGTAGGTTCCATTGTTATCCCTATTCTACAGACAGGAAGGCTGAAGCGCAGAGCGAATCAGTCCCCTGCCCAAGGTCCCACGTCTACTCACTGGTTGAGTCTGGGTCTGAACTCAGGAAGCGTGCTGTCCCCACCAGCCCGTTTCCAGAATCTAACGCCGGATGCCCACGTGCTACAGCCGGGACTTGCGCCTGGGAGCCGCCCCTAGCCCGCTGCCCAGACTCCTAGGGGCCAAGTGCCCGCCGTTGTCACGACAACCGGGGGCCAATGGGAAGCGGGCAGGCGGGAGGAGGCCACGCCTCAACCCCGCCCCTGGAGGAGGGCTCTGAGCTATAAGGGCCAGAGGCCGAGCGGCGGGAGCTAGAGTCCAGGAGCGCGAAGTGCGCACGGGGCTGTGCAGTGTCAGCTGAGCGTAGAGGCCCGGAGCTGGGAAGGGTGTGAGGAGCGGCCAAGATGTGTGGTGAGTGCAGCGCCCACCTGCGGCCCCCTCCGTGGCGGCCGCGGGTTCCGGCGCCCCGGCCTCTCAGAGCCTGGGCCCAAAAGCCGGGCCCTGGGGACTGGAGACGGCGCGAGATGGGGGCGTCGATTTGCCCTGGTCCCCGACAGAGGGGCTTTCACGGGCTGGGCCTGCCTCCCCTTGCCGCCGAGTGGTGTCCCAAGGAGGGGTGAAGGGGAGGGTGCTCAACCCCGTTCTCGAACGCACAGAGGGGAGGGAGTTGGTCCTGTCCTAGGCCTGGACCCTCGAAACACAGAGGTGTGTCCGCACCCCATGTCCAGTGAGGAAGGCGCCCCCAAGTCGCCCACAAGGCGGCCAGGCGCAAGCTAGCGCGCATCCCGGGCGCCGGGTGCCCAACGCGACTCTTAGCCCATCGTGAACACCGATGAGAGGCGACCACACCTGCACCGTCCCCGTGGTGTCGGGAGCAGCCCCTGGTGCGCTCGGGAAGGGGCTGTGCGTCCTCTTCGCGTCCCAAAATGAACTTCTTGTCCCTAGAAGGGTTGATTCCGGATTGCCGCCTCTTCGCTGGAAGAGCTCTCGGCGAGGCGCGGGGAAGAAGCAGCACCTACCGCCGAGCTTCGGGCGGAATCTGGGAGAGGGAGCCCTGGACTGGGAGCGGGGTCGGGCCCCGGCGTCTCGAATACCGCGGTGACTGGGCGCGGTCCCTCAAGGCTGCGGGACGGTGGGGAGGGCGGCCCGGCCCTGCGCGCACATCTGCAATTCCTTACTCTCCTTGCTGGACCGCCTCCGCTGGCTGGGGAGAGGGCCGAGAACTTCTGCTGGGACAAAAGGTCACTGTGCATTTTTTTTTTTTTTTCCTTGAGTGGGATTCAGTTTCCCATTCCAGCCTCCTGTGGCTGGAGGACCTGGTGGAACTTTTGAAGCCATGAAAGGCCTCTGTCTGACCGTGCTCAGGGCTGCTGGGGTCGGGTGTGCCAGCAGTGAGCCGTGGGCCAAGGTCTGTACAGGCCTTGTTTCTGAGGCCAGGCGCTCCTGAAAAAGTGAAAAAGGACAGACTGACCAAGGAGCAGGCAGCTGACTTTTGGGGTGCAGCCTCCCCCAGGCCAAGCAGACATCAATTTAAATTCCTGAACCCTCAGCAAAAATGTCAGTACTCCTGGGTGTCATTGGTAATGTACATATAGGGCTGCCGGTAGGCATTCCTGGGGAGAGAGATAAGGCAAAAGTGGCAATTTTGCCAAGAAGCTTTGGGTTCCAAACTCCTTAGTGTGGCATTCAAGGCCCTTGGCCACCTGGTGGTCTTCGAGCCAGACTGGTGCACCAAGACCCTCCCACTGGGTCTGCCCCTCCAGCATGAGCAGCTTCCCTCCTTCCTCCTCTCAGATGCCCTTCTGCCCCTACCCCCACCCTAGCCATCCTGCTTCCTATGTATACCCACCTTTCTCTGTTGTCCTTCTGAGCCTGGGGGCGCTCAGACTCTCAATTCTGAGTTTGTTCTGCTTTCTTAAAGGGCTGCTGTGTTTTTGGCCCCTAGGGAAAGGATGAGCTTTGGTTTGTAACTACCTGTGTCCTCCCAACAGGGCTCCCTGCTGGCACACCCCACCCTCCAGTCCTCAGTGAAGTCTGGGAGTCTTGTGGAATTCCTGCATGGGAAAGTTATTTCCTTTTCAAGTAGCCAAGAGAAAGTCTCAGCTGGGTGCTAATGTGCCTTTAACATCTTTCTGACACTTGCTGGAGCAGCCCTTGCACAGAGGAAGCTGTCCTGGGCTCAGAGCTCAGAGCAGCAGATGGCTAAAATTGAACCCATTGGTGTGGTTTGTTTGTGGGTTTTTTTTTTTTTTTTTTGGATTATGATCTGTGTATATATGGCAAGTGATATTAGTTTTCCTTTATGTTTGTTTTCTTTTGTAATGAATTTATTTAAGTTTTAAAAACTTTGGTCAGTTTTATAGAAAAATATTAAAGAAATAATTGTGCTTTTAAGGATAGTGCAAAAATTGTGAAGGTGCTCCTGGAATAAACCACTTACCTCTTCACTTTACATTTGGGAAATTGAGGCCCAGAGAGGTCTGTGCATACCTTTGTCTGAGCAGTTGTTTTAGGTCTTTTCTCTGGACTGGCTGTAGCCCTGCTGGGCTTGAAGCCACCTCAGAGCTCAGATCTCTGGGGCTGGTTCCGCAGTGGTCAGCAGGGGTTGAGCTAAAGGCCTTTCCTTATCAGTTCCTGATGACCGGGCTCACAGTGCCTCCTGCTCTCCCTTGTCTTTGCTGCTTCTCCCACAGGAAGCTGGACCCAGTTCTAGTTGATCCTCCACACACTAAGCAGATCACCCTCAAAGTTTTAATGAACTGAGAGTTTATCTGAAGCAACACATAGGTACTCATGGGTGGTTTTGTTGACATCTGGGAATTGCTGGCATTTTGCTGACTTTCTGCTGATGAAAATGTTACTATATTCCCTCTCCCTCCCTACTTTCCCCACTCTAGAGAATAACTGCTCCTGGAGAGGCCCTGTTTTCCAGGCCCTGGGGCTCTGTGGGCATGGTCCTCCCCTCAGAGAAGGGGCAGGTAGTTGGAGGGGCAGTCCAGAGGCTGACCAGGGACAGAGTAACTTATGAGGTAAATGTTGCCATAGAGGGAAGACCTAGGGCACGAGCTGCAGCCTGGCAGCCCCATATCAAACCGGCAGCCAGACATCTTTCTGTTTGGTGCACAGAATTTAAACTTTTTTTAAAAAAATTATTGTAGTTACCAAATAACACAATTGGGAGATTTCACATTAGATAGGTAGGATTTTGACTTCTCTTGAAAAAATCCAAAGATGAGCAACTCTGAGTCCATGTTTCTGAATAGTTTACCGTGATCCCTGGGATGACAGGTGCAAGCTTCCCATTTCTCCCACCCTGACCCAGCTGCCCCACTCACTGATGGTACCTGATGGCCCCCATGCAGTCTGAGGTTGGGACCCCAGCACAGTGGAGGCAGAGACACTGACTTTCCCCAGAAGAGAGAGAAGGACCTGGGACAGTGTCACAGGCCTGATTTCAAGTATGAGCTCTACGGAGAGAAGAGGGTGATAGGTGTGCCAGGCTGAGAGCACAGCATATGAAAGGGCATGGCGGCATGTGTGCTTGGGGATGTGACAAAAAGGATTGCATGTCCCGTCTATGAATTCTTAAATCTTCCCTGTCCTTCATTACTACACTTAGTCATCTATGAGGCGGGAAAAAAAGACTTGAAGAAGAAAAAATTCTTAGTTTTTGCTAGAAGGTAAAGCCCTTGCCTTGAATTCATCATCTTTTGTATTAGCTCCTCTGACTGCTGTAACAAATTGCCACGAACTTGCTGATTTAAAACAACATAAATCTATTTTCTCACAGTTCTGAAGACTAGTTGTCCAACAGTCAGTTTTACTGGGCCAAAATGGAGGTGCCAACAGGGCCCCACTTCCTCCAGAAGCTCTAGGGGAGAATCTGTTCCTTGACTCTTCCAGCTTCTGGAGGTTGCTGGCATTCTTTGGCTTGTGGCTACTCATTCCCGTCTCCTCTTCCATGGTAACATCACTTTCTCCTCTTCCATATTAAATCTTCTTCTGCTTTCCTTTTATAAGGACACTTGTGATTTCATTTAGGGCCCATCTGTATAATTCAGAATAATCTCCCATATCAAGATCCTTAACTTAATCACATCTATAAAGATGCTTTTCCATTTACAGATAGATTCTAAGAGTTAAGACCTAATATTTTTGAGGACGATTATTCATCCTGCTACAGTTGGGTTCTTGCTTTCAGATGCCTTCTGCAAGAATAGTCCAGTGTTGCCAATCCCAGATGGCTACAAGAATGTTGACCAGAGGGCTACCAGCATCTGCACCACACACACCCAACTCCTCTGGTCCCAGTCAGAAGGTGAATGTAGGCATCAGTTAAATACCCCTTCCTTCACTGGCATCATGCCACACACCCAGATGGACCAAATAGTGTTCATACTTTCTCTAAAAGTCAGTTCCCATGTCATATAAATATCTTGCATCTTGCTCTCCATGTGTGTACGTGATACCCTTCCCACTCATCTCTTCTCTGCAAGAAACAGGCATGGTTTTATTCCCCAGAATCAAGAGGGGCCAGGACACACACCGACACCCACACACAGTGTGTTTACTGCACAGCAGTCTTTCAGGAGAACTTGTCAAATGCTTACGGGGACTCGCTTGCCTCTCGTCTTAGGTGAGGAAACAGCAATCCAGGGAGATTACTTGGCTCGGGAAAGCTCATCCTTTTGTCCCAAACTTCTTTTGGCTCTCAGAACCCTGTCATATTTGACACTCCCTTCCTCCTTATAACAGTTCAGTTCATGGATGGATGCCTCAGAAGAGACTGGACTGGAGTTGATGGGGCACAGACTCTGGGGTCAGGACGCCTAGCTTGTTGCCTCTCCAAGCCATAGGAGCCTTGAGAAACGGAGCCCCCTACACAGTAGTATGCAGATAAATGTTTAACAACTGGCTCTTTGGTTTGCCAGTTTCTATGGTGTGAATACTCTCACCGTGGCTAATTTCAGGTCACCAGCATGAGGTCCTTGAGCATGGAGTTGGGAAGAGATGCACACAGTTGGCTCTTCGGAGCCAGTCTTAGCAGCTCTTTAACACCCCTGCCCCTACTTATGGGACTTTTGTGGCACTCTCTGGAGGGCTGCAGAGAGGCCAGCTGGGCAGCCAGCCAGGCAGGGGCTCAGCGTGGCCTCCACCCTCCTCCACATCCTCCTTCTCCCCGCCGCATCATCATGCCATTTCCCCATCAGTCTTATTCATCAGGGGTTTCCCGAGTTCTGAGAAACCTTCTGGACATTTTGTGATATAAGATTAGTAAATAGTGCTTTTAAATTGAGGAGTTATATTTAGCAAAATTTGCTTATAAAGGAGTAGTAACTTGAGGTTACAAACACTCTTGGGAGAACGTTCTGAAGATTCATTAGGTGCAAAGCCAAGTAATTTAATCTAGTCATCTGCCTCTTTTTAATTTTCAAAGGAAATATTTCACTGGAAAAAAAAAGTCTGGCTTTTTCATAGCTGAATTTGGCAGTTTGAACTTCTTTTTTTTTCTTGAAAGTTTTTTTTTAAGTACAATTAAGAGTATTTGTATGTTGCTTCCCCTTTGTTTTGGTGAAGCCCTAACGGGACAGGGACACCAGGAATTTTCTATTAAAAAGAAAAATGCCCTTCCCACATTTACTGCAGGAAGCAGAGTTCCCTGTTATCTCAGGGATTAGAGTGTTGTGGTAACTTGAACCCTTGGAGTCCCAAGGAGGCCTGAAACAGGGTAAGGCTGTCCCCAGAAGAGCCAACCCCCTCCTGACCCTGAGCCAGGCCTGGGGACTCCTCTGCCTTTGTGAGAGGACCCAGCTGTGCGATCTCCACCTTTACTCTCACTTCTGTGAGGAAGCAGCAGAAATTGTCCTTCCCACTTCATGAATAAAGTGGCCTTCCCCAGTCTGCACAAGGGAGGCCTGGACATCCAGAGAGGCCACAGCCTCCTTTTGCAGCCCTTGCTCCTGGCCCAGTGGCCTCCCTTTCCTCGGGGCCTCACCTGGAAGGGTATACTGCCCGCCTCCCCTGGCATGCCACGCACACACTCAGGAATTTTATGAGGCATAAATCCAACTGGCCATGTCTTCCAATTTGGGACTTAGAATATTATCTAATCTCTAGTAGACTCATGGACTAAGGAGGTCAACCTCTTCAATTCTGAGAAGCACTGGATGGTGGTGGAAAGAGTGACCTTGGTCTGGAGAGGGTCCCATCCTGGCTGGGTGGTGACATAGCTCCAGTGGAGTGAGCCTTACTCTGTATGAGGTACAGGTGGTATCTCTGCCTGGGACTGTTCACCCTCAGTCACAGTGAGGGCAATGTCTTTCATTGGGAAGCTGATCCTTGGAAAGATGGAGAAGTTTTCCAAAACGATAGCCACAGAATCATAATATGGACCCTAGCCCACCCACTGTAAACTTAGACCTTCTTCCCTCATCCTCTAGGCCCCAAACAACCCCTCCCCCCATCCAATACCCCGAGCACCCCAGGGGTTGTAGAGAAGGTTCCAGGAGTTCAGTGATCCTAGTTCTGGCTGGGAATCCAGAGACATTACCCCTCCATCTTGTCATTGTCATTATCTGTCACTTGAAGGTCGAAGCTCCCCTACCTGCATGGATGGACCTCTGTGGTGCATTTTGTCCTGAGTTCCTACATGATCTCTCAAGCCATATTTGGAGGGAACATTAGAATTCCCAGACCCCCCAAGGTGGGCTGGACTAAGGAGCCACAGTCCCTTCTTAAAGGGCTCGTGTCCATCCTGCATCACATCTACAGTCTCTTCTGGAGTCCCTCTGAATTTATCTGGGTTTTTCTACCTTTGGAACGTTTTCTCACTCACTTTTCCCATCAGTTTTAAGAGTGGGACCCTGAAAAGCTGTTTCGAAGCTCTGGATGCTAGGATGGCAGTGTAGGCAAGGGGTATACACTGAGCTGCAGTGGTTGGGCCAAGGCAGCCTCTGCCCCAGGGCTGGGCATCTCTCCAACCAGCTTGGAGGTATTTCGCCATCCCTCTTGGTCAAGGGAGGTGTGTAGTGGGAGCCAGCCTTGCTGTGGTTGCCTCTGCCCTGTGAGGAGGGGCCTAGATGGGAAGAGAAAGGTGGAGTTAGAAGCAGGAATGTCCCGGGGAAGGAGTGACCTCCCAGGGGTCAGGGAAGGGTGTATCAACATGGCCTGGACCTCACCAGGGGAGATCTGAGGGTGTCCATCAGAGGCCAGATGGGCATCTCCCCACGGGCCAGGCCCCCTCTGCAAGCTATTTCTCATCCCTTGGAGTAGGATTCTAAGACAGGTCTTATGCTAATTTGGGGGGCAGCAGTGATGAGCCCCCTGCAATCAGGTAGACCTGGTTGTGATTTACTCAACTCTTTGGACTTGGAGCCAGAGACGCCCTGTCTGTCCATGGGAACCACAGCCTGGATATAGGCATTGTGAGGATTAGGCAAGATAAGGTTATGAAAGTATTGGCACATGGAAAGACTTCATGAGTGGTGATAGTGGTGATTGTGATTTACTTTGCAATCCCACCCAGTGGAGTTCCGGGATCCTTCCCCAGGACCTGGTTCATTTATCTAGAAGGCTCTCCACTCTATTCCTATGGTCCTCACAGTGCATGATGGTTGGGGGTGGGTAATGCTGGGGCATATACGCCTTTGTGCTTGAGTGTCTTAGGGTTACCCTTAGAGCAGTGCCTCACTGCCCTGGTGAATGGAGCTAACACTCAGGGACACCAGACTCAGCACTACCCACCTCTCTTGCCTTTCTGTCCCTCGTGCTTACACTTGGGGGTTCTCTCTGCTTGTCCGTGGTTGAGGGTGGCTGTCTCCAGCCCAGCTCAAAGGTCACCTTCTCTGATCAACCCCCCCTCCACCAAATCCATTCATTTATTCATGTATTCATTCATTCAAAAAGTAGTTACTGAGCACCTAAAATGTACCAGGCTCTGCGCTGGGTTCTGGGAATATAGCAAGGAATAAGACAGATAAACAAGATACGTGTGGTCTCCATCCTCATGAAGGTTACAATCCAGTGGGGAGTCAGACAATAGACAAGAAGGGAAGTGCTATATAGGAAATAAACAGGGCCATGTAACTTTTTAAAAATCGGGAGAGGAGAAGGCCTGTGGGTGAGCTGTCGGCCACCTTTGCAGAGAGTCGGTCCAGGAGCCTTCTGCCCCTTTCCCACTTCTCAGCTCTCAGCCTCTCTGCCTGCAAGTCTCCTGAGGGGTCGGGTGGTCCCTGTGCATCATGTCCTCTCATGACTCGCCTTGCAAGGCCCCCTGACTGGTCTATCTTGGCACTTCGCAGCACGCAGCACAGTGATGAAGCCCCTGTGGGCCAGAGAAATGTTTATGGGATGATTTACATCTTAATCAATCTGTAACCAGATCACACATTTGGTTTAATCATCATTTCCCCAAGTAGAAAGCCAAAAATAAATACCAGTAAACTGGTACTATTTTCCTTGTGGTTTTATTTAATGATAATTTCTCAAGGGCTTCCCTTGTGCTGTATACATACCTGCATTTGTGCCGCATGCTCCCCAGGAGGAGGAAGCTCTTTGCCTGCTCCATTTTCACAGATACAGACACTTACTAAGCAGCAGGCACTGTTCCTCTTGCTTTACAAAGACTCCCATGAATTCTCACAACAACCCTAGGAAGTAGGTGCTGCCATCACCACGCTCCACTGGGAGTTCAGTGACTTGCTCCAGGCCACGCAGAAGCAGGAGTGGGCTGGGATTTGAAATGGATATTTGGCGAAGGTGGTAGGCCATAGCTGCCACCCTCTGTGCTTCTTGCTGTCACAGACTAGTGAGCAGGCGAGGGAGGAGGAACCCAGGCGGGGTGACCCTGACCCTGTCTTTTTACGCACTGGACCGTGTGCTCAGACTGCTTTCTGCCTTCCCGTGGCTGTTGTCCCTCCAGGTGAGCAGAGCTGGGGAGCCACGGTGAAGTTGATTGGGCTAGCTGACAATCCTGTACCCACCACTCTCTAATTCATAGAGCGGTACATGGTAACATACTACATACAGGCACGTGGCAAAATATCCTGACTGTACAAAAAGGACACATGCAGTGGGAGAGGAGTTTCTGCCTTCTGTCCAGCACCCTCGTCAGTGGCAACCACTGCTCCTTGGGTCTTCCAGAAACACGCTATGTGTCTCCCTGCCCCACCTTGGGTAATTTACAGATGTTCTGCAGGCCACTTTTTTCCCTTGACACATCTTGGAGATGTAGCCTGTTTTCCAAGAGAACACACAGCTTCACCTTGTTCTCTGTATATGGCTGCCTGCATGTGGCCCTACAGTGGCCACGTGTGGCCGTGCCACCACTTACCTGGGCCCTGCCAGGCATCAGGCTGTCCCCAGTCTTCAGCTACCACAGACAGTGCTGAGCAACTATCCTAATGCATGCACAGTTGAATCTCTGCACAGATATCTGTTGGATACATTCCTAGAAGTGCAGAAGCTTTGTGCAACAGATGTGTACATTTTAATTTGAGAGATTGCCAAATTGCCTTCCAAAGAGAGTGTACAAATTTAAACTCTCACTTGTTGTCAAACTGGTGGATCTTTACTGATTTCATAGGTAAAAAATTGATTCTCACTGCAGCTTTTATTGCAGATGAATGGGATTCCAGAAGGGAATTCTGATATGAATAGCAAACAAAATTCCTGGGAAAGCAGCTTTATTCTATTCCATTATTTTTTTAAATAATAAGAGCGCAGTATAGGTGCTGTTTTATTCACTTTCATGTGGTGGTGTGCAGGGAGAATCCAGCCAAGAGAGAGGAAAGAGACAGTGCTTAAAAGAATTTACTGAAAAGAGGTTGGTATGCAAGAGATTTCATGTTAAAAATTAGATTTATGCCTTCTTGCACAAAGACCTTGAAAACCACTTCTTGGCAGCCCCTCTCACCACAGTAATCAAACAAACGGTGCTTGAGTGGCTGCCAAGCCTCCCAACTGGGTGTGGACACAGCTGGTGGTCCTGATGGCAAGGACCCTTTAGCCGTTCCAGCCAGTTCCAGCCCACCAGGGGCTCTGGCAGCAGCACCTCCCACCAAGGGGGCTGTTCTGGGTCTCAGAGCCAGAGATGCATAAGTGCCTGACGTGAGTTCAGAAGTGAAGTTTGTGTATGGTGTTAGGGAGTGTTCTAATCTCATACTTTTACATGTACCAGTCCAGTTTTCCCAGCACCACTTATTGAAGAGGCTGTCCTTTCTCCACTGTACATTCCTGCCTCCTTTACCAAAGATAAGGTGACCATATGTGCGTGGGTTTATCTCTGGGCTTTCTATCCTGTTCCATTGATCTGTATTTCTGTTTTTGTGCCAGTACCATACTGTCTTGATTACTGTAGCTTTGTAGTATAGTCTGAAGTCAGGGAGCCTGATTCCTCCAGCTCCATTTTTCCTTCTCAAGATTGCTTTGGCTATTCAGGGTCTTTTGTGTTTCCAACTATCAAACTCTTAGAGGAAAACATAGGCAGAATACTCTATGACATAAATCACAGCAAGATCCTTTTTGACCCACTTCCTAGAGAAATGGAAATAAAACAAAAATAAACAAATGGTACCTAATGAAACTTCAAAGCTTTTGCACAGCAAAGGAAACCATAAACAAGACCAAAAGACAACCCTCAGAATGGGAGAAAATATTTGCAAATGAAGCAACTGACAAAGGATTAATCTCCAAAATTTATAAGCAGCTCATGCAGCTCAATAACAAAAAAACAAACAACCCAATCCAAAAATGGGCAGAAGACCTAAATAGACATTTCCCCAAAGAAGATATACAGACTGCCAACAAACAGATGAAAGAATACTCAACATCATTAATCATCAGAGAAATGCAAATCAAAACTACAATGAGACATCATCTCACACCAGTCAGAATGGCCATCATCAAAAAATCTAGAAACAATAAATGCTGGAGAGGGTGTGGAGAAAAGGGAACACTCTTGCACTGCTGGTGGGAATGTGAATAGGTACAGCCACTATGGAGAACAGTATGGAGGTTCCTTAAAAAACTACAAACAGAACTACCATATGACCCAGCAATCCCACTACTGGGCATATACCCTGAGAAAACCATAATTCAAAAAGAGTCATGTACCAAAATGTTCATTGCAGCTCTATTTACAATATCCCGGAGATGGAAACAACCTAAGTGCCCATCATTGGATGAATGGATAAAAAAGATGTGGCACATATATACAATGGAATATTACTCAGCCATAAAGAGAAACAAAATTGAGCTATTTGTAATGAGGTGGGTAGACCTAGAGTCTGTCATACAGAGTGAAGTAAGTCAGAAAGAGAAAGACAAATACCGTATGCTAACACATATATATGGAATTTAAGAAAAAAAAAATGTCATGAAGAACCTAGGGGTAAGACAGGAATAAAGACACAGACCTACTAGAGAATGGACTTGAGGATATGGGGAGCGGGAAGGGTAAGCTATGACAAAGCGAGAGAGTGGCATGGACATATATACACTACCAAACGTAATGTAGATAGCTAGTGGGAAGCAGTTGCATAGCACAGGGAGATCAGCTCGGTGCTTTGTGACCGCCTGGAGGGGTGGGATAGGGAGGGTGAGAGGGAGGGAGACGCAAGAGGGAAGAGATATGGGAACATATGTATATGTATAACTGATTCACTTTGTTATAAAGCAGAAACTAACACACCATTGTAAAGCAATTATACTCCAATAAAGATGTAAAAAATAAATAAATAAAAAATAAAAAAATAAACACAGAAGTGAAGTTTGGCCCAGAGGACGGGGAATTGCAGGGGAGAATCGGCAAACATACAGCGCTCTTGTAAAAGAATTTCGGATTTGAAAGAGTTGGTGTTTTTCCTTTCAAAACATTTAAAACAATTTATGCATATATTTGTTTGATGACCACCTCTCATTCTGACTATAAGGATCATGTATGTTTTATTTTCCTTGATATTTGTAAGACCTGACAGAGTGAATGCCATGTAGGAAAAAGGCTCTAGATATTTTCAAAAGAATGAATAAGAGGATGAATTCTGGCCAAACAAATAAATAAAAAGAAGTTGAAGAACACAGTAGATTGTATATAAAACTGTGTATTATTTTTTTAAGGCATAAAGCCAACAAAGAAGACAAGGCCACTGAACAAAATAGAATAAAAAAATATATATCTTTTATTCCATGCTTATGGGAGAAAAATAGACAATAATTTGACTTTTGGAAATATACATTGTCTCTACCCAGCCCCCCCACCAAAAAAAAAACAAGAGTTGGTGTATGGGCCTTTGTGTCATCTGCTATGCCTGTTAGCTCCCCTTTGTGAGGGTGCAGGTATAATTCTAGAATAATTCCCGAGGTGCCAGGAGAGTTTTGCAGTTTAAAAGACTACAAAAATGGTTTGTGAGTTGCTGCATCCTTCATATAGCCACCTCCCATAGCTATGTGCTCTTTACATTGACTGGAATTTGACCATATCCCTCCAGGGAACTTCCTGATTTTTTTGCAGAAAAATTAATGTTATAGAAAGTTTTACCTAAGCATAGATTATGGTGATGGCTGCACAACTCTGTGAATATACTCAAAAACCATTGCATTGTACACTTTAAATGGGATAATATTATGGTATGTGACTTGTATCCCAATGAAGCTGTTAAAAATTTACATTAAAAAGTAGCTGTCTTTTTTTTTATATATATGTAAGGTGACAAAAATACATCCTCTGACCAGAAGTGTTTAGGTTTGAAGCGTAGGGTAAATTGTGAGCTCTTGAAGCACAGATGCTAAGCTGGGGAAGCGCTTCTCACCTGACCTAGAAGACAAAAATAGCTGACTGCCAAAATTATCCTTGGCCATTTTTAAAAGAAAACGTCTGTAACTGCTCAGAAACCACAGTGTGCGTGTTTTTAAATATAAACCCTGCCCCTTGATACTCGTGTGCAAATATATCCTGTGTACAGTAGCATACAGTACCTAAGAATGCAAAATATAATTTTTAGCACTGTATAATCTCATCGCCTATTTTTTGACTGTCTAGATTAATTTTAGCAAGTTAAATTTCTATGATGTGACCCTACTTACTGCTTAGGAATATAATGTTTACTTTAATCATTTAGTTTAAATAATTTAGATTAACCATTCATTCAAAAATACTATATTGACTTGAATATAACCTAGAGTCATTACAGATATTACAGAGATATGACATGTGGTTTGCTCTATAATCACGATCATCCCTTAGTTATCTGCAGGCAGGTTGCCCTCTCCAAGGTTTATATCTGGCAAATATTTTTCCCAGTTTTATTGAGATATAATTGATGTATAACATTGTATAAATTTAAGATATACAACATAATGATTTGTATATGTATATATGTATTGGTATATGTTACATATGTATGTGTATATGTATATACATATTGCAAAATGATTACCCCAATAAGATTAGTTAACATTCATCACCTCACGTAGTTAAAAGTTTTTCACTGTGATGAGAACTTTTAAGATCTACTCTCTTAGCAACTTTCAAATATACAATAGAATATTAACTATAGCCACCATGCTGTACATTACATCACCAGAATTTATCTTATAACTGCAAGTTTGTACCTTTTGACCACCTTCACCTAATTCGCTCACCTCTCATCCCCCATCTCTGGCAACCACCAATCTGATTTCTTTATCTGAGTTAGTTTTTTGGTTTGATTCTATATAAAAGTGAGATCATACAGTATTTGTCTTTCTCTGTCTGACTTATTTCACTTAGTGTATTGCCCTCAAGATTCATCCATGTTGTCACAAACATCAGGATTCCCTCCTTTTTTATGGCTGGATGATATTCCATTAATATTACATATATAGGGCTTCCCTGGTGGCTCAGTGGTTAAGAATCCGCCTGCCAATGCAGGGCACATGGGTTTGAGCCCTGGTCCAGGAAGATCCCACATGCCGTGGAGCAACTAAGCCCATGTGCCACAACTACTGAGCCTGCGCTCCAGAGCCCACTTGCTACAACTACTGAAGCCCGTGCGCCTAGAGCCCGTGCTCCGCAACAAGAGAAGCCACTGCAATGAGAAGCCCGCAACCAAGAGTAGCCCGCACTCGCTACAACTAGAGAAAGCCCGCACACATCAAGACCCAACGCAGCCAAAAATAAATAAATAAAATTAATTAATAAAAATAATACTACATATATACTCCATGGCTACTTTATCCATTCATCCATCAATGGACACTTAAGTTGTTTCCATGTCTTGGCTATTGTAAATAATGCTGCAATGAACATGGGGATGCAGGTACAGGTATCTGGAAATTTTAAAATTTTGCTCAGACCTTTCTGTCATCCCAGAAAAATGTTGAGAAAATTTAAAACTAATAAAATTTAAAAATTAAAATTGAGAAAATAAACCTTCTTTTAAGCCTATTCATCCCCGAGGCAGTGCTGCCCAGAGGTTAGGATCATTTAAGTCCTAAAATCAGGTCTCTTTGGTTCCACTCCTGACTCTGGCCCAGTTCCAGAAGGTAAGGGGAGGGTAATGGCAGGTCCAACCTCTAAGACTGCTTCAAGCTTTGATTGATACCTGTGTAGCAATGCTTAGCCCAGTGCCCGGCATATAGTGAGTTCTCAATAAGATGAGTCCCTTTTCACGATCCATACTGTTGCTTCCCTGCTTAATACAGATTCATGGTCATTCTATCCACATACATTTATTGAACAAGGACCATGTGCCAAAACGCCTGTGACCTTGTCAGGGGATGTAGATGTCTCAGGATGTAAGAGCAGGTGAACACTTCTGGCCAGGGCCTGGACAAGCCTGCCCTGGGAGGCGGGGTTGGAGCTGAACTTTGAGAAGGGAAGGTTTTCCTGTGTAGGGCAAAAGGACAGAGGGGTAATGGGATGGGACACTCACAGAGCAGGATAGAGACAGACCAAGGGTCTGTAGTCTCAAGCAGGGAAGTGGAGGAGTTTGGAAAGAACCAACATGATGACTGTTTCTTCCTATTTGGGAAAATATTATTTTAATATATGAATGCAGAAAATAAAGCCAAACAAAATCTTCTAGGCTGGTGGGCCTCCCTTGAAGATAAGGATTCTCTATGAGGCCAAGAGATGATTTTATGCTTGCTGTCGTAAAAGTAGTGCTTATTTATGGTAATGCTCCAAGCAGTAGGGCCAAGTGGAAAGTGGAGCAAAGGCCCCAGCCCCTGTTCCTACCTGTCACAGGAGGCTGGGGTGACCTCCTTTTGACTCTTCTCAGGTGTGTTCTGTGCAAACCAAGGAGTACACATAGCAGGGACTTCCAGATGGCCCTAGGTGGTTGCTTTGTTTTGCTGATCTTTTCTATTATAAATGTTGCCACAATGAAAGGCGTCTTCTTCGAGTATGTCCATAGGAGAAATTCTCCACAGTGGAATTGCAAGGCCATGGTGTGTGAGTGTGTTCTTCACATGCTTTGTGAGTCCTTTTGTCACTGCAGGAGGGCTGCATACAATGTCCTTCTAGAAGCAGGAAGGGAGTTCTGCTCTTCTTCCATTATGTCTGGGGAAGACCACACCTTCCTCTGCAGACAGCCTGGAAGTCCTTCAGCGATGCGCCTCCACTGGTATCTGTTTCCCCAGAAGTGTTTTCTTCTAAACACGAACCAAGTGTTTTATAAACATATGGTTTTCCCTCTTTTAACAGGAATCTTCGCCTACATGAACTACAGAGTCCCCCGGACAAGGAAGGAGATTTTTGAAACCCTCATCAAGGGACTGCAGCGGCTTGAGTATAGAGGCTATGACTCAGCAGGTAGGCTCTGCAGGCTGCTGCCATATAAACATAATACTTGTTCATTAAAGAAATTTGAAAATTTCTATAGAAAAGTAGAAAGAAAAAGCAAAGGTAAAAAATTATCCATCACAAGCACCCCCTCCTGTGGTTGTCTGGGGTCTGGGGACGGTAGAGGTGTCATGCAGGTATTTATTGTTCTATCTAATTATAATTATGCAATTGTGTAATTTTGTGTTCTTCTTGCACTTACATTGTTTCTTTCCATTATCCTAAACACTTCCTAACATAATCTTTCTAAGTGGCTGCACAGTCCTCCACTGGATGCCTATCTCAGAGTTTACTCCTTCATCCACATAACAGGTGGATATTTAGTCTGTTTCCCATTTTTAATTAAGCAGCCTTAGGAGAAAAAGGAGAGCCAGATAGTTATATATTCCTATAAATTCTTAATAGAAAGCAAGTCAGATGAAAGATTGCAGGAACACTAGTGCAATGGAAACACCAGCTAAAGTAGCAGAATGCAAAGTGCACAAATGTCCTTAAATGAGCCCACTGCCTTTGGTGGCAGACGTGGTGGCACCTCTCCTGCAGGCAAACTCCGAGAATTACCCTGGTTAGAAGCTGGGGTGAGGCAGCCACAGCCTGGGTTCTAGGCACATGTTCCCTGATTGCTGGTTAGCACTGTCACAGTCACAGCCTCCTCTTTCCAAGTCAATATCCTAACACTGTCTAGTTCTCTTCTGGGCAGCAAGCCTGGGGAATAAGAACGAATAAATCCACAGTTCTGTATAGCCCTCACCCAGGGTCATTCCCTGTAATGAAGCGTGGGAGACAAAACTTAAATTCCAGTACAAAAAATCATGTTTATGTTACAGGTGTGGCAATCGATGGAAATAATAACGAAGTCAAAGAAAGACATATCCAGCTAGTCAAGAAAAGAGGAAATGTCAAGGCTCTTGATGAAGAACTTTACAGTATGTGAAAGACATTCCAAGTCAGAGTAATAATCACAGCCTGGATCACTTTAAAATCTTTAATTCCAACAGCATTGGAGACTAAAAATATTAACCTACCCAAGCATGGAAAAATAGGAGGGTTAAGTCCATGTTGCAAAACTGTTTCCCAGAATGTGGGATGGTTTATTTCAGGTGATGGTGCGCTGAGAATTTTTTTTTCAATATTTAGTACTTAATGTATTTTAATATTTCTGACAAATGATAGTGCTTTTCCATTTATGGTAGGGACCTGTAATTTTCTTTTTAAAGTAAGTTTATTTCAGTTAAGTGAGTTAGGTTACTGATAAGTACTAACTAAAGCAAGGGTCTGGCAGAATTCTCCAGAATGGGGCCTTTGTGGTTGATGGTGGGATGTACTTTTGGTGTAGCTGATGTGTCTTCATGTAATGAAGTCACCTCATGTAACAGTACCATGTCAATGCTTAAAGTGCGGCAAACTTATTTTTCCTTCATCTAGAACAGGACAGCATGGACTTAAAAGTGGAGTTTGAGACCCACTTTGGCATTGCCCACACACGCTGGGCCACCCACGGGGTCCCCAATGCTGTCAACAGCCACCCACAGCGCTCAGACAAAGGCAACGGTATGTAGTATAGCCTTGCTCCCCTGTCCTAGTGGTTGTGCCTGGCCCTGACCTGTGCCAGGGTTGATCCATACCCACCACCAACTGGCTTCTCAGCATCCCTGTCTTCCCCGAGTATCCAAACTGTTGTCACTGGGCCCTAGAAAGGAGGCAAATTCAACCTGGACCCTGGTAGTGCTGACCTTGCAGGCATCCATAGGAAAACAGTGGCACTTCCCATGAATGCCTTTGGCTCTGGGGACCCAGCCTGAGTGGGACTTGGTGGTGTAAAGGGTTGAAGGCCTGGGCACTGCTCCTCAGTTAGGGACCAGAGTGTTCCAGAGGGCTGGGCACTTGAGGAAAGATTGGGGTTCCTTCCTCGTCCAGCTATACCCATCCCTGCCCCTGAAGAGAGTGGTCCTGAGCCAGGGCAGGTGGCAGTGCTGATCTTGTTTAACATCTGAGGTGCCTGCTGCAATCCTGGTCCCTGTAACGAGGGCCACCCAGTTCTCCCAATTCCCCCCTCACCATGTCAGCCCCAGCTCATGGGTCCACATCACTTGCCTGAGCCCCCAGGACAATTCTTTATGTGGTGGTTCTCTTAAATGATGTCCCAGTCTCCTCTCATGGGGGAAGGACTGGTAGGTCTGGAGCTCCCACTGGTAGCTCTCAGGGACTCTGTGGTCAGCACCCAGGGGTGTCAGGCCTCTGGCAGTAGGACACATGGGCATATGAGATGGAGACTGGGCCTTCTAGTGGGTCTCCACTCTGGGTTGGGCCTGGTCAGGTCAGAAGCACCCATGACCCACACCTGGGCATGATGCGAGAGGGTGTCCAGTGGAGAGAATGATTTCTGGAGTCAGCTGGGATCCTCCACCCCAAGCCGACTCCAGAATGTGGCATAATGCAGATTCTTGCCAAGCCTCATATTAGAGTAAGGATCAGACACGTAAGAGTAGTTGTAGGGTATTTACTATTAGCTAAACACTTGACAAGCCTCACTGCCATTAATTGTCTTGGAAGTCAGGCCACAGGAGAAAGCAGCACCTCCCTGGTCAGTGTCCTTTGCCCCTGTGGACACTGCAGTGCCTGGAGGCAGCTCACCCTGCCCGATTTGGAAAGGAAAGCCTCCCGGAGAGAACAGGAGGGCCCCATGCACCTCTCTCATCAGAGCAGCCAGAGATAGCACAGGGACCAGGCTATACATACACCTACATGGTCAGAGACTTGGGTAGTGAGGTTTCTTTGCTGGGGACCATTCCTTGCATCTGGTCCATGCCCTGAGCCATGAGACGCCCCACTACAGGGTCAGGCACCCTACACTCAGGAGGGGGACAATAGACCCCATGGCGCTGAGGACCTAGGATATACATCCAGCCAAACCCCAAGCCAGATGCAGAGGCTGGTCCCTGGAGCAGCAGTGTTGGCTGAGGTAACACACTGTACCGAGACCATGTGCCCTGAAATGTCGCCACCTCAACCTCAGCCTCCTGCCCACTGAGATGATAGGGTGAACCCCCGCTTCACTGCAGACAATGATTCTGTGTCCCCAAAGCAGCTAGGCTCCAAGGAGATTGCCCCCACACCCAAATTTGGAAATGCCTGCCGTGACTCAGGATGAGTAATTGAAAATAAAACAACATGGGAAATAAAAGATTTGTAAAATTTCTCTAACGACTTATCAGTGATATCTGAAGAGCATACTTTTTTTTTTTGCGGCACACGGGCCTCTCACAGTTGCAGCCCCTCCCGCTGCGGAGCACAGGCTCCGGACCCGCAGGCCCAGCAGCCATGGCCCACAGGCCCAGCCGCTCCGCGGCATGTGGGATCTTCCTGGACCAGGGCACGAACCCGCATCCCCTGCATCGGCAGGCGGACTCTCAACCACTGTGCCACCAGGGAAGCCCAGAGCATACTTTTAAGGAAGACTTATACCCAGCAACTACACTGCATATGAAAATTACACAAAGAAGTTTTCACAAAGAAAACACAGATTCTAGGAAACAAATTAATGATGAGAAGTTAAGACAATAGGCTGAGATGAAAGAAAATGTGACAGGGTTAAGAAAATAATGTGAAGAAACAAAGTCACAATAGATATGAAAACAATGGAGAACGGGATGGTTGTGAAGACAGTTAATAGATAATGAAGGGTTAATGATCCCTTTTGACATAAATACCAAAGCCTATTTCATGCTACTGTAGGCCACAAGTCAGAGCTCAGTGCGTGGCCAGGTTGGTGGATGCTTTTTATCAAAAGAGAAATGTGTTATTTCCTTGGGTTTAAATTGCAGTCATGGCAGATGTCAGCTCTAATCCCTGTAAATGCAGTTTGCTTAACACAAGTGTCTGTATGAGCAGAGTTTGTAGGTTTCAAGCTGTCAAATTGTCTTTCTTCACATCTGACTTGAACGTCATTTCTTCATAGCATTTCTCTCTTGACTAAACTTTTCTTCCAGAATTCGTGGTCATCCATAATGGGATCATTACAAATTACAAAGACCTGAGGAAATTTCTGGTAAGATACTTCCCCTGGGTAACATCTAAGTCAAGTGGTATTGGTCTTTCCCAGAAACTTTCCGACCAGCTCATTTTCCTCCAGAAAAAAAGGCAGAAGCTGATTGAGGTCCACTCTTGGCCACGTCACCACATTAGACCCAAAGCTCATCCCCAGCTCAGGCTCCTCCCCAGATCTTGCTGGAGGAGAGAGCAGGTAATTCTCATTTACCTCAAAGGCCGTTGCAGAGTCAGAGCAGAATCAAAAGAACGTGAACTTCTTTTTATTAAAGTATCTGCACTGAATAACATACCAACTCATACACCAAATGGAATGTGGGGTGGGAATGCAGGCGGCGAGAGTTTCAAGTATGAAGAGGTTGTGGTATTGGTTGGGAGGTGGGTGGATTTGACTCAATGTATTTGATCATTTTGATTGCTGTTATTTTGCAATGTCCAGATTAATGGCAAGGACAAGCTTCTGAGGCGGGATGATCTCAGGGAAGACTACAATGACTCAGCTGTGTTAGGCTGTGGGATTCAGGCAAATATTTCTCATCCCTTCCCCGTTTTCCTTGTTCTTGCCTTAAGTCACTCCAAGGACAAATCATAAGGGAGGAGAGGGAGCTGGCCAGGCCAGCATTGCACAACAACCATTATCTGACACTCTGTCCAACCAAATATTCCAGGAAAGCAAAGGCTATGAGTTTGAGTCAGAAACAGATACAGAGACCATCGCCAAGCTGATTAAATATGTGTTCGACAACAGAGAAACTGAGGACATTACATTTTCAACACTGGTCGAGAGAGTCATTCAGCAGTTGGTGAGTTACAAGTCTCACTTATCTAAATCATCCCTTCATTCCTCCAGTTTTTATAAACATTTATTAGGCAAACTTGCACCAAGTACCTGAGGATTAAAGATGGCTCATCTACAGTGCCTGGCCTTAAAATGTTACATCCTTGTAGAATTGGGAGAAGTTCTGAGGTTTTGGTGGTAAACATCAAATAGAAACTGCTTTGCTTCGTTTTAACATCTCTGAAATGGTGATAGGCCTTCTGATCTGTGGCTTCTACCAATGGTGTGTTGCACAAGGGACCTTGATTGTGGCAGTTCATGTTGTCATCTTATCAGTTGACTTGTGTGCATTGTTGACTTGTGTGCATACATACCCAAGATGAATTTAACTGATGTTGGAGACTTAGAATTGTAGTCTTTCCTCCTGTTTCAGTAAAGCAGTTATTCGTCATGTGGGAGAAATGCCCACAAGTCCTTACTGAGTGGAGTTAGAAGGAAGGAAGAGGCAATAAAGACAGCAGGTGTGGACTTTTGAGAAGTTTGGTTGTAGAAGATGAAGGGTGCAAAGAAATGGCCCAGTGAAGGGAGAGGGTTGCAGTTCTGAGGCAGGATTGTATTTTTGTGGTAGGAGATATCAGATCATGTCTGTGTGCTGAAATGAATGATCCAGGTGGGAGAAAGAGATTGGTGATGTCCCGGAGGGCTGGACCCATGGAACAAGGTCCCTGCAAAGAGGCACATTGTGGAGGGATTGTCCAAGAGAGATAGCTCATTGGAGGAAGAGGTAGAGCAGACCCAGGCCCGCCATGGGACGGTGGAGGGAGGAGGAGAGGGCTCCAGACTTACTAGAATCCATCCTTCTGAGCATCAAAGCTGTCCAATAGCTCCCCTGAGATGGAGACAGCTTGGAGACTGTTCAGGGCCGAGAATCTAGAACATCTGGGGTCAGAGGCTGCTTTGGGTACAACACTGTGGTTTAAAATATATGACCCTTTGGTGTTTTCAGTCTTTTTTTAAAAGTAAGTCAAACCCTTTGCCCTATGACTCCCATTTTGGGGGACCTTAATTTAGAGGACATATTTATAAATAAAAGCCTGTCCCATAACTAATGTACAGTATAGTTTTGCAGCATAGTACTTTCTCTTTTCCGTTTGTAATTTTAAATTTTGGAAATGTCTCTCAGTGATAGCACTTTTAAACTTCAGTGATTTATCTGAAGCAACACAGGGCTCTTTCTGGCAGAGAACGGGAAGAGTTTTTCTATTTAGTCCTACTTCATTGCTGACAAAACCAGCAGGGTGAATGTCAGGCTCCTCAGGTTCTGTCTAAAGCCCCTTCATTTTGGGCAGTTTGAAAGGCCCTTAGGGACCTGGAGATGCTGGCCCTGGGGTCTCTCTGGTTGTGTTACTGAGTTGGCAAACTGGCCATAGCATGAGGCCATGAGGTCTGCCAAGTTTTCCAAACCTTGTAAATCCAGATTTATAGCTGGCTGTACATAAAGTCAAGTAGGGTCATGATTAGTACAGGATGGTCAGAATGTAGGAGAGAATTTTGCATTGAACTTTTAAATAGGAAGAGCATTTGGAGTCTTGAGTTAGGAGAACTATATTCTAACTCTGGTTTGCACAAACCAACAAGCTGAGGCACAGAGCACAAATGGCAATCGTTGCCATAGAAATAATTGTAACAACTCATACTTCTGATGTGTCTCTATATGTCAGGCACTGTTCTAAGCATTTAAAATGCATTAGCTCACAGAAGCCATACAAGGTAGGACTATTCTCATTTCCATTCACCATGAGACACAAAGAAGACTGCAGTGATTGCCCAGTTAAGGGGTGGAGCCATGATTTGAACCCAGACACTAACGTGTGTTGAGCTAAACTTAGGTCGTGGATTAGCCCCTTTAATCCTCACAATTGCTCCCTGAGTAGGTACCATCCCTGAGGCCCAGGGCAGGACCCCTGACTATGGTTCTCATTTCCTGAGGTTCTAACTGCAGCAGTCCACCCAGGTCATCACAGAGCTGGGAACTGTTCCTTGTGGGCCTGGACAGGGAGGTTTATATTGCTTACAATGAAATCCACAAGTTCTGGTCTTTGATACTTGATTGTGGTACCGCCTGTTTCACTTTCCCCTCCTGACATCACCCTGCGCAAGCTGTCCTACATTCAGCACCCTGAGTGAGTGACCCCAGGGCTGCCCGCAGTGAAGAGGTTCCCAGGGAGAGCTGTCTGGGGTAGTGGACTGAGCTGTAGCAACCTAGCTTAGCCAGAGTAAGTTGTTCCTCACTCTCCTTTCCCGTCTTTTCAGGAAGGCGCATTTGCATTGGTTTTCAAGAGCATCCACTACCCCGGAGAAGCCGTGGCCACAAGGTGAGGCAGAACTCATTGACATTTCCAGTAACAAATAAAATAAAATCACTTAGCTTGAGGCACAAGGGCCTCTGGCAAAACAGAAGGTGCGCACTCTATCTAAGGGACAACTGTGGCTTAGCCACAGAGAATGTACCCCACCATCTCTGTGGCTGGAGCTTCTGATTTTTTTAAAGAGAAACTAGAAAGTTGGATTTTTATTTGAAATCTCTAGACTTTTTTTTAGAAATTGACAACAAATTCAAACTAAAAAGTTGTATAGCAAGGGCTGGTCCAGGTTTCAGGTCAACTTCAGAGATTCCCTTTAGAAAAAGCATGCAAAATTATGAACATGAAATTAGGAACAAAAATGAATGTTGATTTGAATCCAGTAAAGAAGAGGGCTTGAAGGCCAAGAGCTCAAGCTTCATCACCTTCATGCCAGGTGTGATCCAGGAATCAGCTGAGAGGGCCTGAGTCAGCCCACATGTCCTTCTGTTAGAGCCCTGTGACCCCCAGCAACGTGTGGATTCACACAAGTGGGCATGTGAGTGCCATCCTATAATTTTATATTCAGATGGGTGGATTATCCACCCATCCGTCCATCTGTCCATCCACTCATTTGTCTATCTACCCATTTATCTGTCCATCTATCTATCCATCTGTCTATCCATCCATCAATCAATCTGACCATCTATCTACCCATCTATCTATCCATCCATCCAACTAATATTTGTTGAGTATTTACTGTGTACTGAGCCCTGGGGACCTAGTGACACCCAACCTGGTCCTACCCTTAAGGTAGCAGTCCCCAACATTTTTGACACCAGGGACCAGTTTCATGGGAGACAGTTTTTCCACGGACCAGTGGCAGGGGGGATGGTTTCGGGATGATTCAAGCACATTACATTTATTGTGCATTTTATTTCTATTATTATTACATTGTAATATATAATGAAATAATTATACAATTCACCATAATGCAGAATCAGTGGGAGCCCTGAGCTTGTTTTCGCTTGCCAGTCACCAATAGGGTTTTTTTGTTTTGTTTTGTTTTTTTAAATTTATTTGTTTATTTATGGCTGTGTTGGGTCTTCGTTTCTGTGTGACCAATAGGATTTTGATATGAGTCTGTAGCAGTTGATTTATTACAGTCTCTGTGCAGTCAATCCTCTCTGCTAATGATGACCTGTATTTGCAGCCACTCCCCAGTGCTAGCATCACTGCCTCAGCTCCACCTCAGATCATCAGGCATTAGATTCTCATAAGGAGCGGGCAACCTAGATCCCTCGCATGCGCAGTTCATAGTAGGGTTTGTGCTCCTATGAGAATCTAATGCCACTGCTGATCTGACAGGAGGCAGAGCTCAGGCAGTAATGTGAGCGATGGGGAGCGGCTGTAAATATAGATGAAGCTTCGCTCACTTGCCCGCCCACCACTCACCTCCTGCTGTGTGGCCTGGTTCCTAACAGGCCACGGATCGATACTGTGGCCCGGGGGTTGGGGACCCCTGCCTTAAGGACTGGACAGTTGTGCAGGAGGACAGAGCAGGGCAAAAGATGGTGATGCTCTGTGATGGGGGTTGGGAGGCAGTGCACGGGGGGCCTAAGGGGAAGCAGGTGTCGGCCTGGGGAAGGCAGGCAGAGAAACCAGCGTGAGCAAAGACAAGGAGCCCAGAGTGATTGTGGCGCTTTAGGGATCTGCAGTTAGGCCAGGATGGTGATGGGGAGGGGCACTGGTGGGACTTGAGGCTCTTCTAGTCTCAGTGTGTGCTTACTGACACCTTTTGTGTGCCAGGCATGGGTGACAAGAGCGAACAAGATTGTAGGGACACTGCCCTATGAAACTCGAGAGCTGGTGGGGAGTGGGGAGGTGGGCAGAGGCCCAGCTCTGCAGGATCTAGGTTGCCCTGTGGTTGCAGGCTTCATTGTGAAGGCACTGGGGAGCCATTGAGAATGCACCTGTGGACCAGACTGTCATAGTATCTAGGCAGGAAATTATGTGAATATATTATGATTTTATTTTTTTCTGGGACAGGAACTAATTTACCATTTGGAATTTAAGTCTTTCAAATCAGTGAATTATAAAATGCCAGTTGGTCCCTATCAAATTTTGAAACTCCTTTTAAAATCTATTACCATGTTATTACTAGTTTGCAGAAGAAGATAGCGTGAAGAAGCAGTAAAGCTTTACTTTTCTAAAATGTCTGTAATTAGTGGCTCTATAAATTCTGGGACAAACTTTGGGATGTCTTGGGAGCACTTTGCACTGGGGAGAGGGCTAGATGCGGGGACCCTCTCTTCAGTGCTCAGAGGACATCCAGCCAGGCCCAGGGTGTCAAGGCAATGGGTAACTCGATTCCCTCTTGTCCCTACAGGAGAGGCAGCCCCCTGCTCATTGGAGTGAGGAGCAAATATAAACTCTCCACAGAACAGATCCCCGTCTTATACAGGACACGTAAGTTTCTTGAGAAGGACTTGAACAGCGCAGCACTGTTCTGGTGCCAGCAGCTCCCCTCAGAGGCAGGATGCCTTCCTTCACTCTGCTACGGCCAGGTCCAAAAGGTTTTCATGCAACTGGGACTTGGCTCCATTTTTTCAAAAGCTTTTTCTTGTGGATATTTTCAAGCACATACCCAAGTTGAGGGAGCTGCTGCCGTGGTTCTGTTATATAAAGGCACCTGTGCCCTGATTGGAGTGTTGATTTGGTTTGTTTTGTTAATAGCCGATTCAGTGCTCTTACTATTTGGGGATCTTTTACACAATTTGGCTGATGCAGCCAAAGCTAAAAATTGCACATTTCTCCCACACATATTCAAAGGGGAAATTGGCTTCTTCGTGTTGTTCCAAGAAAATAGTCTAATGGGATTTGTGATCCTTTCCTTCATTTGCTAGGCAATATTGAGAATGTGAAGAATATCTGTAAAACAAGGATGAAGAGGCTGGACAGCTCGACCTGCCTTCATGCTGTAGGCGATAAAGCAGTGGAATTCTTCTTTGCTTCTGATGCAAGGTAGCTACACCTTGTTTCCTGTCTTTCCTAGGATTATGTAATCAAGAATGACTGGCTAAACACCCCCATTTCTTACTTACTCCCCCGTTTGAGCTGTTTTCTCAAGGGTCAGCAAGGCGAAGCGGTGATGGTAGATTTCAGCTCTCGGTGGCCCTCCTGAGGGAATCCTTGCCCACTGAGCACTTTTTACATGGCCGTCATCAGCAGCCCCGGTGGCCAAAGGCAAGGTCTACTGATCTACACAATGTTTTGGGCCTGTACAGAATAAATGAATTAGTTGCCAACATTTTAAAACTGGGAAATTTCCCATAAAAATCTGAATTTCTAGCTTTTCTAAAAAACCAGCAGATCTGAGCACACCAGACTGCTCCCCCCAACCCTCTTTGGGGCCATTCAAAGTCTGCTCCCTTTAGATGGGGCAAGTGTCTCCAGACCTTTGGTCCTTCCTGAACCTTGCCTGCCTTTGCCAGAGTCTGACCATTCATAAAAGACAGAGCCAAGATTGAGGGTTTTGGTCCAAAGTCCATGTTCTCATCAATACACCAAACAGTAATTCTGAAATTTGAGAAAGTAGGCTTCATGCCCATTTTAGTACAAAAAATGTATACACACACATACACTTAGAAAAGACCAAAACACTTTCCTGCTAGTTGAAATAGAAAACCACCATAAACACCACCATTACTACCTCCTTTATCCAAACCTTTATTATGCCTCTTTCCCACCAGCCTCTGGTAAGGCCTTGCTGTGAAGCAGGGAGGACACCAGGTGAGGTCTCCTGGGACACGTGAAGCAACAGGAACCTACAGCCCAGGCTGCAAGGCCTATTTCAGCCCACAGCCAGCATTGTACTTAATGGTGATACGAAAGGTCAGCATTTTCCAAACCTGTGTTCCTTAGAGCACCATTTCAATGAGAAGCTAATATTATTTCAATGATTCTAAGACATGCAATTATTCTATAGATTTTAGCATCTGTAAGTGGCATCTGGGAATTATAATTTGCTGCAGTTTTTATATACTTCTTAGAAGTATATAAAATAATCATGATCTTAAGATCAATGTTACCACTCTATGACATAAATCACAGCAAGATCCTTTTTGACCCACCTCCTAGAGAAATGGAAATAAAAACAAAAATAAACATATGGGACCTAATGAAACTTCAAAGCTTCTGCACAGCAAAGGAAACCATAAACAAGACGAAAAGACAACCCTCAGAATGGGCGAAAATATTTGCAAATGAAGCAACTGACAAAGGATTAATCTCCAAAATTTACAAGCAGCTCATGCAGCTCAATAACAAAAAAACAAACAACCCAATCCAAAAATGGGCAGAAGACTTAAACAGACATTTCTCCAAAGAAGATATACAGATTGCCAATAAACACATGAAAGAATGCTCAACATCATTAATCATTAGAGAAATGCAAATCAAAACTACAATGAGATATCATCTCACACCAGTCAGAATGGCCATCATCAAAAAATCTAGAAACAATAAATGCTGGAGAGGGTGTGACGAAAAGGGAACACTCTTGCACTGTTGGTGGGAATGTAAATTGATACAGCCACTATGGAGAACAGTATGGAGGTTCCTTAAAAAACTAAAAATAGAATTACCATATGACCCAGCAATCCCACTACTGGGCATATACCCTGAGAAAATCATAATTCAAAAAGAGTTATGTACCAAAATGTTCATTGCAGCTCTATTTACAATAGCCAGGACATGGAAGCAACCTAAGTGTCCATCAACAGATGAATGGATAAAGAAGATGTGGCACGTATATACAATGGAATATTACTCAGCCATAAAAAGAAACGAAACTGAGTTATTTGTAGTGAGGTGGATGGACCTAGAGTCTGTGATACAGAGTGAAGTAAGTCAGAAAGAGAAAAACAAATACCATATGCTAACACATATATATGGAATCTAAGAAAAAAAAAAGTCATGAAGAACCTAGGGGTAAGATGGGAATAAAGACACAGACCTACTAGAGAATGGACTTGAGGATATGGGGAGGGGGAAGGGTGAGCTGTGACAAAGTGAGAGAGTGGCATGGACCTATATACACTACCAAACGTAAAATATATAGCTAGTGGGAAGCAGCCGCATAGCACAGGGAGATCAGCTCAGTGGTTTGTGACCACCTAGAGGGGTGTGATAGGGAGGGTGGGAGGGAGGGAGACGCAAGAAGGAAACGATATGGGAACATATGTATATGTATAACTGATTCACTTTGTTATAAAGCAGAAACTAACACACCATTATAAAGCAATTATACTCCAATAAAGATGTTAAAAAAAAAATTTAGAGGAGAAGTCACAGAGAAACTTGTCTTTGACCTGAACTTGAGTTTCCATTAAGATTGCAATGCAGGGATATTACAGATGAAGGTAATCACATAAACTTACTATACTGAAATTTGCAGAGGTTATGAGTGTTGTTCAAGATCCCAAAGCAAGTGCATTGTGGAATCAGAATTTTAAGTGAGGCCTAATGAACTAAAAACAAACAAAAACAAGCCCTTTCTGTGATACCGTGTTGCCTTTGAAGTAGTTTTTTTGGTGGGCTGGTAGAAACTGGTTCCAGTGTTTCTTGCAGGAATGACTAGTTCTGTCCCCCCGTGGCCCCCCACCCCCGAGTTGATCCTCAAAGTTTCCTTTAGAATGGACTTGGTAAAATGCAGACATACAAGTATTCATGATGCCTGTGTCCAATCATTTCTCCTGCCATAGCCTACTTCACTTCTAGGATTATATGAATTGAATTATGCTTTTCCCTCCTCCAAGAATTCCTTTCTCCCTATGGGGCATCTGGGAAACCCACTTCATTTTTCAAAACTCAGTTTACATGTTATGTCTTTTGTGCAGACTTCTTTTTAGTGTTGTGATCACATGCTTCTTTTTGCTACCCTTGCACTTCTGCATGCCTGATTGTTGCACTCGCTACACTGTATTGTAATTGTATTTTTTACATATCTCTGTCTTCTCCTGGGCAACATTCCTTGGGGCCAGGGACTACCTTTTTTCATCTATTGATGTTGCCTTAGCATGTTAACTTGTTGTGAAGTAGTTAGTTATAAAAATGAGATTTGATTAAATTGAAAAATTGTTATGTAAAAAAAAAAAATCAATGTTACCTTATATTCAATGAAGTATGGTAGATGTTTCTCAAAAAATAAAAAAAGACAAATGCTTGAAAGGAGATTAAAGAATTATTTGTAGGCAATACAATTATATACTTTAAAAATCCAGGGCTTCCCTGGTGGCGCTGTGGTTGAGAGTCCGCCTGCCGATGCAGGGGACACAGGTTCGTGCCCCGGTCCGCGAAGATCCCACATGCTCGGAGCGGCTGGGCCCGTGAGCCATGGCCGCTGAGCCTGCGCGTCTGGAGCCTGTGCTCCGCGACGGGAGAGGCCACAACAGTGAGAGGCCCGCGTACCGCAAAAAAAAAAAAAAAAAAAAATCCACCTGAAAGGCTGTTAGAAGTAATACTCGTGGCTGGTCAGAGTATAAAGGTGTAGAAATTCGACATTCCAGCAGTAGTCACTTTGCTGTCAGCTCAGTGAGGTGGGTGGTAGGGGACCATATCTACCCTGTTCCCCCTCATGTCTCCACAAGTGACTGGCACAGTAGGCTATCAGCAAACTTTTGTTGAACTAAAAAAGTAATCTATTTACCACAGCTGAAAAAAAGGTTTTAATCCCTTAAAATAAATTTAAATAAAAATAGTCCAAGAACCTGTTTGGAGAAGACTACAGAAGTTTACCATGAGAAATAAGAAGAGATTTGAATAAAGGGAGAGATTCCACATCCCTTGGTAGGAAGCCTTAATATTATTCTGAAAACGTTAATTGGTTTAAAGTTAATTTAATAATTAAAAATTATTTTTAAAGATATTGACTCTTCCTAATCTGTAAATTCGATGCTGTAATTAAAATCCTTGACATTATTTTGTTTGTTTAGGTTTTTGGAACTTAATAAAGTGATTCTATAA
This sequence comes from Monodon monoceros, assembly GCF_005190385.1. Lineage (NCBI taxonomy): Eukaryota > Metazoa > Chordata > Mammalia > Artiodactyla > Monodontidae > Monodon > Monodon monoceros. The sequence continues at coordinate 152,658,454 of NW_021703768.1, forward strand.
TGTATTGTGTGTAGATGAAAAAGCATATATTGAAAAATAAGAGTGACCAAGGTGACCCTTTCAGGTACGAAGGCACATAGAGCTCTTGTGACAACAGTGGCCAGCATTGCTGTGCACTTATGGCTGGACACTGTGCTGAGGGCTTCACCAAGACTATCCCATTTAATAATCACAACAAACCCTGGTGAAGGCACAGGGGTCATCTCCCAGTTTAAAGCAGAGGAACCCGAGATGGGCTCAGAGGGGTCATGTCTGTGTTGCCCGAGGGCATAGGCTGGTAAGAGACAGGGATGAGGATTCCACTTCAGGTCTAATTCCTGGGCCAGTAATTTTGATGACTGCCATCCATTTTGTAAATTAAAACAGTAATTATATTTAAACATGCAGATGTACACACACATGTGAATACAAACACACGTATTAAGCACTGTCTGAAGGACAATACAACGTAAGTAGCATTTATCTACTGGAGATTGAATCGGGCCGTTTTTACTTCTTCCTCTTGTTGCCTGTGTTTTCTGCTTTTTATTCAAAGAATGTATATTGTTTAAAATATTTTTTCCAGTGCAGTGGCTTTCCATCCTTCTTTGTCTTTCTTCCCTAGGATCTGGAGACACCTCTCTTAGAACCATAGAACTTGATTATTTCTCTTTTTAACTTTGCATCAGGAGTTTTAAATGCTCCTTTTTCTGCACAGGGCACATGTTGGTGTAGCACTTGGTAGAATGAGGGTTTTTTTCTCCCATGGTCCTTCAGGTACCACCTTCATGGTTTTTACCATATCTATGTACCACCTGTACTATTGATTACCTAACTTTCTTTTTCATTTACCAACTTTTCTAACAATTTTACTTTTAAAAGAAACTTTCTGTTTCCATCTCAAGGGAAAAATTGTTATTTCCACACAGAGAAAGTTACTATAAAAATAAACACAATGACTGCACATTTCATTAGTGGATAGATCTTATAGTTTGCTTTTAAGTCCCCCCGCTTTTTCTTGCTTTGTGTGTGTGTGTGTGTGTGTGTGTGTGTAAGAAAAGGAGTCATCTGTCCTAATGAGTTTCCCACTATATGGATTTTGTTGAGTGCCTCCTCCATGTTCTTCTGTTCGCCATATTTCCTGCAAACAGAAGTTTATAGGTGTCTAGAAGCTTGATCTTCAGGTTTGCTTTTTTTTTTTTTTGGCAAGACTATTTAATAGGTAGTGTGTCCTTCCATCAGGAGGCACTATGTCTCATTGTCTTTTTGTAGTACTGTTAAAATTGATCAGGGGGTTCAAAGATCAGGAGCCTTATCCATCCATTATAAAGCTGCTCTTAGCTTTTCATTTCTTCATTTCAGTAGCCACTGATGGACCTTGATTAGGGCTATTAATGATTAGGAATTCATAAGTTGATTATTATAATTCTATCATTCCTTCTTTATTAGCTATATTTCTCCTATAAAGAGAAACTTGCCTTCATAAACTGGTTATTCTGAAAGGTCATTGGAAAGGCAAGATAAATGTTTCATTCTTTCCCTTTATGATTCAGAATGTGTTGGTTCCTGAGCATTCTCCAAAGGTGACATTGTTTGGATCCTGATTCGAGGAAAGCAATTATAAAAGGACATCTATGAGATTACTGGGGAAAATTGAACATACTGGATACTTGATGATATGAAGGAAAAACTATTGCTCTTAGATGTGATAATGGTATTATAGTAGGGTGAAAAATAATCCTTGTCTTTTAGAGCTATAAGCTAAAATGTTTACACATGATTTGATGTCTGGACTGGCTTCAAAATAATTCTGGGTGGAGGGGAGGGGCGGGAGGTATGAATCAATGTTTATATGCCATATCCTAAAATGCTATTCAGTGTTACTGATACGGACCCACATCTTGTAACTGTCAAGGACAGGCCCCATCTCTGACACCCATATTTTCCTTGCTCCAGCGCTATCATAGAACACACCAACCGGGTCATCTTCCTTGAGGATGATGACATTGCTGCAGTGGCTGATGGGAAACTCTCTATTCACCGGGTCAAGCGTTCAGCTAGTGATGACCCATCTCGAGCCATACAGACCTTGCAGATGGAATTGCAGCAAATCATGAAAGGCAGGTGTCCTCTGAGGGTCCCTGTGCAGCAGCCTCATGGGGCAGGTGCTCTGTGGGGGAGCTCCTGAGACTCTTTGCCCTGTCATGGGTGGGCACTACAGCCTTCCTGCCTGCTGTGAGCACCGGAGTGGGGCTGCAGGTGGTCTGTTGTTCATACATCTCAGGGGATGTGGGACGCCTGGCCTGGCTACTCCAAAGGGGCTTCTGACCATGCCCTGGCACCAGGTCTCCCTGCTTGAACTGACCCCAGTCCATCAACTACCTCCCTTTACAGATTCTCTGGGACACATTCCTACACCCCAGGCATCATTTCTTCTCTGGATGAGAGGCCTGCAGTAACGGGGGACTGTGGACTACCTTCTCCTTGTGAGGGGAGCCTATCTTCCTGCACCCACACTTGTCTCCCTACACCCTCCTCTCCACAGGGCAGCCTGGGTAAATGTTTAAGAACATGAATCATACCCTCTTATCATGCTGTGTAAAGCCCTCCAATGGCTTCCCACTGTTCTCAGCATAAAAACCACACTCCCTGCCACAGCCCACAGCCATCCACACGCAGCCTGGCCCCACCTTGCACAACCCTTCTCCACCGTGCCCCTCCCTGCCCACCCTGGCTGCCTCACTGTTACTCAGACAGGCGGAGTGCTTGCCCCCCTGGGGGTCATCGCACTCACTCAGCTTCGCACAGGACCAGCTCCTTTTGATCATCTCCCCTGAAACGTCACACCCTCAGAGAGCCCTTCCCTGATCCATATCTGCAATGGCCCGACCCCTCCTCACTTGCTCTGTTTGCTTCTTGGCACTCTTTCTACAAGTTCTCTGCCGAGGGCAGCAGACAGGGACACTGTGATGCTTGGCATCATGCGTGTGTGTATCCCAGAGGACACTCCCGCCCTGTCTGTGGACACCTGTCGACAGGCATCAGGCACAGCACCTGTCGGGGGTCTTAGATGTCATCCGGTTTTATTCACATCAGAGCCCTAGAAATATGTGGCTAAAAAGATTTTTTTGTTTTTTGTTTTAATACAGTGTATAGGAGGGAATTTGGTTTAAAAAAAATTGCCTATTTCCTTAGACTCGCTTAATTTGTACTTCCCTAAGTAGGTGGGTGTTAGGAAGTAAAGCATTTTACTTTCCTCTGGCCTTGTTAAGAGGAGCGTGGCCCAGGAAGGCCAGCCATGCATTTGTTACTTACATCCCTCCCTCCCTCAAGTTGCAGGGTCTGATACGCACATTGAAGATAATAATCATACCTTATCTGGCTTGTCACCATGAGTATCAGGTGGGACAATACCTGGAGACACCTTTTGTAATCTGCAGTAGCCTTTACATGTGTCCCTGTGACTAACTGCATAACAACTGTTCTTCTTGATTAAAAGCTAAGCAGTGAAAGTGTAACGACATTAAAATTGACATCCTGTTGATGTTTGTTTGACCAGGTAACTTCAGTGCATTTATGCAGAAGGAGATATTTGAACAGCCAGAATCAGTTTTCAATACCATGAGAGGTCGGGTGAATTTTGAGACCAACACAGGTAATCCCTCGTCCGAGCCCTGGGCCAATGCACAATCCCTGTGTCATGTCAGCATTAACACACTGCATGTGTCCTGCAGTGCTTCTGGGCGGCTTGAAGGACCACTTGAAGGAGATCAGACGATGTCGCCGGCTCATTGTGATTGGCTGTGGAACTAGCTACCATGCTGCTGTGGCCGTAAGTGCAACATGCTGGGCCCTTGATAGTGCCTGGGAGGCAGTGTTGGCTAGGACAAGATGAGTCTTAAATGCTGTCATGCATTTGGCCTTCCAAATTTGGTACCATGAGCCAGTATGAGAACTGGCATGGAGCCCTTTCTCCAGCAGTTTGGCCTGTGAATGCCTGAAGTTCCCTGCTCACCTGGACGCAGAGGTGCCATTTCATCAGCTGTCCTAGAAGCCCAGCCACCTTTATCCCTGTAGTGTTCATGACTGACTTTAGTCCCCATTCTTGTTGGCTTCAGACACGGCAAGTTTTGGAGGAACTGACCGAGCTCCCGGTGATGGTTGAACTTGCTAGTGATTTTCTGGACAGGAACACACCTGTGTTCAGGGATGACGTTTGCTTTTTCATAAGCCAGTCAGGTAAGGGTTACAGGTTTTCACTAGTTCATCTCAGGGCTCTGTCCTCTCAGTGACACACCATGCAGCTCCCTCCCTCCTTCATCCCATGAAGTTCTCTGCACATAGACCATGTGTCACACTCTCTCATGCCCAGGGTCATTCAACCCTCAGAGCCATCAGCTACTGTCCCATTTTATGGGGAGGGCCATGCAGCCAGGTTCTCCCTCCTCCTGCTGTTCCAAGTCCAGGACTTAAGGGACCACTCACCGAGATACTCAGAAATGTGTGCTGGGTTTAAATTAGAGGAAAGTTTAATTCTGCTAGTTGAGAGTCACTTCAAGAACTGTGTGAGCACCATACAGTGCTCACGCAACCCAACAGTGGGAGGCATGGAGAGACACTACTCAGGTGTAGAGAGCCCAGGCTGCCCTCAGCTCAGGAAACCCTGCCTGGGTGGCATTCTAACACTAGGCTTGGGTGTTTGCTCCAGCTCAAGGCAGGACGGAGGGTCAGGGAGATGATCCATGGCCATATGCTTGGAGTCCCCATGAGCTCTAGGAGGATTTTTATAACACTGAATTATGGAAAATCCCAAACTTTTATAAAAGAGAGACTTGCATAAAGAAGCACCTAGGCTCAGCAGTTACGTTATGGAATTACTCACCCATCTTGTGTCATCATATCTACTTTAACCCCTCCCCTTCACTGGGTTATTTTAAAGTCAGTCTCAGACATCATGTTATTTCATCCATAAATATTGCAGAACGTATCTCTAAATGATAAAAGAAAAAATATAACACCAATGTCATTATCACAATTGAAGCATTAACAGCAATACCCTAATATCTTTTTATACTGCTTTCATTATGAATTTTCAATACCATTTCCATTTCAGTAACAAGCTAAGAAAAACTAACACAGACACACCCACCATCTAGCTGACCACCTCGTACCCAGGTGCTGCCCTCTGACTTCAGTTGCCACTGTTACCTTTGGGTTTACAATCCCATCAGAGCCTAAAAATGTTTCATGAATTGGTGGAAGCCACTAACCAAAGAACAGAAGTGGTTTTAATGTGAAAATAATGCAGTGGCACCTCCTGAGTGACTTCATAGAAGGGGTTTAAAGTTTCACTTTGTTCACCCGTTTACATTAAATTTTTTAACTGTATCAAAAATGGGGACGTTGCTGATGAAGATAGAGCACCCCATGAAGATAGAGCTCCCTTGCTCCCATAGGCGCTAAGGGAAGGCCTTGTAGCACCCCAGTGCACTAGACGCAAGTCTGAGCAGAAACAGGAGAGGAGAATTGGGCCATAGTAGCACCAGCCTGCACTGCAGAGAAGTTAGGACAGCACAGCCAAGAGTGGTGGCTCTGTGAACATTGAATGTTTGGTTTTATGTTCTGGATCATATTTAATTTAGCTTGAGTTCTTTAGGACTTACAAACATAGGAAGTTTGTGCTGGTTTGTGCATGAACCTATTTAAGCTTTTTTATAAAAATAATTTGAGTACACACTAGGACAAGAAATGTTTTCCTTTAAAACAAGATCTGTTTGAGAAACACCATTTAGGGGCATTCTTGCTTTTTAACTTAAATCTCAGCCCATTCTGAATAAGGCAGTTTAGAGTCCGAGAAAGGGCACTGGGAGCCAGGCCCACACTATCACCCACAGCTACTTGGCCTTGAGTGAGTGAGGCATTGATTTGCTCCATCTCTGAGTACCTCATCCTCAAGGGAAAATGGGGATGATGCCCCCTACAGAGTTGTCATGAGAGTTCAGTGAGACAGTGGATGAGCAAGCACTTGCCACATAAATAGTAGCAAAATCGTGAATCTGAGAATCAACCAGGGCACAAGGCCAGGCTGTAGTGTGTTGAATAGGAAATGGGAAGTGAGAAAGTGGAGGAGTATTTATAAACCACTCTGTCTTAATATTCAAGAGAAATTAGATTAGAGAAGAGCTGGGACAAGAGAATCTTGAGCCATTTTTAGAAAAAATAATCTCACATATTTTTCATGAAAACATCAATTGTAGAACTTAAATGTTCTATTCAACACTTAATCATGAACAAACTTTTAATAAATTCCTTCCAAATTAGTTCCACTTACTAATCAGCTTTCATCTTCTAGTTACATAAATGATCACAATGAACCACATTAATTGCATTACTAAACACCCAAGTGGTCGAGTGACTCCCATATGTCTGTGCTGTCAGGGTCCCCACATGGAGGCCCCATCCAGTTGAACAGTTTACCAACTTTCATGAGAAAGGTCTTAACATCCCCTAGAACATGCACTTCACACTGAGTGGTAAAATGAGAAGTGATAAATTAATTTCAACCTTCAAATTCAAATCCCTATGAATGTTTTATTTTCCTATTTACTTTTAAACCTAAAGAACTCTCCTTTTTCAAGATCTAAGTGCTAACTGTGTTTTTGGTATTCATAGCCCTTGAATAAAGAGCATCTTACATTAAAAAAAAAAAAAAGAATCAACCAGAAAAATTGTTGAGCATGCATTTTCCTTTCTGAGCACACACCAACTGTGTCTGGACATCAATTTCTGCCGAAGGGCCAGAAGTAAATGAGTTCAGGGCTGGGGGTTAAGGCTGGCAGAGCCCACATACCTGTGAGCTGAAAAGAAGGACCTGTGTGGCAGGTGAGACCGCAGACACCCTCCTGGCACTGCGCTACTGTAAGGACCGCCGGGCCCTGACCGTGGGTGTCACCAACACTGTGGGCAGCTCCATCTCCCGAGAGACTGACTGCGGAGTCCACATCAATGCAGGACCGGAGATCGGCGTGGCCAGCACCAAGGTAGAAGGAGCCATGTGGGCACCCGCAGGAGGGCCTCTGCTGGGTGGGTGGACAGGGGGCCAAGAGGGGAGCCCAGGAATCTGTCTCATCTTGAGTGCACCACATGTATATCACCCCGGCTCTGCTAGCACCACTGTTTTGTCCTCAGGCTTACACCAGTCAGTTCATCTCCCTGGTGATGTTTGGTTTGATGATGTCCGAAGACCGCATTTCACTACAAAACAGAAGGCGAGAGATCATCCATGGCCTGAGATCTTTACCTGGTATGTTCCAGAGCTAAACTGCTCATTATCAAATCCTGTGAACTGTTCCTGGCTGCTCTCTTACTTGACTCTCTCCCATAAACAATGCTGTTAATCATTCCCTTCTCCTCAAAACTTTTACTTACCACTGAATCCCTGAAGCAGCCCCCACTGGGCCAAGATTAAAGTCCACACTTGTCACGAGGCCACGGAGCCCTGCGCTCTGGGCCCCTGTGCCTCTGACCTCATCGAGCTCCCTCCCCCTCCCTGAGCTGCCTCACTGACCTTCTGATCCTCAGCAATGCCAAGCTCTTTCCACCACAGGGCTTTTGCACTGGCTCTTTCCTCTACCAAAACCCTCTTCCTCCAGCTCTTCATATGACTGACGCCTCCCATCACCCAAGTCTCAGCTCAAATGTCACCTCCGGGACCCTCCCTGGCCACCCTAATAGGGGCACTAATCCCCTGCCCAGCTCTCTAAAAAACATTAGCCCATTTCTTTTCTTTATAGCACATACCATGATCTGAAATTACCTGTCCTCCTGTGAATTGGCTTGTCTTCCCCAACCGTGTCTGCTCAGTGAGCACACAACCGTGTCTGTCAGAGTCACTGCTGGATGCCAGGTGTCCAGCCAGGGCAGACATTCAGTAGTTGCTCAGGAAATACATAAGAAGGAGTGAGTGGCCTCACACCTCTTCCTGGCCCAAACTGCTCCTTCACAGATTCACCAGACTTTATTCTGGAACCAAGGGCAAACCCCAGAGAAGGCAGTGAGGGAAAGCCACCATGTAACCATACAAGCTCTAGGGGTCTGAATCTGACCAAGACAGCATGCTGAAAATTTATTGACAAGAAAAACTTTCTTAACTTTAAGCCAGATAATAATCCTGCAAAAACAGGACTCTATTCTGCTAGGCAGTTACCAAGATGTAAACCCAAAGGTCCTGGGGTCCCTTTCAGTCAAAACTATTTTCTTAGTAATATGTTATTTATAGTTAATAAGATGCTTTTGCCTTTCTCTCTGTGTGAACATCTGCAAAGGCAATGGTGGCCGCCGCTGGCACTTTAGCACATTTCAAGGCAGAGGCACCACACTGTTCCCATGACAGAAATGCACATAGCTTCACTTAGGAATGTCTTTGATGATACGGTAAAATGCATTAGTCTTATTAAACTGCAACACTTTTTAATATTCTATGTGACAAATGGAAGGTATGCAGCACCCTGAGGTTGTTCCAGAGAAAAACGCCCTATGATTGATTAACAAGCTGAGTTGGTACTTGGCAGACATTTTCTCAAAAGTGAACCAAGTTATCCTGACACTTTGAGAAAAACAACTGATAACAGTTTTTTGGGGTTTTTTTTTTTGTTTTTGTTTTCGTTGCGGAGCACAGGCTCCGGACGCGCAGGCTCAGCGGCCATGGTTCACGGGCCCAGCTGCTCCGTGGCATGTGGGATCTTCCCAGACCGGAGCACAAACCTGTGTCCCCTGCATCGGCAGGCGGACTCTCAACCACTGCGCCACCAGGGAAGCCCCTGATAACAGTTTTTGTTGCTAATGATAACCTTCGAGCTTTCAACCGAAACATGATCTGGAATACTTGTAGCTGTCAGCTCGAGTTTGACCTCCTCCCAATACTCAGAAACATCTCTGATGAGATCACAGTGATTTTAACAAATATGATTTTTTAAAAAAATATTTTATAATGAAATGTGTCCATTTTTAGAAGATTTGCGTAACTCAGTGAACCAATATTTTGCAAATGGCCAATGCAGTGTTATAAAATTATGCACATGTAAAAGACCCATTTAGGTAAGTGCAAGATAGACAAATACATTTTAATGTAACAAGGTAGGAAAAGTTTGTTGATATGATCTCAGATTCCACATTTGCACCTACCCTTTTAAGAAATTGTCACTTCTTAAGTTTGGTGTACTACAAAGAACATTCACAATTATTTGAAAAAGTTGTTTAAATATGCCTTCTTTCTCCAACTACAAATCTCTGTGAGACCAGATTTTCTTCCTGTACTTCAACCAAAAAACATATCACAACAGATTGAAAGTCAGGCATTAAAGATTTGCAAAAATGTAAAATAGCGCCACTCTTCTCACTGATTTTTTTCATTTCATGGGTTTATTGTTATTTTTAAATGAATGAATAAGTATCTTTAATTTTCTCACCTTCTATTCTGGTAAATATTGATAGCTATAACCCACAAAAATAAAGGCTTTTAGAAATTCACAGTAAATGTTAAGAGCGTAAGGGAGTCCTGAGACCAAAAAATTAGAGAAGTGCTGGTCCAACCTACACTGGCTTTGTTTCCAGACATGGCATGTGGCCCAGATGAGGGGCATTAATATGGAGTGTCAGCTGTGTGGCTGGTCAGCTGGGGATTTAGCCTCTCTGAACCTCTGTTGCCTTGCCTGTAAAATGGATCTAGAAATAACACTTCCCTACTTACTTATGTGCTCAGGAAAGTATACACACAAATACGAATCACCAGCACAATAAAATCCTGGCCGATAACACAAGCTATTTCCCATAATCTGCATTTAAAGTCCTTTGAAACTAATACAAGGAAGGCAAGTGTGTAAGTGATGTGAGTTCTAAAACCTTGTCTTATACACCATGACTTTTCTTTGTGAGTCTTGTTTTATAATTGGTGTGACTGGCTCTCCCCCTCTGCTATGTGCTTCACTTAGAGCTGATCAAGGAAGTGTTGTCACTGGATGAGAAGATCCACGACCTGGCCCTGGAGCTCTACACACAGAGGTCGCTCCTGGTCATGGGGCGGGGCTATAACTATGCCACGTGCCTGGAAGGAGCCTTGGTGAGCCCCCTCTGACCAACCCCCACCTCCACTGGCCCCTGCATGATGGCAGGCATGGGAGACACCCCAAGAAACCAGCAGGAAGGAGGGCAGGGCATTGTGCTAGGGGAGGGGAGGGTTTCGCTCACTGACCAGGTATTCTAGCTCTGGCCACACGGAGATGAGGGCTCCTGATCTCCTGAAGACAAAGGGGCAGGGCAACCTTATGAGAGCCCCTGAGGTGTCAACCTGCACCAGGCTCCATCTGGAATAGCTCATTCTTACCTCATGAGTATCTTCTGAGAGGCTGGCAGTTATTGTTTACATTTTACCCAGGAGGAAACTGAGCCTCCAAAAAATTCATCTTGCTCAAAATTACATAGTGGAAGTGATCAGCCTAAGATTCGAAATCAGGTCCATTTGGACTTTGCTTTTTTCCACTGCCACAAGCAGTCTGCATGGGAGGATTTGGGCAGACCAGAGTTGCAGGGTTGGGTCTCTGTAGAGTGTCCCTGTTACTCCTCAAACTTCCAAGGGGAGCTGGGATCCTTCAGGAATGAGCATTGAAATTCCTGTATTTTTTATATCAGTGATTGGCTGTTTTGCCCACTGCAGCTATAAAGATCCATACCAGCTTGAGAGAAAGCCGTTGGAGTAGGGGTAAGATGCCAGGACCACAGGGCTACTGAGAGGGTGGGAAGTGATGTCCAGGGACCCGAGCCTAGTGCTTGCCCTTTACTCACTATCCACCTGCTGTTTATGGATCAACAAGCAAGGTAAATGGGAGACTGTCACAGGAGACACCCCGAGAAACCAGCAGGAAGGAGGGCAGGGCATTGTGCTAGGGGAGGGGAGGGTGAGGCAGCATTTGGTACCCACACATGGGTATCATCTATAACTCAGCTTGGCTGCCCTTCTTTCCCCGTGGGAACAAGTGGCTGCTCCCCACCACCACCCCCATTTGGAAGAACGATGCCAGTTGTGGGAAACATTCACAGTATTACAGGAAGTGGGGAGTGGGTGTGGGGTACAAGCCATGAATTGCCTGACTGCAGTGAGATTCAACTCCCACATCCTTCCAGTGGATATTCTGACCCCTGTCAAAGGAAGTGAGGGGCCAGGCACACTGCTTCTCAGGGGTAATAGAGGCAATGCCTTGGTGGGGCACACTTTCGGCGCCCCAGCCCCGTGCCTCTGCCATCTGGTGTGGGGTGCTCAGCTGCAGCTCCTGAGTGTGCTGGTGAAAGATGAGTATTCAGCTGTGTCTCCAAGTTAGTCTTGGGGGAAAGAAAGAAGCTTTTACGCTGCTGCTGGCACAAGTCAGTGGCCCCTCTGTGGTGACTTGGGTACCAGCACTTCAGCCATCTGCGGCATCCAGGATGGAGCCACACTCCTGACAATGTTTCCCTGACCCAAATAAATAGTTCTAGGGAGTTGAGAAATGTTTTCTTCAACACTCTCACCAGTTCAATGACATGGGTTTAATGGTAACTGAAAAAAAATGTGTCTCTCTAAACATAGGGGGAAAACTCCATTAACACCCCAGTGTGTGTGTGATTTTGCTTGATAGTTAAGTTGGAGCAACCCTTTGGAAGTTATTAATGATCTAGAATTGGGGGAGTGATTAATCAGATAATTGAATGAAGGTGTAGAATAAAATGCCATCATTACAAATTATAACTGTTAGGGAGGCCCATGGGGCTGGCTACAGAGGGGAAGGGGGAAAGCTAGATTGACACTGACTTGTCCATCCAAGGCGGGTGACTGTGTCCCAGAGCTGGTCTGGGTTCACAGGCTGTGTGCTGGGCTTTGTGCATGCTCTGGACAGCAGCCAGCCCTCTCCCCTGGCCCTGGCCTTTTCGGCTGCCCTCAGTGCTGTTGACCGCTCCATGTGTCCATCTGCCTCTTGGCCCTCAGCTCCCTGCTTCCTGGAATCATTCCTTCCTGGCTCCCCTTTCTCCCCTCTGGCTGATCTGCTCCCTGTCTTCCCAGTGTGACACTGATCCCACCTCGTGTTTCCCCAGAAAATTAAAGAGATAACCTACATGCACTCAGAAGGCATCCTAGCTGGGGAGCTGAAGCACGGACCCCTGGCACTGATTGACAAGCAGATGCCCGTCATCATGGTCATCATGAAGGATCCTTGCTTTGCCAAATGCCAGAATGCCCTGCAGCAGGTCACAGCCCGCCAGGTGAGGGCTCTCTGCCACACATGCCTCCTGTTCTCTTCCACACATGCCCACCTCACCCACCGTCTGCCGGCACCAGCTATGGGTGTTCCTGCTGGGAGTAGGCGTGAGCACACACTCTCTCCTGGGGCCCCTCATGCGTGGTGCACATTCAGAAAGGGACTGGCCAGCCTGCGGCCATGCCCACAGAAGCTCTTAGGTGAGGCCCAGTGATCCAGATTGCCCAGAGGGGTCCTGGATCCCAGGTGTGGAGACCAGAGGAGGTCTGGTGGAGAGCCCTGGGGATAGTTCTGATATTGGCCACCCAGAGTTAGTCAGATTTCACAGGTGAAGGGCACTGTCCTCCACAAGACTGCCCTCACTTCAGCCACTAGCTACAATCTTTGGGCTTCCTAGGCCACCCACACTTCTGACCAACTGGATCCAAATTCAGGAGTTCCCACCACCCCCTCAGTTTCAATAAATCGCTAGAACTTGTAGAACACAGGCTGCTCTCTCTGCCCCGAACATTCTTCCCACACTTCTTCGGGGAGTTGGCCTCTCATCATTCAGGTCTCAATACAAATGTCTCCTTTTTAGAGAGCTCCTCGGACCTCACCACTGTCTCCCAATCATGTTACGGGGTTTTACCGCCCAGGTGGCTTTTATCTGAAATTCATTGTTATTTATCGGTTTGCTTATTTACATTTTTGTTTTCTTACCACTTGACTATGAGCCCCTGGAGTCAGGGGTAAGAGCTCCTGCTCTTTGCAAAGCACATTGGAGCCACTCAACAAATGGGTGCTGCATGAACGTAGCAGGAGGTGACCCCCTACCAGGGAAGCATACGAACCTCACCAAAAAAGCCTCCAAACTCTTTGTCCTTTACACAAATCGGATACATCACCTCATCTCCAGCAAAAGCAAAAGATCACTGTTATGATTGCAATATGTTTATCTCAGAAACTCTGCTGTGTGTGAGGGATTGCTTCTTTCAGAGATGATCTGCATCTTGTGATCACATTTCTTTGTCTTAGGGTCGCCCAATCATACTGTGCTCCAAGGACGACACTGAAAGTTCCAAGTTTGCATATAAAACAATCGAGCTGCCCCACACCGTGGACTGCCTCCAGGGCATCCTGAGTGTGATTCCACTACAGCTCCTCTCCTTCCACCTGGCTGTACTCCGAGGATATGACGTACGTCTAAAAATTGCACATCACCCAGCAAAGGGGAGAGACATAACCCAGAGTTCCATTTGGTTCTTAAATACTTATTTGGCATAAAAATTCATAAGAGAAATATTTACATTTAAAATAACTGTTTTTAAAGTAACTTATACCCCCTGAAAACAAATGGGAACTGCAAGATGTATGAAGGCCATATTAAACCATAAGCTTCTCACCCAGAGGCAATGTTAATTAGCAAATTTAATATTTTATTCCAATCTTTTCCTTGTGCCTGTGCATTTTTAAAGATTTTTTTGAGATAATATTAAGGATGAACTTTTATAACTTTCTTTTTAACATATTACAAATATTTTCTCACATCTTGAACTTGTAAGCAACATTTGATCATTGCACAATATTCCACTGCAGTCTTACAACACAGATTTTAACAATTACTTAACCGGTCTTCTATTATTTAAACTGTTTCTAATTTTTTGGAATATCTGCATAAATAACAATTGCAGTGAATTATCTTTGTATATACATCTTCCTCCCACATTAGAAGATTTATCCTCAGTCTAGCAAATCATTCAACATTTTGGAACTCCTATATTGTCGATTTCTGTTCCAGAAAAGAACCAGTTTATGATCTCACCAGAAACTGTGTGTGCAAAGAAATAGTTTTATTACAATTTTGAGAAGCTTTAAAAAATATATATCAATACCAAAAACAATATAACAAACATCCGATGGTATATATACCATCCAGCATTGACATTTGCCAACATTTTGTCATTTTTGTTTCTTCTCTTTTTTAATGTTATTGTAAATGAAATAAGACCCTGTAGATAAAGTTGAAGGCTACTTTATCAACCATCCTCAGTCACATTTCCTTCCCAGTCCCCACCCTTAACCAATAATTTAGTGCATCTACTTCCAAGAAAAGTGAAGTTTTAACAGTACAAATTGAGCTAGCTGTTTTTAATAGCATGAATCATATCCTTTTAATAGTGTTAACACTGCGTGACACAGGTGCCCCATAAATATTTATTGCATAAACTAAACATTGTACAGTTCAGTGAAGTTTCTGGAATAAGGAACTGCTTCCAAGATGCAGGTCTCAAGGAGCTCATGGTTGGAGGTGCCCAGGAACACCTGTCTCCTTGTCGTCAAGTACTCTGAGAGTAGGCTTTATAAACACAGTGTGTTGCTGAGACTTGTGGGGTCCTGAGCAGCTACTTTCTGTCATTTTAGGTTGACTTCCCCAGAAATCTGGCCAAGTCTGTAACCGTGGAATGAGAACAAGAGTGTGAGAAGACCATCACCACCTTTAATCTGATTCAAGACCTGTCCCAGTGACACCAAGTGGGAAGAAAAGCTGGCATTCTGCGTGTTCTGAGTAGATTCCAGTAGAGCTTGACAGCTTTGATGTGCCTTGTACCCAAGTGCTTTGCTTACAGCAGATAGTGTTTCTCTGTGTCCTGAAGTTGCCAGAGGAGAAGGGAATCATTGTTTACACATGGGATCTGAGTGGACTTTTCCAATACCGTGCAATAGAGATACAGCTCTCTTCAGAGTAACTGTGAACCTTTTTTAACCAACACTAGTTAGTTTTAAAGAAAAAATATTTATAATGACAATTGTATAGCTTTTAAGTTATTTTTCTAGTAGTGGCTTTCTGTAGCCAAGGTAACGCCCAGACCATACCCTCAGGCTACCCAGTGCACCCAGTGTCCTGGCAGGGAGCATTCATCTCAGATTTGAGCACCAGGCATTGCCCCTCTGGACTTCTTTCTCCTTTCCCATCCTCTCTTGGCTGCTCCTGAGTCCTGTCCCCTGACTTCAGGGAAGCCCCCTCGCACCATCTTCCTATGCCTCTTATAAGTCCTGTCAAATCTCAACTCCCTTCATCAGTGTCTTCTCATCTAAATCTCTCCGACAACTTCTCTCTGATCATGGTTCTTTTTAAGATCAGGCAGTATTTTGGTCCCTGCTCCTGCCCATAGTAAAACAGCCTGAAAAATCCCATGCAAGAGAGTAGTTTCAAGAGGGCTAACTTGCCCTCTATTTAAAAGCATGCACAATCAAAGTACTATGCAATTTTAAGACAATAAATACAGTACAATTTTTTTGTCTTGTGCGTGTGGATTTTTGTTAATCTCATTCTTTTCGCATGCTTTTGAGGGCTCCTCAAAACAAACTCAGCAGTGTCTCGTGGGGGCAGCCCTGTTTGTTGGTAGCCACACCCGTGACCTATGTGCTTCTAGGATGAAAATGAGGACTATTTTAACAGAATGGAACAAAATGCAGGAGATTTGGGACTCTGGAATGAGAATCCACTGAATAGCTGTTGGAGGGGGTTGCCCAGAGCCTGAATGAAGCATACAGAGGTGAAACTCAAATTTGTACTTTTTTCCCGCAGTAAGCCTATAAAGTCACCAATTTTATTAATAGAATCAGGCAGGAAGATAGAAAGCCAGAGACAGAATTCTTGTGGAGTTGGAGTTTGGCTCCCTATGAAAGTGCTATCCCAGACAGCTCGAGTGGTGTCTTCATGGCAACTAATTGGTATGTGTAGCTCTAGAATCCCATCAGATCTTTGTTCTGGATTACCTGTGGGCTATTCAGTGAACTTTTTCATCCTGTTCTATGCTCTCCTCCGTATCACAGGGGTTGGAAACCTGGGAACTACATTTCCAAGTTAAATTCCACCAGTGAGAGACACTTCTGGGAGATTTGAAAGACAGTTTAGAAATTATATTATTCAATGAGAAATTCATATCACTTATTCATATAACTTATTTCTGTGCTGACAGAGGCAGACAGGAGGTCCTGTTGTGGCCCTTGGCACCAAAATATCCTCTATGGTGGGGCTCCCTACAACTCACCCATCACTCAGTGCTCCAGGCTGTGGTGGCCACCAGCAGAGCTTTCCTGTGGCTCCTCCAAAATCCTAATTCTGGAGAGTTGGCAGGAACCCAAGGGGCTGTGATGGCATTCTCTGACCTTCCTCCTGCCCTTCTCACAAATTAACAAGTGTGTAAATCTTGTTGGAAATGCCTGCTCTGGTTTCTGTCTTCCTGACCAAACAATGACCAATACAACTTCAGGTTAGGAGACTACAAACTAGCCAGAACATCTTTATCTGAACAAGAACCAGAAAAATGTATTTCATCCTTAACACCTGAGAGGTGATGACCATCCTGACTTCTGTGCTCATTGTTCCTTTGCTTTTCTTTATAGTTCTACCTGTGTATCTACCCCATACAATAATACTCAAACAATAATACTGCCTAGTCTTGAAATCGGAGGGCAAGCACACACCATTCATGCAAGGAGTGGGCAGCACTGTCCCCGCTGGGCAGAGGCTCCAGGAGGAGGTGAGTGGAGCAGTCTTCAGTCATGGTCTGACCTCCGCTTCTCTGGGAGGTGACAAGGCCCTTTCTGGGGAACTCACGAGCAAGGTCACAAGTGAGTCTTGGAAAACACTGGGCTCTTCACAGTCAGGTGCCTGGCAAGACTGAAGTGTAGACCAGGAGCTGGACATGCAGCAGAAGTCCACTCAGTGAGAGTGGGCTGCTCTGTCCTTTCTATATCTGAGCCCATCGTGGTCTACCTCCCGCTCTCAGGGAAAAGCTGGAAACTTCTGTGAGTTATATGCATGTCCTCATTAGAGCCTGAGGGGAGAGACCCTCATCAGCACATGGTCAAGACAAGCCAAGTACTGATGAGAATCTGGGCCAAGTTCTCCTGGGCTTTCTGTCCTCAGGTTAAGAAGATGGACTGATGGAAGGGGGGTCTTGGTGATGACAGTCTATGTGCCAGGTCACACTGCTGCAGTGTGGCTCAGTTGCCCTCCACAGCTGCTGCAGAGCTGTCACCTTGGGATCACCTTTCACCATCCTCCAGGGGATTCTCTCCTCATCTCTCATGTCTCTTGCTTCCTGTCTCTGTGTCTTCCTTCTTCTGAGTTTCCTTTTTTGTTTTGGTGGAGCACATACTTCTTGAGTAAAGATGCTGGGAGATAAATGTTTTGAGACCTTGCATGTCTGGAAATGACTTTATGACTCACACTTGATTGAGGGTTTAGCTAATTATAGAATTCTAGGTCAGATAAAAATGTTTCTTTCAGAATCATAAAGGTAATGCTCCCTTACCTTGTTCCCAGTATTGCAGTTGAGGAGTCCAAAGTCACTCTGGTGTGCCTTTGTCAGTGACCTCTTTATTTCCTTCTTTTTGTTCCCTGTGTTCTGAAATATCACAACAAAGGTGCCTTGGATCTCTTTTCATTTCGTGTTGATTTCAGTCTGGTTACTCATGATCTTCAAGTCTGGGATGTTTTCTTGAGTTACTTTTTTATGGATTTCTTTTTGTTTCTCTAGCCTCTCCGTTATTCAGAGGTGAAGCTGCTGAGGGTTATAGCTCAGGGGTAGAGCATTTGACTGCAGAGGTGAAGCTGCTGGAATGGCCTGTAATTTCTTATCCTTTCTATTGTTCATCTTATCTTTTTTCTCTACTAATTGGGAGATTTCTTCAATTTTCTCTCCCAACCTGTCTACTACCAAGATTTTCCATTTCCGCCAAATGATTTAATTTCCAAGAACTCTTTTTTTGGCTCTGAATATATATATATATATATATATATATATATAATATTTTAAATTAACTAAAGCCCATAATTTATTCATATCTTCTTAATTTGTATCTAATTCCCTTTTCCTATTCAAGGACATCACATGTCTCCTTGGGCTCCTTTTGGCTGTGCCAGTTTCTCAGACTTTCCTTGTTTTCGATTACCTTGACAGTTTTTTTTTTTTTTGCGATACGCAGGCCTCTCACTGTTGTGGCCTCTCTCGTTGCGGAGCACAGGCTCCGGATGTGCAGGCTCAGCGGCCATGGCTTATGGGCCCAGCCGCTCCACAGCATGTGGGATCTTCCCGAACCGGGGCACGAACCCGTGTCCCTTGCATCGTCAGGCGGACTCTCAACCACTGTGCCACCAGGGAAGCCCACCTTGACAGTTTTAAGGACTGTTGCTGGGTATTTTGTATTGATAGAATGCCCTACATTTGGATTTGCCTGGTGCTATTGTGGTTAGACTGGCGCTCTGTGTTTTGGGGCGGAAGACCCCAGAAGTAAAATGCCATTCTCATCACTTCATATCAAGGGTACATACTATCAACATGTCTTATCACTGTTATGTCAGGTGACCCCTGACTGAGGTAGTGTTTGTCGGGTACTCTATTTTTCCCCCCTTTCCATACTGAATTTTTTGGAAGGAAGCCATCATGCCTATCCCACACTTAAAGAGTAGGGAGTTAGGCTTCACCTCCGTGAGGGGAGTATCCACATAAATTATTTGGAACTCAGTACAGATTTGTCTGTTCTCCATCTTTTTGTTAAATCATTTATTTCTGTTACTATGAAACTCATGGATATTTATTTTACACTTTGAGTCATAACCCGGTGCTATGTTACTTATTTTGTTGTTTGAATTGTTCCAGCTATGGCTATTGGGAGCTCTTTCAGTTGGCTCTTGTGACATGACCCCTCGTTTGTGTGTGTACTTTGTAAGCACTTCCCTTTCTTGCACTACAACTTGCGCTAGGCTCATCTTGTATATTCCCTGCCCCTGCCCTAGAATCAGCCATTGCTCCAAGGACCCCTGGTTTCCTTTATTTGAGAATGGCATTAGAAAACAAGACCTGGGCTCTGGCTGTGTTTTCACTCCTGGGATGTCATTGCTTCTAGGCCATCTCAGCTGAGAGAGCAAGACATAACTTGTGTGCTGAATTTTTTAATGGTGGTTCTTGTTACTAGGATGCAATATTTTTTCATACTCTTTGAAGCCTGCAATGATTTTTTTTTTCCTTTGGAATTTTCTTCTCTACATAGTCTCTGTTTCTTTCAAGATGCAGTTTTCTGTTTGATTGTCTTAATTTTCTTTGCCATGTGACCTTGGGCTGTCCAGTCAGATTCAAGGTAGGTGGAAAGTCCTGAGCACACAGTGGGGCTTATTTTGATGCCAAGATTCACTGCCGGTCAATCTGGAAGGGGGCTTGTGAGGGGATGGAGGTCAAGCCTTTACTTTAGGCTTCAGGGCTGGTCAGACTCCCGGAGAAGAGCTTTCCAGTCCCTTGCCTTTGAGCAAGGGTCCAATGGCTGGTGCTCTGGGAGAAACCTGGAAGAGGAGGGCTGAGGGTCACTGCATTCAGTCATACAGTCATGGATCAACCCCATTTTCATACAGCTCCCATGTCTTCAGCTGTGCCCCCAGCTCAGACATGCTGTTTTTTTTTAACACCTTTATTGGAGTATAATTGCTTTACATTGTTGTGTTAGTTGCTGCTGTATAACAAAGTGAATCAGCTGTATGTATACATATATCCCCATATCCCCTCCCTCTTGTGTCTCCCTCTCACCTTCTCTATCCCACCCCTCTAGGTGGTCACAAAGCATGAGCTGATCTCCCTGTGCTATGTGGCTGCTTCCCACTAGCTATCTATTTTACATTTGGTAGTGTATATAAGACACCCTGTTTCTTATTACCAGAGAATAAAACCCAGACTTCTGTCTTTCCCAGCTGTTTTCTGCCCTTTCGCCTGCCACGTCCTCACATGAGCCTGACTGACGAGCAAAGGGTGGGAGCCCTGCAAGGGGGAGCCATCAGAGTCCTCCTATGGGGGTTTTCAAACTTGACTTGAGACAGAGGGTCACTCCCCTTGGGTGGTGGAAGAGCAGAAGGTGACATGGAGAGAAGGAAGCTGACACAGAGGAATGGGATGGGTAGAGAGCTTGCCTCTGGCTTTCAAGGCCTCAGCCTGGCTCTCAAGCCTGCAGTACTGAAGCCAGCTCTACCCCTGCTCTCCCTCAGGTGCAACAATGCAGGAAACTCCCCCAAATTGTCCCCATTGGTTTAAGTGCAATGTGGCTTTCTATAACACACAACTAAAACAGTCCTAACTTGAATCCTTTGGCACATCTCTGGTCCTGGTAAGGGCTGGGGAGAAGAGAGAGGAGGGGCTAACGGACTGTGGGGAGAGCAGGCAAAGTCGAGGGAGGGGGCCGAAAGCAGCCAGAATGAGAACACTCACATACCCCGTGTGTAAGGTCGGCACCCCGCGTTTGGTACTTTGCTCCTTGAGTCCTCGCAGCGCCCCCATCAGGTTGGGGTCACCACCGATGCCCATTCCCCATTGAACTGAGGCTCTCTGAGCCTAATCCCTTGCCCAGAGGAGCACAACTAAGTGGAGAGCCTGACTGGAACCCAGGTGAAGAGGCCCACATGGGATGGGGAGGTGGGCAGTGTCTGCCAGCAGCAGCATCAAGGGCAGGGAAGGGCAGCCAGAAACGCTCTAATGAGCCTTGGCAGAAGCATGAGCAGGCCAAGGGCAGAAGTCCCCAGCCAAGAACCAAGCCAGGTTTTTCTCTCTGACTACTCCTCCTCTCTCACCCCTACATCCTACCTGTAAGACCTGACAATTCCACCTCTTGAACAGTTTTTTTTTTTCCTTTACATCAAGTTTGTTTTGTATAATTTACACACATTAGAAGTCATCCTTTCTTAGGTGCACAGTTCTGAGTTTTGACACATATATAGTCATATGAGGACCACCATAATTAAAATACAACAGAGTATGCCCATCATCCCAAAAAATTCACTCATGGCCCCTGGGAGTCATTCCCCTCCCCACACTTGACCTTTGGCAACCACTGATGTGACTCTGCTTTTTCCAGAAGGTCATATAAATGGAATCATGTATAGTTTTATGTTTGGCTTCTTTCACTTACCATGTTTTTAATACTTATCCATGCTGTGCTGTGCACTCGCCACCAGGCCAGTCCTTTCTGTGTCAGGTAATATCCTATTGCATGGATGTACCAGAGTTTGTCTTTCCATTCACTGAATTATGGACACATGGGTTGTTTCTAGTTTTTAACTGTTTTGAGTAAGGCTGGTATGAACATTCACGTAAGCTCTTTGTGTGAACATGCTTTTATTTCTCTAGGGTATATATCGAGGAATGGGATTGCTGGGTGGTATGACAGCTATGTGTTTAATGTTATCTGAAACTATCAAACCATTTCCAAAGTGGATAAACCATTTTGCTTTTCCACCAGCAGTGTATGGGAGTTCCATTTGCTCCACATCACCATCAACACTTGCTATTGTCTTTTTTCATACAGCCATCCTAGTGGGGTGTGTAGTGATAGTGGGTTGTAATTTAATTTGAATTTCCCTAAAGTCTTGAAACAGTTTTAAAATCAGATCCTTCCTTTTGACACCTGCTGCCTTGGCCCCAGACCAGACCTCATCTTCTCTTACAGGGACCTTTGCAATAGCTCCCTAATTGGTCTTGTGGTCTTAAGCCCCTCATCCCTGAAACTTCATGTGCCCTAGTGATCTTTCCAAAATAAATATCTAATCACTCTGCTCACTTCCTTTCTTAATACTCCACAACAGCTGCCCTTTACCTCCACAGCCAGGTCTCCACCCTGCGATGCCTCAAGGCCTATTAGGTAAGGGGTGAGTGAAGTTGCAGGCAGATGTGGATAATAGGGAGTTGTGGAGACTGTGGTGAACTAGGGGTCTCACCTAAAGGGGCAGCTGCCACTCAGTTCCAGCTGACTACTATGCGAATGTGGGCCCCATGTTGCCAGAGCTTTAACTATTCAAGAGAAACCAACAATTGAGTGTTTCCAAGGTGAAAGCTCCCAATTTTTAAATGTTGGCAACTAAAAAACTTAAAAAACAAAGAAACAAACAACTCT
Source organism: Monodon monoceros (assembly GCF_005190385.1). Lineage (NCBI taxonomy): Eukaryota > Metazoa > Chordata > Mammalia > Artiodactyla > Monodontidae > Monodon > Monodon monoceros. Next base: position 152,680,638 of record NW_021703768.1, read on the forward strand.
TAGGGTTAAACAAGGCATATCAGTGAGCTGAAGCCAGCCTATGGGCCTCCGGTCAGCTGTGCCAGTCCACGCACCTCAAAGCCCTCAAAACTCTCCAGTCCCCCTTCTCCATCTCCAGCAAGACTAGGTGATATGTGTTCCTGAATATAGCATGCATGTCCTCACTTCTGAACCTCTGGGTCTGAGTGCACTTTCTGCCTAAAGCACTGGCCCAGAACATTCCTGCTGGCTTTCCAGCCTCAGCTGGGGCTTCCTCCTGTCCAGGAGGCCTTCTTCAACTGCTCCTCTCCACCTGGCAGGCTAGATCAGCTGTCAGTGCTCATGTGTTCCCCCTTCCCCCACCCCTGCAGTTCTCACCACACTCGTGACAGGATCTTCTCTCTTGTTGGCCTCAACTGGAATCCTGTGCACTCTTCCAAGCACAGACCAGCTCCCTGGCCCCCACCCTGTAACCTCAGCTCTATGTCCATAAATGTTCCCTGTACTTCATAAGCCAGAAAAAGCAGAATCCTTTCAGAAAACTCAGCAGGAAATGCATATAGGTTTGTATGTGTGTACAATGATTTTTGGTACTCACTTTCCATGGGGTGAGTGCTGCAAAGTCGGGGCTGGATTGTATGTGAGAATGGGTGCTCCTTCCTAATCTGAGGAGAAGCACCCATGAGTGCTCCATCGTAAAACCACAGCTCCGACGGTCTCCCATAATCCTTGATGGTGGCAATTTTTGCTCCCTGTTTTCTGTTGTGCACCTGGGGCAGGTGGCAGTAAGGTTGAGTGTGGGCAGGAGCCTATCAGGTGGGCCCTCCTCAATCAGGCAACACTCAGGAGTTACAATTTCAAGCAGGGATGGGCCATACTCAGTTTTAGAAAACTTGTTCTGGTAGCCAAGGTAGGGGGTGGCCTAAGGGGGACACCGCACCTGGATCCCTTCCTCTACCCTACCTCTCTTCTGAGGTCCTGGTGCCCCCAGCCTGGCCATGGGTCACAGGCTTGCCAGCTTCCCCCAGTTCTGCCACCCTGCTCCATGCCCCTCAGCCCCTTAACCTCCCCCCTCTGCAGAGTCCTGCTCCTTCCCCCAAGTTTGGCCCCTGCCCTGGCCACCCTGTGGTCCTGGCCACCCTGTGAGGG